>NC_085841.1:33384068-33759068 GCF_035594765.1 Anolis carolinensis | reverse complement strand
CAGGGATTTGAGAGAATTGATTGCTTCATGTGCATCCTACAGATTAATTAATAGCTCTTTTGTCTTACTTGGAGTGTGCTGCTTTCCATTAATGGGCCTATTTGTACTCAAGGTTTGCATTTGCTGTAGGATATGGAGAGAATTTACATCTATATATTTCATTGGCTGCCATGTAGAATATAGAAATATAACAAATCTGAATATTCAGTAATCATAGTTTTTGTTGAGCGGTGCAAGAGATACATTAGAATTGGAAGAACCTGTGAAATGAGGTCCACAACAAAAATATCCCTTTACATTTAGAACAAAACCAAAGAAGTCATATTTAGGGGGTTTTTTTAATATAATTCCTTCAACTTCTGAAATTCACAAAGTGTTGATATTTTTATTGATTCAACCAAAAAATGCACAAAATATGCCATGCAAGCTTTTAAAGCTTCCATGGCTTCTTCATTTGCATTAGCAACAGAAAAGGTAACTTCCTTTGTGATCCAGGCTGTTCTGCCCTCAACAACACTGGAATTCTAAAGAAGAGAATGCCAAGGGACTATGATGTAACTCTTTGCATTATCTGCTAACAACAAAGGTAAAACTTTTTCATTGGGATTGCATTTTGTAGATTTTGCTTATACAGCTTTTACCAGATTTTCCAGATACTTAGGATACTTCTTGAAGAATTCAGTGTTCTCTGCCTAGAGGGCAGGTAACCTTACCCAAGACAGAAAAGGCCTGAATTTACTTTTTTGTAGAAGTTACTTTTTGTAGAAGTTACTTTTTTGTAGTTACTTTTTTGTAGAAGTTACTTTTTGTAGAAGTTACTTTTTGTTGCTAATGGGGTTAATTTTTTATTGCCTGGAATTTACAGCTCTTTGTCTTTCAGTGTTCACATGGCCAAAGACAAAATAATAGTCTTTGCTTGCTTGCCAGATAATCTTAATTGAAACAACATAAGATCATACTGACAAATTATAAACTTGTGACTCTGGACATTTTTTTTCTTATCCTATATGCTTTTTAATGCCTTTGCCTGATGAAGAAGCTAGTGGGCTTTCAAAAGTGTGCATAATGTACCAATACAATTATTGTTGCTCTGTGGAATTGGGATGTTTTTATATTTTGCTGTATGGTCAACACAGCTACTCTGGATTTGATTTCAATAGTTACTGGATTGCCTGCTTGAATGTCATCTTTTCATATGACTTACATAACACCAGGATTTTGTGGGAAATTGTCTGATAGCAACAATGATTGCAGGATTGAATCAACAATGTTAGGACCACAGCTTGTAATTGAGTCCCATGCCTAAGTTTAGCTCATCTTTGTTGAGGAAACATTGGAATACTAATTTTCCAAAACTTAATCTTTGGTCTTCAGAGCTCTCAATTTTGGTTCTCTCACATTCAGAATCATTGATTTCAAATTCCAGTGTTCTCGTTTGATGCTCTTCCACAAAGTTTGAGGAATCTATGTCTTGCTATATGTTGGATTACAGCCTTTGTCCTCCTTTCCTTATTGGTTAGGACTGATGGAGTTCAAGCTTCATCTTAAGGCTACAGATTTCACACTGCTGTTTTATAGTTATAAGAAGTTGGCTTCTACATAGGTAGACCTTCCTTTATCTAACCCTCAACTGTCTTTTCTAACTGACAGTAACTTTCTAGGCATTATACAGGAGTTTTAAAGTTTCTTACTACTGGGTATTTTTTAATTGCTAATGTCAGGAACTTTCTCCATGAAAAGCATGTGTTCTTACTTTGAGCTGCAACCTTTAATGATGTAGCCTGGTTGGTAAAGTATTTATAGTAGTAATATTATATGATCAGTAGTGTGTGTGATGCTTTCATGGCAGTGAGGAATGCTGGTTGAAGTAAATTTGCATATGAATAGTGATTAATAGAGAAAAATAGAGTGGGAAGTGTCAGTGGATGATTTGAAGAGGAGAGGCTGAGATGGAATTTGGATTTTGAAGAAGGCATGTATAGGAAAAGCACTCCGATTGCTCACTCTCCATGTGAAGAAAAGAAGCTGGGGACTGAAGATACTGGTTTAGCATGCTGCTTTTTTCACAGATCGATTCAGCATAATTTGTAAGTGAATGAATGTGACAGCAAGTGGTGGGTTACTTCCAAGGAAGATGGAACGTCCTACATAACCACGATCCTTCATATCTCCATCTCTCCCCCAAATTCCTGAGATATTCAGTGTTCATGAATTGAACAATGGCTCAATTCTTTTAGTTTAGCCCCCAGTGGCACAGCAGGTTAAACCGCTGAGCTGCTGAACTTGCTGACCGAAAGGTCGGTGGTTCGAATCCAGGGAGTGGGGTGAGCTCCTGCTGTTAGCCTCAGCTTTTGTCAACCCAGCAGTTCGAAAACATGCTAATGTGGGTAGATCAATAGGTACCGTTCCAGTGGGAAGGTAATAATAATAATAAGTAATAAAACTTTATTTATACCCCGCCACCATCTCCCCGTGGGGACTCGGGGCGGCTTACATGGGGCAGAGGCCCAAACAACATAGAATAAAACATAAGCACCATAATACAAATCACACATGACCTTGGAGGCGTCTACGGACAATGAAGGCTCTTTGACTTAGAAATGGAGATGAGCACCAACCTTCAGATTTGGACACGACCAGACTTAATGTCAGGGAAAACTTTTACTTACTCCTAATAACATAGTGTTACCTAAAGTTTAGGAATCAATCAAAAGAGCACTTTTTACCAACTGGTCAGCCTGGAAAAGAGAGGAAAAATGTTACAAGAGAGTGCTTGCATAAGCTGATCTTTCAGATGAGCAGAAATTAAACAGCCTTTTCAGCAACCCCACTCCTTGCTACTGCAAAAAATAGCCAAAATGAAACACCCAACTAATCAAAAATAGTTGCAGTCGTCATTGGATTTGTCATGTCCTCTTAACCACAAACTACTCAGCAAGAAATGTCTTAACTCGGTGAATCAGCAGGTGGCATCAGATGTATGCCATTGCTTCTTCCAAAATGCAAGTTTCAATGAAACATGAAACTGCTGAAATGCCTTTTTCATGCTATACCTTGCCCCTTGTCTATTCTACCACTAACATCTCCCACACTTTCCATACTTCATGGTCTTTTCCATCTCATCAGTTCTATTTAAAGCCACTTAGTAAAATTCTGTGAAAAGGTCCATAAAGAAAAAAGATTGCTCATTGTCTCTGCCTTTACATGTGTAATATAGAAATATATCAATTTTCATGCCACACCTAAGACCATCTCAAAAGTATTGGGTTTGGTCCCAATTTTTCCTTCCTTTATATGGGACAAGGTTGGTTCTGGAAAAAAAATAGAACCTTTCAGAAACTTGACCTAAATTATTTGTCATCAAATAGAAACCTCCTGAGAAGGATCTGTTTAGTGTCCTCATTAATATATTTGTCCAACATTTTCACTTTCTAGACATTTCCCTAATGTTGTCCAGACCTGTAGTGTTCCCTTTTTAAAGCAAAAATATGTAACACTGAGCAGGTGATTCCAATGTAAGCACTGTAGAGCTATAAATTACATAATACATTGTAGTTGCACATGCACAGAAAATTAAGAGTATTTTTTTTAAAAAATAGAATAGTCAGGAAATCAACAGCTATTAAATCCTGCACAGAACTACTGTAATATTTGTGTGGATTGTATATTTGCGTAGATTGTATTATGGGGGAAATTGTTTTATATTCCTAATGTTATGCATCTTTTTCTTGTATGCTGTAACAACTACTAGTCTTTATGCACTCGACCTTCAGAGAAGGTAGCTTTGTAACCTTATGGAGATAAATCAATGCCAAGCTTGAGCCATCCTTTCTTGAACGCTTCCAAGCCATTGGCAAGAGGTCCCTGCAATCATATCATTCTCAGTTCCCTTTCCCATTAGAGGAAACGAAGCTCATATGTGGTAGGTAGCCTGCTGGCAAGATACAGCAAAAGTTCTCCCAGCAGCAACCACAGTTAGAGTAATTTTGATCACAGCAGCCTTTTGATTTGATTTTCAAAATAAATTAAGTGTAAATTAGGTAAGCAGTTTCTGTAGTGGGAGGCTCCACATGTTTGGGAAGCCAAATCCCATTGAGACCATTTGCTAGCAGGATTGGCAGAAGAGTGGAGTGTAGACTTTGCAGAAATGAAAATATGAACTGCTGAGCAATCGCTGCATTCAAATCATTCTTGGCTTGGGGAAATTTTGCTCTTTATGTGGGAGAAAAAGTATACAAATTAAATAGATCATGGGTATTACTTCTATTTCTCAGCCACATAAAGGATCAATCCTACATGCCAAACATTTAGAAAGTTTGAAATACAACATCTATTTATTTATTGTTCTTTCTGCTACATTGAAAAACAAGAAAAAACTGTTTGTACACAATCAGCTTCATTTGAAAATATAGGGTTTTTTCAAGGGATGAATTAAACTATTTTGTTACTTTTTAATTGCATCATGGCTCTTTTCTTCCTCACAATTATATGAGCCAGTTTAGGCTGAGAAAAACTAAATAGTCCAAGGCTATGCCATGATCACATAGCTGACTTGGACTTTAAATCTGGATGCACAATCTAACCATCATATTGCACTAACCCTGATTTTGAGTAGTCTTTCATGAGATATTTGTAACACTGGATTCCTTACGATTTTTCTTCATAAAGCTTAAAAACCCTTCAAACTTCCATTTTCTTTGCCAGATATCTTTGTAAACTCCAGTTGATAAAACCATGTATAAAAATCATGTGGCTAGGAAACTCAATACAAAACCTTATGTTATCTCTCTCTCTCTCCATCCAATTTACATACCACCACGGTTTTGTAAATTTGTTTTTTGAAATTTGTTTTTTCATCAAATCAATAATTAACTTAATTGAAAAAAATTGGCAGAACTACATAATTTAAGTACTAATCTCATGTTTCCAGGAAATCAGAAATATTGCCCAACTATGCAAGAGACACCTGTGCTAAAGGTACTCTTCTATGTCGAATATGTGCAAAACAAAATGTTTCAGTGGGGGTGACATCTATAAGATATTGATCACTGTGCTACAAGAATTAATCACCTGATTTTCAGAATAAAGAGCCACATTTGCATATCAATCAATGTTGCCTTTAATAGCCCACATTAGTAGTGTTATATATAGTAATGGGCATTTCAGACCCAATTTTTGGTATGAAAGTATAGTCATAGTCTGCACTTTCTTAATGATTCAGTTTTGCAGCAATCAGTATAACTGATTCCTTTTTTTCGTCCTAAATTCATACCAATCTTCAGCCTTTCTTTTATCCTTCTGCCTTGCCCCAGTTTGTCTCCTGGCTAAGTGATTGAGCAATCATTATCTTTCCACATTAACATATCCAAAGCATTTAGCATGTTCTACTTAGTCAATTGTGGTTGAAGAGAAAAAACCTCCAGAGTGTTTGCAACATACCAAAGCACTGGGATTGTAAGGGTGTATAAAAATGTAAGGCAAATGCATGTCATTCCAGCATGAAGTTTAATTCTGCTTTTGCAGAAAGACAAACTCAGCTTTTTTCTCTTGACATCTACATGGTAGGACCTTATGCTGAGGCCACATTCTTGGAGAGGTCAGATTGACAAACCATTCAGCCATTATATAAATAAAAAATAAGTTTTATTTTTTAAAACAGGTTATAAGATATGATACAATGCAAATATCTCAGACTTTGAAAACAAAATTAAAAGAAAACTGATCTTTTTCCCCTTGATAATGCCTTTCTTACATTTTCCCAGAGAAGACTATTATAAGGATTTTATTATGTGGGTAATTACATATTTAAATGTAATGGCACTGCCACTACATTACAGTCCATTGAGTAAATAATATGCATTTTAGAAGCCATTTATAAATATGTATTTATTTGACAGACCGGAACGGGGTTTTTTTGAAGACATTCTCATTCTCTGAGTAAATAATATATGGATTGCTTTTTAAAAAATAAATATGTATTTCTTCAAGTGATATCCTAAGCAATTTGGCAAATAATATGCATTTCCCTTCTAACATTTTAAATACATGGGATATAAAAAATAAACTGGCCTTGATATATATCTTTTGAAAAGATCAGCATGACTCCACAAAGATGTCAAATCTACCTTTTAGAATTCTGTGTTACATTACTTTTGTCAGGTATGTTGCTAACGTTTTCTGAACTGAATATTTTTAAAAATATTTTGTTTACTACGTGTATATTTCTAGACATGTCTTGAATCATACTAGTACAATGGATGCAACTTCCATCCATCTGTGTAGTAATATTCTTGTAAGTATCACAGAGCCGGCCCTAGGTATTTTTCAAGTGTAGGCGAACAGAATTTTGGCGCCCCCCCCCCAAACCAATCACTGAAAAATAAAAGCGTTGGATAAGCGAAAATGTTGGATAATAAGAAGGGATTAAGGGAAAGCCTATTAAACATCAAATTACATTAAGATTTTACAAATTAAGCACCAAAACATCATGTTTTACAAGAAATCAACAGAAAAAGCAGTCTCGACTGCACCCCCGTATGTTTTGCGCCCCAAGCGACCGCTTAATTCGCCTTATTGTTGGACCGGCTCTGAAGTATCATTCAGTCCTCTGAAGTACTTGCTAAGAAGTAACAGTGCACTTCTAAGCATCTCTACTTAGAAATTATCACAGTGGTCTGATTTGCATGGGAGTTACTCTCAGGTGTTTTGTTTTCTGCATTTCTCCCAATATCAGACCCAAGTAAATATATTTAGGATTTTATTTCTAAGGTAAGCTTGATCAAATCTTCATGAACCTGGTAAGTTTTGTTTGTAAGAAATAATTAATGTAATTGTTTTACTTCCACAGAAATATTTTTTATCATTTTACAGTTTAGTTTCATGTGTAGACACATTCACTTTTTCCTTGAAAGCATCTTTCAGAAGAGATCCAGCTTGATGTATTGGGATTTTCATGCAGATTTGGGTTCTGGATACTTTTGTCTGTTTGAATTAGTCTTCTTTAGATTACTGTTTCTTAAAAATTTGGGTCCCAACCTCAAATGGGGCCTGCTTAGCTCAGTGCTTGAGTCATGAAAAGTTTGGAAACAGGAAAAGATTTCTGAACCCCACTCATCATAACGCATGATATGATCCCAATCTTGGTCTCTTTTTTATGGCTATTGCTTTAAAAGAAAAGAAAACTTGATGTATGAAGTGGATCCATACCTTTTGTTTAGCCTTCATCTTCATGGCTGGAGGTTTAAACCTGGTTCTCTTTGTTCAGAGTACAACATTCAAAGGATTGCTAATGTCAATTCAAAAATCTTCCTGAACATCACCCCTCTAGTGTTGATCTGTTATTGTTATTGCTATTTTAAAAGCTCTAAGGTTTTAAAATGGAAATCAGGGCAAGGTTCAACATTGTTAAGTGGGTTTGTAATCATTTTGCTTTCCCACAAGTACTTGCAATGGGCAGACAAATAATCATCAAGGCATCCTAAGCTATAAAGACTTATTACAAGTACAGTATATACTCAGACATGTCCCCCATGCTTTCAGTTTCATATACTCCCAAGAAAATGTGTGTAAGATACATTGCAGGCAACATTTGTTATTCCTGGGTTGTTGTATGCCTTGAAATTGTTTCCAGTGTTAACCTATTGCAGGGTTTTCTTAGCTAGATTTGTTTTAAAGGGAATTTTCTTGGCCTTTTTCTGATGCTGTAGCAGTGGTTTTCAAACTGTGGGTCCCCAGGTGTTTTGGTCTACAACTCCCAGAAATCCCAGTCAGTTTACCAGCTGTTAGGATTTCTGGGAGTTGAAGGCCAAAACATCGGGGGACCCACAGCTTGAGAACCACTGTGCTATAGGTTTCCATGGCAGAGTGCAGATTTGAACCCTGTTCTCCAGAATCATAGTCCAGCACTCAAACTACTATACCACACTGGCTCTCATCAAAATTAGTAATTTTGATACATCTTAGCATCTGATCATTTTCTACATATCTTTGAATTCTGCCACAATGAATGCATTAAGAGCATAAAATAGACATGTATGGGTGAGCGCATCCAAAAGTGATGTGTACTGGAATTAGACCTATAGGATGGAATTCTACCAAAAGAGATCAAGTACATTCGCTATTTATTTTTAAAAATATCCAGCATTTCTAAAATTGATAAAACACAGATTCATGGGGGAGTAATGGGAAATTAAATAGTGGTTGGCCATATGGTATAGGTCACATCCATTTTGTGTCTGTGCATACCTTACTTTTTCCTTTTATTTTGTAATCCAGAACCATTGCTTTCTTACAATATAAAATTTTATTTGAAACAGCAGGCTGGGGATTTCTGATGCTGATGCAAAATTTGTGTAGGGACTGAACTCTTTCTTGTTGCACATTTCACCATTTCCTGAGTGTTTGTTGAAATACCTTCAGTAGAAGTCACAATACATATTTTTGAATTCATCAGTATTCCTGATATATACATATATATATATATATATATATATATATATATATATATATCCACAAGTTGATATGATTTGTGATATATTTTGTATTCTGGCCTTTCTCCTTTCTTCTCCTTTTTCAGTACTTAATAAATTACATAATATAGTGATGCAGATGCTGGATATTTCAATGAACTGGTTTATGTGGGAGGAAGATGATGTTGTGGGGACAATGTCGAAAAAATAATAGCTGGGGATAGGGGGAGTTATAGTCCAGCACAACTGCAGGGCATCAAGTTGGTGAGGGCTGCCTTAGTCAGTGTATTCAATCTGACTGTTGAATTTTCAGTATAATTAAACTAGATAGGAGCATTCACACATTTTGTTTAAAACTGATTCAATCTCCTTTTTGTCTATGATCTCTATAAGATTGCACTGGAGTTTTTAATTTAGCAGATTAAGAAGCACAATTAAAATATCATGAAAAAGATCATAATCTAAAACCCTCTTTTTGTGCTTGTCCCTAGCAAGTTGATAACACAGGCTGCTATGTGTAACAATTACCTCCGCTGCTGTAAATTTGCTCCGGTTTGTAGGCTGAAGAGTTAATAAATACCTTGTGGTATTCCATCGGGGAAAGTTTTCCACCTAATTAATAAAACTTGGAAGAATACCCGAGATAGTGAACCATATCTTTCTTATTAGTATTGGCTTCCACAAAGAGAATCCCTGAATCTCAACACATTAGTAAATGTCATACTCCTGAGTCGCACAGAGACCTATTGAAAAGCTGATTTGCTACACAAGAAAAGTTGTGGAGGAGGGGTATAGGACATGGGACATTGCACACATTAGAAATAGTCCAGAAGAGGACTGCTCAGATTACAAAAGCTGAAAAAAGCATGGTATATACATCATAGACATTCAAAAATAAGTAAACATTTATAGCAATTTTTAAAAACTTCATTAACCTGCAGGATTTTCTGAACTTTCTTTAATTTTAAAAGATATTACATTTCCATTTCAATCCAGTTTATGCTGACAGTTCTTGTTTTCTTTGCTTCTCTCCTATATTTACTATACTCATTTGCAACATGTGTACATGTTTATGTGTCACATGTCAATTTATGGTAACCCCATGAATTTCAGCTTAGCTTCCAAGATCAGATGGGATCTGGTGCTTTTAGGGTATTTGCATATACTGAACTACACATTTTTTACCAGCTACAGTAGGATTGGGCAATTGCTTGAGGACAAAGGACCCCTCCCACACACACACACACACACACACACACACACACACACACCAAAATATCTAGGTTTTTATTTGTGATTACTCTCAAAATGATGATATGAAGTGATGATGTTTCACTCCCTATAATCATTTTGAGAGAGAATGAAAATGAAAACCTATGTCTTGGGGGTTGTATGTGTTCTGGAGTCCTTGCAGCATGGTAGTTTCACATGTTTTCATCTGTTAGGGGAAGCTTTCTTTGACATTTGGAGGAAAATTGCCTGAAAATCATGTCGTTTTAATTGTGGGGTTGGGACTTGAGGGACCAGAAAAGGGGGCCCAGGACTACATATAGCCCATTGGTCACACTATACCAATCCCTGGGTTAAAGGGAGCTTCTGGTTAGTGGAGATATTGTAATAATCACATTCACTTATGGGGCATTCAGTAGATAACAGAGAATGCTGCTGGTGAAATCTTCTATAGTGATTAACAATTATTTATTTTCTAGCATTACCAGTTGTTCTTTACTTCAGCTCTAGACCGTCTCACCGTCTCAACAGATTTGGCCAATAAATGTTTATCCTATGAGTAATGATTTTGATTTAGCATGTCCATTCATTCAAGAGAAAACTTTCAAAATAGATACACCTCAAATTAAGTATGGTATGTGCTAATACTGAAAATCAATGCATGATACGTAATTTAATAAAACATGTTCATTCAATAGCTAGAAGTTTCTTGGCTATTAGTATAGTATAAATGCACATTGCTAGCTGATACTTTAATCTTGAAATTGAATAGAGAAGCTTCCTTTAAGTATACTTGGATAAGCTACTTCAGTGCTCTGCACAGCAAGTAACAAGTTAACTGCCCAAATATTTGCCATACGGAGACTTTTGTCCTCCCTTGTTAAACTACAGAGCTAAAGTCTTGCCGTTTTGAATACAAGTGTACAAATATTGACTGACTGAGCAGTTATCAGAATGGCACACATTGGAAGCAAAGGAGGGGAAAATGCGAGAGTTATGTAGATCCAGATGCTTCCTTGGACTAGGACACGATCCACAGGCACAGTCTTTTGAAATGATGCAAGAGCAATATTTCATTGTATAGCAGTTGCTTTATAATTTACTGTTCCATCCATCAAAACTGTTTGTTTGTTTGTTCAGTCCTTTAAAGACAGGTCTGCATATTACCACTGCAATGTGGAAAGTAGTGTAGGGGGCTGGGTCAAGTTAGATAGGATGCAAAAAATGGGATGTCCTGCCACTTTGTCTTGTAAAAAATTACAAACAAGATAAGAGTTTTGAGAATATCAGATCCCACAATGAAAACAAGAAAATAAATGGACCATAAAGCAAATCAATTCTCCCTAGAAGCCAAGATTAGTGAACAGAGACTGTCATACTTTGGGCATATCATGAAAAGAGATGGCTCACCAGAAGAGAAAATAATGCTTGTAAGTTAGGAAAAGAGGAAAATCGTATTTTAGATGGATAGACTCTGTCAGGAAAGCCATAGTCTTGAGTCTGAAGGACCTGAGCAGTGCAGTTGATGGTACGTAGATTGGAGGTCTTTTATCCATAGGGTTGCCATAATTTGAAGTTGACCTGACGTGGCAGTAAATAACAAATTCATAATCCTTGTCAACCATCCTTCTCATGCATAGGGACCACCATTCTGTGTCATTACGTTGCATATTTCCCAACTTCTTGCAGCAGGAGATATGAAAATAAACAAAATGAAAGAAATAGGAATGGTTTAATTTAACTTTGTTTAAGTGATAATTTACCAAAATTTGCAAAATTCATTATATTCAATGATATTTTTTTTAAAAAAAAAAGATCCAAATAAATGTAGAAAAAATCAACACATATCCTAAAAAATTGAGTCCTTAACTCTGGAAAGTCTGGGAGGTTTTTTTAAAGCACTTACCAGAATTCATTAATGTATTCATATTCATGGTGGAAAGAATTTGCAGTTTTAAGAAATTCAGTTGTGGAAAAAGGAACTGATAGATTTTCTTGGTTTGTGGATGGTATTTCGAATACTGTACTACCAAAATATTTTAGATTTGGTGTTCTGTCAATATTGTAATTGTAGTATCTACCTCTTCTAGCCTTCAATTGCCTCATTAGAAATCTATAGGATGACAGTGGCTGAAACTGAAAAAAAAGATTGTTAGTCATAATATCCCTACTTAATTTTATGTTGAGTTAGAGGAAAATGTTGAATTCTTACTCCTGCAAAGCTTTCCCTGGTGTCTCATCCTCTCTCCTCTATCATCCTGAGGCAATGTGCCTGCATTTGTGCGTAGATTTATAGTTTATCTTTATCTGTGGCTTCATCGGTAGGTAGCTATTATAGCCACCTTGCCTGGATATTGTTTGGGCCTGATAGATCTGTCTGTAGTTCATCAAAGGGAAGCTGAGTGGCTAAAAGCCACTGGGTCCAGCTGAGGATGAAATACGAGCCATCAGCCTTGGTAATGGCTGTAAAATTTCATAATTACACGGCCTTTATTACATTGCATAATGATCCTGAAGCAGTATGGAACAATTAATTAAGATTTTAAACCATGGCTCTTTCAGAAATTAAAAGGTGCTAGTGGTTGAAAAATGAGGGGAAACGTCAGGTCCTAAAAGCATTAGGGATGCTTAAGAAGTACTTCTAGGGTACTCTCTCTGGAAAGTCACAAATACCAAGAAGTACTTCTTAGGAGAGCTAATGTTAGGGGTAACTATGAACTGGCTTTGATCTGGGTTTTAAGTTTCAATCAGGGTTTGAAAGTGATCAGAACAGATGCCAGCAGCTTTTATTTTTCTTCAGAAAAACAGGAGGGGGGTTTAATCCACTTTCCTGACCTAGCCATTTGTCACACTTATAGTTCAGCTGCACTAGTATCACCTAATGCATTATATAGCACAAAAAGGTCATGTCGCTACCTGGTATGCTGTACAGACCCATGCTTTTCTTTTTCATTGTATTGTTTCAGTCACAGATAGCAAGAGAGCTCTTTCTCCATAGTATCTGACAGCTCTCATAGTATCTGACATGTCAAGCTCTTAAACAAAGAGGTGATTTGGACATGTACTAAATTGCTGCCTTAGGATTAAGGAATGCTGCCACCATTTCAAAACTGACTGATTCCAGGAATCTCTGTAATACTTGTTAATTTGATCCAAATGAGCTTGTGTTGGAAAGCATTGGGTTTCGATTGATGGGAAAAGGGGAGGGGGGCTGTGTTGCCTTTATAAACAAGGAGTAATCCCAGTGACAATCTCTCATCTGTTACATACACCAAGATAAACTTAAACCCAAGAGAGGAACCCCAATTGGTGTCAATGGAAGTGTTTTTTTTGGAACAGTCAGGGAAAGAATGTGAGAGATTTTTTTCTGAGACATAGTTTTTTTCCCTCCTTCCTCTTCCCATATGCTGCTGTTCAGATTTGTAAAACAAAATACATCATGATAATTTAAACTAAACAGTCTGTAGTTGTGACATGCTCATTTCATTGTAGCCTCCCCTAATTCGCTTATTCAGCTGGCCCTTGAAATGTGCAACAGCAGCAGCAGCAGCAGCAGCAGCAGCAACAACAACAACAACAACAACAACAACACATTTCCTTACCCACCTAGTTGGCATAACCAAACTGGGCCAGAGAAAAAGTACAGAATGGTAATCTATACTGAAATACTGGAACAAATTAATGTTTTACCTACAACTAGATATTTATAAAACCGAGACTGCGCAGGTGTTGTTGTGTACCTTCAAGTTGTTCCCAAGTTGTGGCAACCTTAAGGTAAACCTGTCACTAAGTTTTATGGGCTTGAGAGGGTGTGACTTGCCCAAGATCAACCAGTAGGTTTTCATATCCAAAAGGGGATTCGGACCTTGGTCTCCAGAGTCATAGTCCAGTTACACAAATGTTATGTTTAACAGTAACAGTTTTAAAGGTCAACCCGAATAATATGAAATTGTTAAAAGAAAGAGGCATTACAATTAAGTCCAGACTTTGTGGGGATTGAAATACTTTTGCTTCTAAAATATACCCATCTTGGCTAATTTAATCTAAATTTCTATCACAAGATCACAATAATGACAGTGTGATATGGACTAGTCACATAATGTGTTATGCTTTTGAGTGTTTAGTGGCATAGTAAGTGTTCTCTTGGGTGTCTTTTAATTATAAACTTTTGCCAGAAAATTTGGAACCGATTATGTGCTTCATTCAAGGAGGACCTGGCTGCTTCAAGTCAATTCTTTTGTTGAGTCATTTATTCCCTTAATAGGAATTTTCTGATCGGCTGTCATTCTTGTTCACACACTGGGTGTCACTGCCTCTAAAACACTTGTCATTCTTTAATGGAAACAAAATAGTCATTGCTGTCAGAGCTGCAATGTCATTCCCCTACCCCTTGCTGCGTCGGCAATAGTGAAAATGACAGAGCGGCTCTCAGTAGGGGTAATTAAAATGTAAATATTGATATTTTATTATTTGAAATTACTTTCCAGTGCGGCATTTAATATCTCTCCATCTGTGCGGCTCTGTTTAGCGGTCACTTTAGTGCAGCTCTGGGATGCCAAGTGGCGGCTTGATCCCCGTTATGTCAAAATGCTTGTTGCTGCTTAATTTTGATATCTAATTAAGTGGAAAAGTACAGTCCACACTGTAATCCATGGCATCTTAACCAGCTGCTTGGGTATATTTAGAATTAATCTCCACTATGGAATCATCCTAATGTATGCAATTAAGAGTCTGCCGATGGCTAATTAGGTGTATTAGAATCAGGCAGCTTCCACCCCCCCCCCCTTTCTTTCTTTGAACTGTTGCAGACTTCAGACACTCTGCCTCCTGAAGTAGTCTTAAGAACACCAATACACTCAGGCAAGGGATGCCCAAACCTCTTTAACTTAAATTGGAAATTGGGATGTTGGGTACTGAGACACTCCTGCCATTTCAAGTGGCTCATTTCTGCTTAATCTTGGTCCTCTTGAAGCCACTGGATAACTCCTAAACAACTTGGAAGACCTTTTATCTTCAAGTGTGACTTTCCAGGATTTTATTGGGGGGGGGGGGCATCATAGGGGAATATTAATTAGTAGACTAGCTATGCAAGAGGTTCATAAAATAGCATGCTTTAAGCGGGACCAGCTTCCGCTTCTAAGGGTGCATCTATGGAATCATGGAAGTTGTTTTACAAGATCTTCAGTCTTCTCTGCCAAAGAAAGCTGATGCCTTGGCAAACTGCAACTTCCGTGAATTCATAGCAAAAATTAACAAAATGAATTTCAACAGGGAGAGACATAAGTACTACATTTAGGTGGAAAAAATTGCAGATGTAGGCTTGGTGACTCCTGGCTTGAAAACAGTACATGTGAAAGGGATTTAGGAGTCTTGTAGGATCACATACTGAACATGAGCCAACATGTGATATGGCAGCTAAAAAAGCCAATGTGATTCTAGGCTGTATCAATCAACTCAAGTCACAGGGAGAGGCAGGTAATACATTTGTTGTTGTTGGTGGTGGTGTCTAGATTGAGAGAAATTATGATCCCACTCTATTCTGCTTTGGTCAGACCTTATCAGGAAGATTGTGTCCAGTTCTGGGCACCCCAATTCAAGGATATTGACAAGCTGGAATGTGTCCAAAGAAGGCCAAAATGATGACAGATTTGGAAACTAAACCCTTTGAGAATGTTGAGAATGGACATGATAGCCAGGTTTAAATATTTCAAAGGATGACACATTAAGAAGGGGGAAAGCTTGCTTTCTGCAGCTCTAGAGGCTAGGACATGGAGCAATGGATTCAAATTTCAGGAAAAGACATTCCACTTAAACATTGGAAAGAACTTTCTGATGGTAAGAGCTGTTCATCAGTGGAATATACTACCTCAGAGAGTGGTGGAGTCTCCTCTTAAGGTTTTTAAACAGAGGCTGGAGGGTCATCTAATGGGAGTGTGTTAATTTCTGCATGGCAGGGTCTTTGTGGTCTCTTCCAAGTCTATGGATCTTCCACAATATGTAGCAATAACATATTAGGATTCCTGAAACTTCTTCTAACAATAGTTGGATTAACTGCTAGTTGCAACTGCACAAATATTCTCCAGAGCTTCTATTTTGGACTTCATGGTGAAAAAAAATGTCTTGGTAGGGCGATGATGATGTTTTAGGATAAATTCAAGTTTAGATTGCTATAGAGCAGTGATATACAATGGAATTTATTGTGGTTACCCCTTTCTATTTCCTGCATTGCAGGGGGTTTGACTAGATGGCCCATGTGGTGGCTTCCAACTCTATTATTCTATTCCATTATGATAGGAACAATAAGCACTTCAGAGAAATAAAGACATTGATCTGAAATGCAGACTTTGGAATGGTGTAGAAAAGGAGAGAATTGCTTCTCAGTCCCACTTTCACTAAATGTATCTTTGAAAAACAAAGGGAAAGGCTAAACTGCCTTTACTGCATTATTTTTGTTTTTTAAAGCTGCAAATAGAAATGAAAGCTAACAAGGAAGCTAGATTTTATTTTAAGGGGGGGAAAAGCTTTTGATTTAAACTCTTACATCAGTTTGGCCTGCAAGCTGATTACCTCTGAGCTGGGAATTTCCTTGCAAAAAAATGATAATATGAAATGGTTTTTCTTTGGGATTGTTATGTAAGGCTCAATAGAAGGTAGAAGAGACCGGTGAAATATTTCTAACTGGCATTTAAATTATATTAACACCTTCTTGTACTGCCTGAGTGAAAGGTCATGCTAGACAAGCGGCATCTTCACTGTTTGTAAATGTCTAATTTGCTGCTTTTAAATTGCTGTGAACCTCACTTACTTAGTCCTGCTGAATGAATCCACTGTTGCAAATACTTCTGACAAGCGAATATTTGCTTAGTGAGAATCCATTGTTCCTAATGGATTGAGATAGACGGGCGGTGTGAATGCATTTTTATTGCCATGCCATCTATCTGCTCTTGTTTCGGAGAGATGAAAGTAGCATAGTGATAAAAGCCCCAAGTTTCTCAATCTGTTTTGTTGCACTTGCTGTTCTATCAGTAGGGCTCGTAAGAAAACTGCTTATGATGGGTATTTCTCTCTGCCTGTTATAAACAATTAATGAATACTATTTTATATTAACATATGTACCTTCAAGTCATCTGGGAACTTTGGCAATCCCATAAATTCCATAAGACATCCTTAGGCAAGGAATAACCAGAGATGGTTTTGCCAGCTGCTTCCTCTGAAATATAACCAATGGCACCCTCTCATCCAAGTGGTAACCAGAACTTCTAAGATCAGACAGGGTCTGGTGCCTTATGCTATTTAGGTAATTTTATGTAAACCTTCATTGTAAGAAAAAGAAAAATAATATAACAATAGATTTGAATTAGAAAGAGGAGAAATGTATGGACAACTAGATTCAAAAGCTGCAATGAACGTATTTTGGCATGGCAGCTGAGATAAAAGAGTTTTAGTTCTGCATGTAGCTTTTTTTGGATGATAAAAGACCTCAATTGAACTGACCCAGGAACAGCAACAACTTCAGCCTAAACATATTCTCGTCATGTTGCTCTCACTATCTCCATACCTTTCCACCCACTTACTTTCTTCATGCGTTTTTATGTATTTGTATTCACCATTCATAGACCCATTCATGAACCTGGCTGACATCTTTGATCAACTGGGGAGGGCCTTCTCTCTGTCCCACCACCCGCTCAAGTGTGCTAGGTGGGAACATGGGAGAGGGCCTTTTTGGTGGCTACTCCATGACTGCGGAGCTTTCTTCCAAGAGAGACCAGAATGGCCCCATCCCTGCTTTCCTTCCGCAAGCAGATAAAGAAAGACCTTTCTGTGCCAGGAGGCATTTGGGAGAGGATAAAGGTCATGCTGCTGGGGAGGTTATGGGTGGGATTTGGGGGGAGGGGTGAGTTTCAAATGCTATATTGTGTATTTATTATATTTTAACTGTAAGGTAATGATCACTATGATCAGGTAGCAGTCAGATGGTCCTTAGTACAAAGAAATGCAAATGCAGCAATAACTGCACTGAGACATTGTTATTGAGTTGAAGGACTAATTTTTTTTTTCTATTCATCAAGCTCAGGTTTTAGGGAGTCCTCTTTTGTCTGACGTTGTATTGCCATCATGAATTATGGTGGATAGTGGCAGATGGCATCATTTATCTTACTTGTAGTCCTACCATGTCCTTTTCTCAGACCAAATAGAAATGAGTCAAACTGGGCCTGGGATGAAAGACGATGAAGATGGAGAAAAGGGGGAGAGGACAATTGTACCCTCACTTGTAGATCCCTTCCTGTGCATGACTCCTGACTCACTAACTATGGACTCTTCACACAGGCTTCTTTTCGGCGGGAGGGGAAAGGGTTTTCAAGTTCAGCCACAGAGCCTGACGGCTCTCATCACACCCATTGCATGTACTTTGGGGGCAACTCTGTGGCCGAACTGGAAACCACTGAGACATGGCAAGACTGGACAATTTTGGCTGCACATCTAACATGGTCCTATATCAGCCATCTCCAATATGATACTACCCATGAGACTTGAACTGCAGCTTCCAGAAACCCCAACCATGACAATTAAATATGATGAAAATTGTAGTCCAAAGGATCTGACTGGGAAAGACAGATGGTTATTGATAAATCCCGAAAGACAGCTTTTTCTGTCTGATACATCCATCCATGTTCTTTTCAAATTGCAGGTTGATTTTGCAGCTATATTTCATATTTCTGCCCTTATTCATCTTGAAAGTTTGGGGAAAATAACTATATCCCCCCCCCCCCTCTGCTATCAGCATTTACTATGGGCCCTATATTGCACATCTAGAAATTCTTACTCAAAATGCTAGGTCCTCTTGACTGTGAAAGCCACTTGCTTTGAAATTTCTTGGCTTCCTCCTGCCTTTAGGATACTTTCCTGAATGAAATCTACCTGGCATTCACAAGGACAGGTTTGAAGTATAAAGCTTTTAGACTGTTACCTTTTGATCTTCTGTGGTATGGTTGACTTTCTTTTTCTCACTGCTGGTGGAAAACATGTGGCTTTTCTTTTGAATACTTTACATTAAAAAATGAATTTATTACTGAATTAGTTAGGTACCCTAGAGACCCATAATGGCTGTTGAAGTTATTGTTTAGAAATAGTGTAAGTAAACAAAGTAAATTATTAAAACATCCCCATCTCCCTAGTAGGCCACCTCTTGCTGCTCGAAGTATTGCTAAATGTAGTTAGTCACAGTCCACTAAAACCTGCCACTTCATAACCAGCTTATTTCTGTGGAAGCAGTTGAAGGGAGATGGATGAAGGCAAATGACAATCCAAATATCTGACCACAGCATATTACTTGGTGTTCAGGTGGATTGTAGAGAGATCAAAACTAAACCAAAATCAGAAGGAAAATGGTAGCCACCTCTGGTTTTCTTTACAGTGTTTCTGGGAATCTAAGTATGTCAATGAAGTAGAGACTGGGGACCTGCTTACCATTATCTTATTGCAACCCTACTTTGTGATGAAACCATTTTTGTTGTGAGCCATCCCGAGTTCCCCGATAGGAGATGGGATGTTATACAAATAAAGGTTTAATATTTTTTTATTATAATATACCTCACATTTGGCTATATTGGGCTTGGGTACACACATGCTTGCTAAAAGACAGGCAGGTTACCACACTTGAAATGCAAACTCCAAACTGATTGGAGTTTGCTTTATATATAATATTATACTGTAGTTGTGTATTTTATAAGCTGCATTGCTGAGAATGTTTCTCCCATTTTCAAAAGGGATGTGATCAATTCTGGCACTGGAAATAATGCACTGCAATGGTTTGAATTAAGATCTGACTGTTATAATTCTACCTGTCAGTATACATATAACCAGGGCCCTTCCATACAGCCATATAACCCAGAATATCAAGGCAGAAAATCCCCACAATATCTGATTTGAACTGGGTTATCTGAGTCCACACTGCCACATATTCCAGTTCAAAAAAGATAAGGTGGGATTTTATTCAGCTTCGTGGAAGGGGCCTCAGACTGCTTACTTATTCCATTACTTTTTTTCCAATGTATGAGCTTGACCTGTGGAGAAACCTTCATGCAATAAAGTCCTGTTTACATGGAGATAATTTCATATTGTGTGCATGGTAGTGTATATCTGCTTCAGTTATTGAATGATCATTGCCACAGTTGGATTCATGTAGTGATCAAGTACAAAGAATGAACCAGCTCATTTAATATTCACATATTAAGCGAGATTTCTATAGATGTTAATTTCTCTGATTGCTGCATACTAAACTACTATTGCTGAGATTCCTTGTTCTTGTCCTGTCCTCTTTGACATCTGGTTGCTTTACATAAATGGTTTGTTTGGCACGAACCCACATTGTGTGGATGGCACCCACATTTGGATACATCTACAAGATGCATTCTCATTTCAACTCATTAGCCATATCCTTCACATATTTCACATTTTTACTAACTAGCCATATTTTCATAAAATAGATTTGAAAAAGGAAAATAAAAACAAAACTTTATGCCCTGGCACTATTTTTCAGTCCTTGTTTCACATACTAATTGAAGATAATGTACTACAAATACAAGTGCAACTAATAGCCCGCAGAATTCATTATTTTGGTTCTGAAATACTGATTGTGACCTACATATGTTATTACCAGGAACATAATCTTACGTGCCCCTCTGAGCATATGAGAGGTGTTTTATAATTTCATACATGCAGGTTCATCATTGATTGCTTTACACTTGGTGGTTGTGTGTCTTATCATATCCTATAAATATGGGAAGTGTGGCTGATCGTATCCTATAAATACTGTGCTGAAGATAATGTGAATATCTATTTATGTGCCCCACCCCTTCACATGTACAACAGCAGCACACAGTTGCTGAATGATCAATGGCAGGGGTGAGATATTGAGCTTTGTCGGCATTGTCTAGACTCTGTCCATGTACTCTGAACTGCAGTCCTTGTCTGTTCTCACATATACAAGAATTTGCCCTTTCTATTCTATGGCATTGGCAGGAGTCAGAAACCTTTGACTCTCCAGTTATTTTCAATTACAACTCTCTTAATCCTTTACCATGCAGGGATGAGCTAATGGGAGCTAAGTTAAAAATCTGGAGAACCAACATTTCTTTGGATTTGTGGAGTCACTGTGTGAACTTCTACACAAATGTAGTTTTCTCTCTCATACTGAGGAAGAAGCATGCCCCAGAGATTTGAATTATGACCAATATATGTTAGTAACCTTTTTTCCCCTCAGTAGTAGTAAACAAAGAAATAAATCTTTCTGCAACCCTATATAGAGTCACAGATTATGGAGAAAAGACAGGTGTGCTGTACTGAGAATGCAGTTGCTGGTGTTCTTAGCCCTGACAACTTTAATGTTTTGCCAATTGTTTTGTATAGTTTGTATAGCTTTATATACTATGACCAAACACACACAAGGCAAAACAACATTCCAAGGATCCTATAGGGCAGTGGTTCTCAACCTATGGGTCCCCAGATGTTTTGGCCTTCAACTCACAGAACTCCTAACAGCTGGTAAACAGGCTGGGATTTCTGGGAGTTGTAGGCCAAAACACTTGGGGACCCACAGGTTGAGAACCACTGCTATAGAGTGACAAACCACAAATAGGTGTCACTGCCCAGTCTCTATGAACTCTTCTTAAGTGAACTATAGAATAGTACCCTAGAATAGCGCTTCTTGAACTTTTTAAACTCATGACCCCTTTTGGCCCAATAAATTTTTATGTGACCCCAGGCATATAGGTATTTAAAATAGGTGTACAGATCAAACATTTACTGAAAATAAAGCAGCATTTGCAAGGCTTGCTAAACAGACTGCTTTTCCTTTTTGAGGAGTACAGCTGAAGCATTTTCGGCAGAGTCCACTCTAAACACAGCACATCGTTGCTAACAGTTTTGTGTAAATGGATGGCATTCAAAGTCCTTTTTCTGCTCCCAAATCTTTTGTGATGCCAACATTGAGCTAAGGGGGCCCCATTTGGGGTCAGGACCCATAGTTTAAGAAGCAGTGCCTTAAGAGCATGCAAATTTAGCCTACATATCACAAGATTTTGTGCAATGTAAAAATCAAATGGAATAAAGAGTAAATACTCTATATTTACTGGCTTTTAAAAACATGAACAATGACTACATGCAAGCAGTAGTTGAAAAAAATTATTTAGCTTACAAAGTATATTGTCGAGGTTTGAATTGGTAGCAAAATGCCAGAGGGTTTCTTGCCCATGTCTTTCTAGCTTTTTACAAGTGTTAGTTTTATGGACATGTGAATTTACGGGTGGAGTGATGGGGGAGATGAATCAAGCAACTGTTGTGTTACTCAATCAGTTTCCTCTCAGTGCATAGTTAGTGATATCAGTGAGTCATTAGGATATAATTACAACTCGAGTGTAAGGTGCAGTTTGTTGAAAAGTCTCTATTTATAGTGAACTGGAAGCTGTATTCTACATAGGATGCAGGAAAAAATGTTGACAGGGTGGGGGAGAGAGACATAACCAGCAAATCAATGCCATTGTTTATGGCTATTTACAAGAAACTGCGTGGATTTACAGTGCCTTGCATTCGGCAATGTAGAAACGGTACAGAAAAGAATGCCTAGCAGGGGTTAAGTTCTTATGCCTGCACTGCAGCCTATTTCTGTCAACACTGGACTTGGGAAACAAACATTTATGCTTTGTGAAATGAAAGTGTATTTTTGAAGACTAGCCGTCAGATATTTTTTGCCCTTCACACTTTCAAATGCTTAGCCTTTTTTGTAAGTTGACTGCAAAGTGCATCAGTTTGCCAGCATCCCTTTTTCTCTCTCCCCCCTCCTCAAAAGCAAAAGAAAGAAAGAAGGGGGGGTGTAGAATAAGGGGAGGGAGTCTTGACAAGTGCCCATGGCATCATTGTCAAGTACATGAGCTTCAAGTAGAAGATGGCAGGAGAGTTGGCACAGAACATGCTTCCTTCAAGCCTATTACCTCCGGGGTACCTGACTCTTGAGAAGCTTTTCAATCCTTCCAAATGACGTTATTCCAAACTGTCATCTGGTTTATTTGGAGCACACTGTCTCGCAGATAAACATGCTATTTAACTGCAGGTCAAGGTACAGAGTCATTCTGCTAGCAAAATGCCTGGGATACATTAAATGGCACTGACATGCAGAGGCAGACGGAGAGAGATCAAAGTTGTCACCAGCTTGGATGAAATTGGTCTGCACTGGGGGTGAAAATGCACCATGGTATATTGAAGTGCATTATTAAAAGACATAATATAGACAAACATTTAAAACTATATGATCTGTCAAATGCTAGGGATTAAGGTACTGTGTAATACAGAACACGAAGTTCAGGTTCGTGCCATCAATGCCACATCTTCAGCATCTTGGAGGATGGTTCAGTGGTGAGAGACTGGAAAACATTAGCTAGTCTAGATAGCAGTAAATTTATTTATAGACTGCTTGCCTATCGTTTCATAGAGAGAGAGGTCACTTGATAAAAATACAACAATGTGCATGTGCTTTTTTCCTTCCCAATATGACAAATGATGCAATCGTTTATTATAACAGTTACTGGCTAGTTTTATTTATTTATTTATTACATCACTTCTACCCCGCCCTTCTCACCCATCAGGGGACTCAGGGCGGCTTACAGTATAACCATACACATTAAAAACAGTTTTCATCAAATTTAAAAATCCATCAAGATTAAAAATTACAATAAAATTAAGAATAGCCATTAAAATATACATAATTATACATTTAAATATACATTTAAGGCGCTTTCCATGTTCATGTGGGGTCTGTCAGTAGGTCATATATTCTTATCTCATTTTTGCTGCTACTCATGCTCAAATGCCTGGTCCCATAACCACGTTTTTGTCCTCTTTCGGAAAGACAGGAGGGAGGGAGCCTGCCTGACTTCAATGGGGAGGGCGTTCCATAGGCGGGGAGCCACCACTGAAAAGGTCCTGTCTCTCGTCCCCGCCAGCCGCACCTGTGAGGCTGACGGGACCGCGAGCAGGGCCTCATCTGACGATCTTAAGCTTCGAGGTGGGTCGTAGTTTTCTTCAAGAAACCTTAGGATATTAAAATGGTTGCATGTAACTGATTATCACATATGTTCTGCCATTCATGGTCAAGTATATATTATATGTGGTTATCTGGATTAATTTAGCTAATATGGTTTTATGATTTTCTTTCAAACCACAGATGAAATTTGATTTCTTTGGTTAGATTCAAAGGCTGTTGTGAAATTATTATTTCACTAATTCTGTATTTAATGATCAGTCTTGTTTCACCACTTTCTCAACAGGTTTGTGCTGAATCTTCAGTAACAAAAGGAAACGGAGAGATGGTTTAATAAATTGCTGGGATTCAATGTCAGGCACTCATTTGACATTGGGAATGGAACTGAGTAATATCTTGTTAAGATAATTTTCAGAATTTTTTCTGGGCAAAAGAATGTAGTCCACCAACCCCAATCTCAAAAGACAGAAACAATGTGTTATCCATTTCAGGTGCTTCATATTATTATTATTATTATTATTATTATTAATAATAATAATAATAATAATAATAATATCCTGCCTTTTCCCCCATGGGGACTCAAGGAAGCTAACGTTTAAACACACTAAACAGTTTAAAAAGAGCAATACAAAAGTTAAAAACAATTAAATAAGCACAGTATGGTAAAACAGAATTAAAATAAAGCAAACACATTAAATACATTAAAATGGCCTTTAAAATTCATCACCCACCCTCCCCAGAGCCTCCTCTTAGATTTAGAAAAAAAATAGAACAATCCTCTAAAGAACAGTAGGAATGAAATTATTATAAATAATATTCTAAAGAAATAAAAATATATAATTTGCACTCTTGTAAATACTGGGCAAATATCCCTTATGCTTAAATATCAGTAGACTGTCCTGGTTTTCTTTTATCTTCTACTGTAACTGTGCTGGCAATGCACACAGAAGTTTGTATGTAAATAAAAAGCAGGAAGTTCAGAGATTTCCAGAGTAGCTGGATAGAAAGAAAAACGATTGAAATTAAAACTTCTTTTGTGATCAAAGGGGATTTTATTGCCTTTTGCTTAATTAAACGCCTCAGAAGTGTGTGAAACATTGTTATAGTTGAAAAAATGTTACTTTGTAAATTGTAGGGACAAAAGGGCTCCACTGCAACTTTAAAGTTTCCGTGCACGTAAATGTCAATACAGTGCCTTCTCCATCATCAGCACTAAATTCACATTGATGCCTCTTTTCTTCTCTGTATTGATCCTTCCATGAGAACGTAGATTTGTATCTGTTAATTAATGCGTCCTGAAACAGCGTTTGTATTAATCAGGCAGATAAGAAAAATTGGATGCCTGCACCCTCATGACAACCGTAAAAGTGCTGGCCCTGATAAAAATCATGGACGGACCTCAATAAAAAAGTTCCTCCTTCCACTCAATAAACTAATCATCCTGCTTTTAATTATTCGGCAGAAAGATGTGTGGAGATTGGAGAATGTGTAAATCTATTTACTAACAGCAGTGTCTGGGAGAGAGAATAGGGCTGTCACAGGACAGTGCTGCAGGCGACGTTCTCTGTCCATCTGCTGTAGCAGAAAAAC
Source organism: Anolis carolinensis (assembly GCF_035594765.1). Taxonomy (NCBI): domain Eukaryota; kingdom Metazoa; phylum Chordata; class Lepidosauria; order Squamata; family Anolidae; genus Anolis; species Anolis carolinensis. The sequence goes on along the minus strand of NC_085841.1, from coordinate 33,733,745 downwards.
TGGTTCTTGAGAGAGAAAGGGCAGAGAGGCTGGAGCTAATTGAAAATATGCATTCCTTTTTGGACCCTTTCAAATTATTATTTCTGTTTCATTTCCTCCCATTTCCAACCAGACGTGTGGCGTTCTCCATTGTCATGTTTCAGAGAAGCTTTCTTTACTTGTGTGCAAAAATGTTGTTGATCCTGATTGGAAGGGATTACAAATGTCATTTTTATCACTAGGTACAAAATAGAGTATACAAAAAGAATTTTAAAATTCTGTATGTAGGGGAACAGAAGCGGCATTTTCTTATGTATTTCACTTTCTATTTATGCATCCTGACTTGAAGTTATTGCCTGTCTTATTTTTATTTTTAATCAGTTCATTTTCAATGGTGCGATGGCCTTAATCTAAATTGATGCCTATTGCTTCCCTTTCCCCCATTGTTTTCCTTCATGTTACATATACTTATTCTGCTGCAAAAAAAGGGGATCTTCAAAAGAGGAGAGTAATGTGTTTAAAGATAAATGAGCAGTGCAGCCTGTTCTTTCTGCAGGATCCTTGTCAAAGCACATGTAAGCAGCTCCATAAACAACTGAATGAAAGCTTTAGACATGTCTTTAAGACCCCCTTAAGAAAAGCTTGACTAATCCCCTTTGATGATTTTATTAAGTACTTGGTGGTTGCTGGTGCCAACTGGCAAACCACTATGTTTTACCAACAGGCCAGGAAATCACTCCTTCACTGGCGCCTTATGCGAGGGTGGATAGTAACAGTCAGAGATAATAAATTAACAGCTGCTGTAAACAGGAGCCTGGAAAAGTATGGCACTGGAGACGTTTGCCCTCAGTGATCCTATTAGGCAGGAAGGTGGGGAGCAAAACAAAAGCAAAAACTTAAACACATTAAGAAGCATTATTAAATTTCCAGCCTCTCTCAAAAATAATGGTGTGATTGCTATTTGCTTGGCACTTTAATGTGCCATCCTATTATTTCAGCCCTGCAGTTGAGGCAAGAGCCATTACAGATGTAATTAGTGTATTTTCTGAAAAGGGTAGGCCTTGTTAAGGTTGAAGTTCAAAGAGCACTGTGCTTGTTGTGCTGATCATCATCCTAATTGTATTAAGGTATCAAACATTCCCCTGTACATTATTGTTGAAAAATGCCCTCCCAAGGATCCTTAACAGTGCAATCCTACACATTTACTCAGAGATATCAGATTTTATCCTATTTATATCTGTGTAGAATTGTAGCTAATAATCTCTCATATCCCAGCCCTGACTTTTACTATCAAAAGTGTTATCTGAAAACCATTTTATCCTAATTATGTTAATACAGCCATCTCTCCATATTTGCGGGTTTGACTTTTGCAGAGTTGATTACTCATGGATTTGATTAAAATGTTCTCTCTAAGCCTCTCTAGGTCCTCTAGTGCAATTCTGTGGTAAGCTTTAAGCAGACATTGACATAGATTCGTGTTGGAGGACCTGGAAATTGCTGAAGAGGTGTTGTCTCAAGTTAAAACTGATCATATTTTAAATTTTTGATTTTTCTCGTTCATTGGGGGTTCTGTACTGCTAACCACAGCGAATGTGGAAGACTGACTGCACCTTTCATAGTAAATGTTATCCAATTGTAACCTGTAATAAAAGTTTAGAAAGTATTGGAGAATACGGGTTATCAAACCGTAAGATAAAATGCAGCAGATTCATATCACCACTAGTGACCCTGCCCCCTGGAAATGAAAACAACAGCAATAACAACAACAGAAGGCAAGCCATATGTACTCAATGAAACTTTTACTATAATTATTTTATGTTGATAGAGAGATCAAAAATAGTGGAATCCATGGATATAGATTTACCCATTATGTAACCATAACAAGCACAACAGCATAGTTATAATGCAGAATGATCATGGCACAGGACCATTTTAATTATATTTCTGTGTATTTTCTTTCCTGGTCTAGGATTTTCCACTTTATCGCTTGCTGACCAGATGAGCCTTCTGCAGAGCGCTTGGATGGAGATTTTGATTCTGGGTGTTGTATACCGATCACTTTCCTTTGAGGATGAACTTGTTTATGCCGAAGACTATATCATGGATGAAGATCAGTCTAAATTAGCAGGCCTTCTTGACCTCAACAATGCCATCCTGCAACTGGTAAAAAAATACAAGAGCATGAAGCTGGAGAAAGAAGAGTTTGTCACCCTCAAAGCTATCGCGCTTGCTAATTCAGGTTGGCAGATTGGCATGATGGCTCATGTCAACCCTCCCCCTTTTCCTCTAATACCTTCTGCATGACAATTTCTAAACATGACAGTAGGAATAAGTAATTCTTAATCATACCACTGCAGGGCAATGCTGAATGGCTAGAAACAAGATAGTTCAAATTAAGGGAAGATCTGTGATTATGTGCCTTTGTTTCTAATTTGCTTAAAAGAAGTCAGAATTTTTTTCGGAAGGTATTAAAAGTAAAGATGCTTTCCAATAAACATAGATGTTGTTCTGCTTAAATCCATTTCATAATCCAGATAAGTCTAATCATTTCCCTAAAACCCAGTAGAATGGATGGGACCATGACTAAATGTAATATAAGATCCACTTCAATCCAGCTACTAAACACAGTGAACTCAATAAGTAAGGTGAACTCAGGTTTTATCAGGGAAGGGAGCAAATTACTGTTTAATCCTACAGGAACTCTTCTTCATCATACAAATTTGATTTTATTGTAGCTGTTTAACTGACAGATACAACTTATTCAGGAGGGGTTAAGAAATCAAGGGAGGATTCTTCTCTGCATTTGAACTTAAAAGTGCTGAAACAGTGAACCACTGTATGATAAGTAAAAAATCGTTTGTTCTTTGTTGTTTTTTCTTTTGTGCTTCCCTAATGCTTTATTGTGGTCTTAAGTCCCTTTTAGCATTTGCATAAAGTTCATGATAGATCCCCCTTTAATGACGTGCCGATCATCAGATACCTGTGTGTCAATAACATGCTCTGATGCTATGTACCATTGACAGTCACACCGTGCCCCTCCATCTGCTTTTGTTTTGACCCTATCTTTGAACTTTATCTTGGTTGCTGGCCAGTAGTTTTCCCTTTAATTACAAGAAGGAAACTGTCAATAAAATCTGTTAAATGGGATGCAATGAGTGGCTTGAATGGGCGGACGGCTATTTGTTCAAATTCTGCAGCATTCAAGGTATTGACAGTTTGTTTTCTGGGGCCATATGTGACGATCAATCTCAGGCTGGGCTCAGCCGCGCTGAAAAATGAAAAACCAGATTGCTTTTGCTTACTTGTGGATGACGACTTGTGATTTGGTACGGTCCTAGTGAGATGAGACCTTCTGCCCAAATTGCCCCCCCGAGAGCCAGGGTGCGTGACTGTTTTTAGAAATAATTTTTAATTGATTTTGTAATTAACACTTCATCTACAATATTGATGCACAGATCTTCAGACGGATAGGAGGAAAATTGTTTTCAACAATGAAGTTGTACTTTCCTATTTGTCTTCATGATGGGATCTAGCAGTTTGAATATTTAATTGGGATTTAATTTTTTTTTTAATTAGGAAGCAAAACCAAGAAAATATACACAATCTAAACAAATATCTCCTCCCATAGATGTAGGAGTGTACAGGTTGTATTGCAGTATAAATATTCGTTCTACTCATTTTATTAGTGCCAGGAAGAATTTGCCTCTCTTTAATACAAAACTCTGAAAAATCAAAGTGTGCCTCTATTATGGCCAGAATCTTTTGTAATTGCTGACAACATACAAAAGACAGAAACCAGCCACAGTTTGCACACAAACACTTGTTTTTGAACATTTTGAAAGGCAGTTAACCTCTGCATGTTTGGAGGTGATTGAGAGATGGTATTTCTGTCTGACCTGCAGAGATTTAGTATGACATTCATTGAAATTATCAGCTTAGCATAAACATCTGGCTTGATTCAATAATAATTAATGCTCTTTTGTGCTCTAAATCAGTGAACTGATTTAACAGTAATTTTTCTGCCTTTTCCTCCCTCTTTCTCCATGTATATAGGACTCATGCATATAGGATTCATGTATAAACATAAAGAATGAGTAGGATATCATGACTATTACTACACCAACCTACAGAAGTTTGTGACAGGAGGGCTGTGATAGTAGGACTCTAAAATGCCAGTATAGCTTGGTATTAGAGAGGAAAACAGTCCAGATGTGTACCACTTCTTTTTGTGTCCTTTTCCCAGGTTTTCACAGTCACGTCCTGTTTTGAACTGAGATGAAAACTGGGTCATCTCAGAGGCAAAGGGAGCTTGCATCAGTCTGAGCAGTCCATACAAGCTTTTCAAAGGAGTATAAGAGTCAGGAGGCCAACAAGATGCTGCAAGGCTGTTTCTCCCTCCTCTCTCAAGTTTCCTTCAGTTCAGCTAAGCTAGTGACTCCAATAGGCTTATGGAGAGGAAAATTTAATTTCTTTGTATGGATTCTCCAAAGAGAACAGCCCCAAACTTTCCTGAAATGTAGTGACTTCTTTTTCTGTATTGTTTATTATGTCACTATTTTTGTCCCAGCCTGTTTCAACAGAACTTATAGTGACATAAAAAGTTTCCCTCACAATCAAGTTCCATGATGTAAATGATGCTGAGAGAGAGCAATTTGCATAAATATTACCACAAGTATATCTACAGAGATGGATAAATGAGAGCATTGCTCCGCAATAAGAATTTTGACACACATACAATGGAATTTTATTTCAGTTCCCTGCATTTCTAGCATTGCAGTAACTAAAAATACTAGTTGAGCATTTAGAAATCTCATTTAAGCATCTAAGAAAGAGGCAGGTAAAATTGCCAAGGGAATATGAACACAGTAAAAATAAGCAACATAGGTGTGAATGAATTCACAGTCTGCAGTGTTAGAAATTTAAAGAAAGTATCATTGGTCTGACACTATACTTATTTGGAAAGGCGGTGCCCTGGTGCCTATGCCCCTGAATGCGAACTGTTCAGATACATAAAGAAGGATGCCTAGTCATGTTTTTGGTAAATGCTAGACAGCTAATTGAAGTTCAATATTATCTGGAATATTCTGTTTGCAGCAGCCATAATAAAATAGTTTCTATAACCTTAAAATACCATTTGGGTTCTTTGATTTTATATAAAGGGAGCTCTAATAGATATTGTGAAAATCCCAGGTTGAATTTTGTTAATTTTTAAAAATCCTAGTTGTCAGCTAATATAATAAATTATTTGGTAACAATTAATATGTTCTTTACTCACACACAAAAATGCCTTGTAAAAATGTATTTCCCAAGCATGTGTGTTGCAATTATTCCAGGCATACAGGCAGGTGACCTGTTTGCAGTGTAATAAAAGGTGTTCTCGCTGCCTTTTTGTGCTCTTGCTAAGTGCTCCCATGTATTGATTGGGAAATGCCAAATGGAAAGATGTAGGTTCACAGGTTTGTTTGTTTTTAATTATTCCATCAAGAAACAGCAGTTTGTACTTTTAGGCTAGAGGGTTTTTAAAACAGCTTTGCAACCACAATCAGCTCAAGTGAATTTCAAATTAATTTGGCACAGCTGATTTACAATACCTTCTCTCATTGAATGAACTATTTACAAATCTGGTCACTCAAACACTTAAAAAAGAGAGTCATAGAATTTCAATGGAGATAACATCTTGGAAAAAGTTGACAACTTTCAACTGGACCTGGCAGATTTAAATTGGGGTAGAATAGAAATGCAACCAGGGGAAAGGGGGAGCAAAGCCCTAAAATAGTTGTTTGTGAAGAAGATTCAGTAGGGAGATATAGAATATTCACAAACAAGACTGCCAGAGTGAAAAGTGGAGAAGGCTCTTGTACCACTTATGGTTGCATAGAAGAAGGGATTTCAGCAGGTATTGCTTTTCATGCAACCTGATAACAAGCATCTGCTGAAAAACTCTCTCCCACACTATTTCTAGCAGTAATCTCCTCAAATTTTACTCCGAAAACTATATACAAGTAGTTCACAAGTTACCAATATCCGACTTACAAATGACTCATAGTTAAGAACAGGTGTGAGACAACAAGAAGTGAGAGAAATCTCTCCCTGGGGAGGGAAATTCATTCCTGTAAGAGTTATCATGGGAGAAAGGGGTCTCCACTGAAGCTGTTGCACCAATCTTTGTTTCCACAATCACCCAAATTTTTCAAAATCCAATTATCATGAGGACAGAAAATGAGGTGAAATTTTCTGAACAGGGGAACAGAGAGCAAAACAAACACCACATGGCTGTTAACCCTTCCCTACACACAAACACAATCACACAGAGACACACACACACATACATATATGATGAATATATTTAATATATATTTTTGGATGAAGATACATTTTTAAAATGTACCTTTTCCAACTTACAAACAAATTCAACTTAAGAACAAACCTACAGAACCTATCTTGTTTGTAACTTGGGGACTGCCTGATATTCATAAATCAAACAAATTGTAAGCCATTGAAAGATTTTCTCTTCAACAAGAGGGCTAAAAGTAAATTACAGTACAATGTGTGTGTGTGTGCCTTGGATCACTTAGCGACTTACAGCAACCCTATGAATTACTTTATGCAGAATCTAAGATTTTACACAAAATATACTTCTGCACAAAAAGGAGTGTTTTATAGCAAAACAGACTTGCAAAACTTTTCACAGGACAGTCCCCAAAAGTGGGGAGAAATAGAAAATGCATAAAAATACTTTTGTAATTTAACCCAAGAGGAAGAAAACTTGGAATGAGTTAATTCAACATGGGAAAGAAATGACTAAAGATTTGCATGCCTAGGTGGCAGTTTGGAGACACTGTAAAATAGGCATTATAAGACTTGGCTGTTGGAATTTTAAAATGATCTAAAGAAATATCTCTTCTGGCAGGCCTACCTAGCCAGTTTTAATCATGAACTTTAAGCTTGCATTTTATGTTTAATCTTTATTCTATGTATTATAATACGTATTTTGTAGAATGTTTTTAGATGATTGTGTGTTTTTAGCAGTGTTGTAGATTGCCTCTAGCCATGAAAAGATGTGAGTTAGAAATTAAATTTTTACTATTATTATTGGCAGTACTGAATAAGCAGGCTAAGAAAACAATGAATAGTCAGATGTGACTGTAGCTATGTGTAGAGTAATCACAGCTTGAGCCTTGCACAGTCAATACTCATTGTACTTTCTGTAAATTTCCTGGAGTCTTCCTTGCGGGGAGAGCCTTGAAACAAAAAGTAACCTCTGTCAGCTTGTTGCTTTACATGGGAGAAAAGCAACAACAGAGGAGGTGACATAAGGTGCTGCTCGGCTCCCATGTTGCAACCCATCTGATGAGTAACTCCTGAACAAGACTGGGAAAAGTTGCTGATCTTAAGGAACTAGACCAAAATCACATGCCAAGCACAAAATATGTAATAATAATAATAATAAAACTTTATTTATACCCCGCCACCATCTCCCCAACGGGGACTCGGGGCGGCTAACATGGGGCCATGCTCAGAGCAATACAATATAACAAAATATAAAACAACATAACATAGCACCATTAAAAATACAATAAATGCATCAACATCAAGAAATAAAAATAAACAGTAAAACAAGGGCAGGCCACGTGAACACAAAGATAAAACCTGGGGTGAGAGGGACATAGGGGTACTCCACTGCGGGCAGGGACATATGGAAGTGGGGTAATCTAGAGGATAGATGTTCGGGGTGGGAGTAACACAGAAATAACAAAAGTTACTCACCAAATTCACAGCGGAAGAGCCATGTTTTCAAGTCTTTCCTAAAAGCTAACAGCGTGGGAGCTTGCCTAATTTCAGTAGGTAGTGAGTTCCACAATCGGGGGGCCACAGCAGAAAAGGCCCTCTCCCTTGTACTCACAAGGCGGGCCTGGGATAAAGACAGTGGTGCTAAAAGGGCCTCCCCGGATGATCGTAAAGATCAGGCAGGTTTATGAAAGGAAATACGGTCACGGAGGTAGGTGGGTCCCAAACCGTTTAGGGCTTTATAGATGATAGTTTGCACCTTGAATTGGGACCGGAAAATGAACGGCAGCCAGTGGAGCTCCTTAAACAGGGGAGTGGATCTCTCCCTGTAACTCGCCCCCGTTATTAATCTGGCTGCCGAGCGTTGGACCAATTGTAATTTCCGGGCCGTCTTCAAGGGAAGCCCCACGTAGAGCGCATTACAGTAGTCCAGTCTAGAGGTAACTAAGGCATGGACCACCGTGGTCAAATCAGACTTCACGAGGTATGGTCGCAGTTGGCGCACAAGTTTGAGTTGTGCGAAAGCCCTCCCGGCCACCGCTGACACCTGTGCTTCAAGCGTCAACGCTGAATCCAGGAGGACCCCCAAACTGCGGACCTGTGGTTTCAGGGGGAGTGCAACCCCGTCCAGCACAGGTTGCCACCCAATACCCCGATCCGACGCATGATTGACCAGGAGGGCCTCTGTCTTGTCAGGATTGATCCTCAGCTTGTTCCTCCTCATCCAGTCCGCCACAGCGGCCAGGCACTGGTTCAGCACCCGAGGGGCTTCCTTGGAGTCAGGTGGAAAGGAATAGTGGATTTGCGTGTCATCTGCGTAGAGATGGCAACGCCCTCCAAAACTCCGGATGACCTCTCCCAGCGGTTTCATGTAGATGTTAAATAGCATGGGGGATAAAATAGACCCCTGCGGAACCCCACAGGTCAATGGCCAGGGGTCCGAGCAGGTGTCCCCCGCTTCACCATCTGGGAACGACCCTCCAGGAAGGACTGGAGCCACAGCCGAACCGTGCCCCTGAGCCCCATCCCGGAGAGCCTCCCCAGAAGGATACCATGGTCGATGGTATCGAAAGCCGCTGAGATATCCAGGAGAACCAGCAGGGTCACACTCCCCCTGTCCAGCTCCCTGCGGAGGTCATCCACCAAGGGGACCAAAGCCGTCTCGGTGCTGTGCCCAGGCCTGAAGCCAGACTGCGAGCGGTCCAGAAAATCAGTGACATCGAGGAACTCCTGGAGCTGCGTGGCAACCACCCGCTCCAGAACCTTGCCCAAAAATGGGAGGTTGGAGATTGGTCTGTAATTGTCACAAACCGATGGGTCTAGCGAGGTCTTTTTTAGTAACGGTTTTACTAGAACAGATCTGATAGTGATAATCCAGCACATTGGGAGAAGATCAGATGCAGTATCAGGAGGAACTGACATAAATGTCACTCATTTGGTTAGTATAGAAATTCTTGCTCATATTTTTGGTAAAAAACATGGAGTCCAGTCAGAAGTATTGTATAGACATCAACTATAATAGTGCAACCATTGTTCCCACAAAATACAGTCTAACCATTATGCAACCACAAAATATCTGCTGTGTACTATGGTTTTAGAGACCTAAATACTCTAAAGGTACCAGATATTTTCTGATCTTGGAAACTTAGCAAAGTCAGTGGATCATTTCCTTCCTTAATAAAATCTTACGTAATACCAATGAATGTATAACAATGAAATACAGATAGATACTCTGTGATTACAGAGTAGAGATGAAATATATAATTCCTTATTGAAGCCATCAAAGTTAGTTGTCATTGTTAGGTCATTCTGCAACTGATTGTGCAGTGTGTGAACAATTTCTTTCAACTTATGGAGAAAGGAGAGAAAAAATATCCATATCATTGGTGTTCAACCTTAGGTTGTTCTGGACATAAGCTCCCATAATTCCTGAGCACTGGACAAGCTGGCCAGGACTTCTGGGAGTTGGAGTTCCAAACATCTGGAGGACCAAAGGTTGGACACCACTGCTCCACATAATGTTCAAGTATTATTCATGTTCACCTTAGTCATCTGCCCACCAACCAAAATGTCTCAAACGTATTAGCCTTTATCTTCTTGAAAAGTGTTCCAATATTTCCAGAACTACAAGTAACCTTTTAAAGATGGGTCAACAATAATTTTATATAGTTTTCCAAATAGTACTACAACATTGCTGCATATTATTTTGTCAGTCTACTGCCTAATGACTCTTATAAAATTTTCCATTTTCAATTCTGACACATACCAACTTGCTGTTTTTAATAAGCTATCCAACATAATGGCTGGCTACTGCCAGTTGAAATCTCATCAAGGATTTTCTTGAACTCCTTGCACATTTCCTTACACTTGTTTAGCACATGCACTATTGTGTGGTCCATTTACCAACCTTTTGGAATTTTGGTTGGGAAAATTCAGCACCTCCTGCAAAAAGGATGTTCCAGAGATAGGATGATATCACAGCGAAGTCCTCTCCTTTTTAGATGAGAACCATATTTTTCTTACAGAATGAAATAGAGGGAAAGTCTCCTTTGATTATTTTAATGTCCACAATTTTGCCTGCTTCCTAATAGTTTAGACAGTGTTTAATTCCTACAGGGCTCCATTGCTATTTTGACATATACTATAATTTTCTGTATGAAATCTACATGGAATAAAATTAAATTATTAGAGAGTATGCATACTGTAACTACATGCATTTTACGGAATGTATTCATTTTCAGAATTATTAAATATGTAGAATTCCCATTGGACTCTATTATGTATAATAATTGATAGACTATCATCAGAACCACTAAAATCTACTAAATGATGCAAATGTTTGCATAATTAAGTGCATTTCAGCATTTTTTTTGTTCTTTTCAGTTTCATGTCTTGTTCTGTAATTAATGAATCCCAGACCTTTTTAATTTTACTGTTGCTTGGTTTTCTGTCAGGAGACACATCTCAAATATTTTTTTATTTAAAATGTGCTGCCCAAAGTTAATCAAGATAGCTAAAATAGTGACACTGAAATATACCACCTTGGCATCCAACCACTTTAGGAACCTTTCAGAACCTTAGACTACAATTTACAGTCTTGCTTTTTTTTAAAAAAAAAAATTATCTCTAGGAGGGCAAATCCCTATACCTTATGTCATAGACTGCTACTGAAATGCCCTTCAATATGAAAAGAAACTTTTCCATCCAGTTTATGGAATCTTCGTTGTAAAATACATGCAGTTAAGTTCATGAGTCTGTGGCTATTGGTCTATTTTTTTGTAATCGTATATGTAGACTTTACTGGTTGACACTACAGACTTCTTAATCATATATGACTTTGGTATGGTGGTTTCTTGACCTAAATCCAGAATAACCTACAGGAAGCTTTTTCAAGTTGGTCAACAGAATAGATATATACAAAAGGAATGTGTGGACAACCTAGCTAATATATACAGATACACATTTTCTTCAGTCAAGGCATAAAATGGACTAGAAGTATTTAGGTACACTGTAAAGTTATGTCTCAAATAGGTTTTATTTAAATCAACAAAATATTTGATGTAACAGGATACTCCAAAAACAAAGCCTCAAATCAGAACAACACTGTTAAAATTATATAGCACTAGGGGCTATCTAGCTATGTCATGTCTAGATTGGCCCTGTGCTATATGTTTTAGATGGCAGGTAAATGCTAAACAAATAAGGGACAGGATAATGTAAACACAGTACTTTTGTCCTGTGCACTTGGTTGAATGCCAAAGGATAAAAAATTGTGTTAAAAGAAAAGAAAAAGTAAATAGAATGAAGGAATATGTAAACCAGAGTCATGTTGGGGTCTTACACATGCAAACGTACTCTTGTGAAAAATTTTGTCCATTGCAGGAATGTAGGATTTTGTCTATTCTTTTTTCTGGGACCTTAGGTATTAGAAACTATTAAAAATAAATGATGTATACTATACAGTCCATGGTAGCCTTAGCACACACATAGCTCAGCATGAGACCAGATGTAATCATAAAATTGTAATAAAATGTCTTACAGTAACACAGACCATTATTCCAACTAGATTATCTACTACGACTTTACTTAAAGATCCTGTAAGCAACCAATGTGTCTGGACTAAGGAGACCCAGCTGTCCTATATAACATTTGTAAATGTCCCTCTGGATCTTACATTTGAAAGCTGTTGCAAACTTTAAACTTCGGAAAACCAGGACCATGCACTTCTAGCCACTGTGCATTAGTCTTCCATAGCACTTTGAGTTTCTGCATATATAAAACAATACCTACTTCATTTTGAAAATATTCCTGCAAATTTCAGTGCTAGTTTCTGTCAATCTCAAGAAGCCAGTTGCATTTTACAGCAATCAATTACATGGTGGTTATTATGCCAGAGATCCAGTTTTGTTCATAAGGTCAGTGTGATAATAAGTGGGTAATTATCTAACTCACTCATAAGGGAGTCCAGAAAACCCTGGCAAATCCATGTAAATTTATAAACCTTTTTTGTGGCATTAGCTACTGAGGTGCAAGTTTCAGTCCAGAGTGTTTGCCTTATAGTCCTGCTTTCTGGCACAAAAAAGTAAAACCTGCTCTTCTTTGTTTTCTTTCACAGACTCAATGCACATAGAGGATGTTGAGGCAGTTCAGAAGCTTCAAGACGTCTTACATGAGGCCCTGCAGGATTATGAGGCTGGACAACATATGGAAGACCCACGCCGAGCCGGCAAGATGCTGATGACTTTGCCCCTCCTGAGGCAAACCTCCACGAAGGCAGTGCAGCATTTCTACAACATCAAACTGGAAGGCAAAGTGCCAATGCACAAACTTTTTTTGGAAATGCTGGAGGCCAAGGTCTGACTAAAGCGCCTTGGACCTTCCAGATGTACGTGCTGAGATTTTAATGAAAGGGAAACTAAAAACAGGAAAACCATGACAAAGAAACTTTAGCATATAAATTAAAGAAACAAACATGACTGCACTGATACTTAGCAGCAAGACTGAGAAGCAGCACCTCTTTCTGTTCTGTGTCTTCTCTGATACAGTTTTCCTTCTTTATTTCTTCTACTACTGTTCTTTTTTGTCTTTTCTTTCTCTCTCTTTTTTGCCTCCTTTTGCTGCTGAATATTTCAAAAAAGAGGTCTCTAATAGAAGAGAGATGGAAGCCAGGCCTGCCAAAGGATTGAAATCCATAATATGGATGCCAGTGAACTTATTACGAACCACAATACCCCAATGACAAAAGGAATCGAAAGAGAACCATTGTAACTAGCAGTACAGTACAACTAGATGAACTGACTGAATGCAGTATTAGGTTTCACAAGAGCCGCCTCTAATTAGACGACTTCGATGATGATGCATTGGCTGCTTCTTATCATTGCGTTTCCATCTAGATCAGTTACAGCCATTTGATTCCTTAATTGTTTTTTTAAGTCTTCCAGATATTTCTTGGGTTAGCCACGATGTAACGTTTTCAGGGAATAGTTTGAGCTTTATTCATTCATGCAATACTAAAGAAGTGCTGTGTGTGCTGGCTTTGAACAATGACAAACATTTAAGGACAGACAAATGAATCCTGAAGCAAGGTTTTTTTAGAATACAAAACATTTTGGTTCTTCGTACTAACGGAAGATTTTTTTCTACCAGCTTTACCACTTTTCAGCCATTTGTTAACATGAGGATTTATCTTAACTCAAGCAATAGTTGAAGGGAAGGTGCATATTACCACGGATGCAATTTATGTTGTGTGCCAGTCTGGTCTAAGACATCCCGTTTCTTCGCATGAACTCCAGTTTATACCTAAATGTTCACAGAAACAAATAATTAGATTACACCTATGATATATCTGAGTAGTCTAATATATTAAGATGCCATGTCAAATAGGAATTTTAAAAGGAGTTTTAGTAAGTGCTTCTGTATGGCCGAGGTACAATTGCTATATAATATTGTGTGTTAAATAATGATGCGGTCTGTCATGTACAAAATTGCAGACTTTGCAATAAAGTCCACTCCAACTAGCAATAAGGTGAAATCAGATATCAAAATAGTCCACCTCTGACCAAATCTGAAAACTTAGCACTTGTACGTATTATTTATTAATTTATAAAACTTTTCTTTTGGAGAGGTTGCCATTCTTAAACGAACAGCCTAGCCAATATGTTGGCTTTTGCACCAATGTTGTCACAGTGTAAAAGTTGGTCAGTTTCTAGACTGTGAAGAGGTGTAATCTAATGTATAAACTAATTAGATGCCCCAGAAAACTACAGTCGCTAAATAACCAATAAACAATAACCTCCATCAAATGCTATACCAATGTACCAGTGTTAGTAGCTGCTCCCTGTACTATGTGAACAACCTTATTCTATGTACACAGATGTAATTAAAATTGTAATCCTAACAAACAAAAGAAATGTAGTTCAGCTTTTCAATGTTTCATGTTTGCTGTGCTTTTGGAAATTTTTTTATGTTGCATTCAAAGACTGTTGTCTTGTTCTTCTTGTGGTGTTTGGATTCTTGTGGCGTGTGCTTATAGACACAGGGTAGAATTAGAGACAATATTGGATGTAAAATTCCTCAGGAGACTTAACAGTAGTATATTCTATTCCTTCTGGTTAATAAGGTTCTTCCTAGTAATAATTAAGAAATTGAAATGGAAAAATCCAACCAAGTATTCATTATGGACAGGTACACATGAAATCATAATATTTTCAAAACAAGGGATACTTTCTGTAACAGTTTATTATAGAATACCTATGTATAGCTTAGAAATAAAACTTTGAATATTTCAAAATTATAGATAAGTCTAATTTTTAAACGCTGTAAATATAGCTTTCATCCAATCATCTCTCAGATGTTGTTATTAACTTGCTCTGTGTTGTTGCAAAAACCTTTTTTCAAAAAAAATGCAGACACATTTCCAAAATTATTGCTACTTGTGTGCTTTAAACAAAATACAGCAGGTTGATGTTCCATCAGCCGTGTGCTAGAAATACTGTGTATCTCTCATTAACTATATGGGATTCTCTTGTAGATTGTGTTTTTTCTCAGTAGAGAAGTGACTGTTGTGTGATCCTAGATAGACCATCATTAGCAATTCATTCATTTGGCCAATAACTTGAAATTAATGGTGTGATAGGAGTCTGAAATTGGCACGTACCTTTTGAAAAAGCAAATGACAAAAATGTACAACTCCTGGGGGCGGGAGGAAATGGTGCTGATTCTATAAAATTATTTATATATGTAAGAGTGCAGAATAATTATTTTCCAGAAACTTTGTGCAGGGTTTAAGTTGCTAGTGTTAACTACACTATATATGTATATATAAATATCTAATATAAATATTGTTTTTGCTGTATCACATTGAAGAACTTGGGTTTTCAGGGTCAATAGCCAAACAACACACTCAGAAAATAAACAGAAAGAAAAGATTTAAGCAAGATGGAATGTGCTAAAGGAACATGGTGCAATTTTTTACTTAGGTTTTCTGTAATTTTTCAGAGCTGCAATGAACAAGTATTTCATCACTGTACAAATGTAAACTGAAACATAGATACACTGTGCAGGCATTAGAATAATGTTCATCTTAAACCTTGCTGAAAGAGTAATTTTAACAACAATTTGTTTAATCTGAAGTGTTGGGAAAATTTTCAAGTATGTTTTAGTGCAACCAGTCTCATTTGAAGAAATGAGATCCATGTGGAATTTCTCCTGCACAAACCATTGGAGTGAAAGGCCATGGCGTAAGATCTTTCTTGTTGGGCTTTTCCACTTAGTTCAGTGTGCAGAAGATATTCCCAATGGATTGTACCTTGGGCTATTCTTTTTCCGGTGTGTTTTCTCTTATTTAAAGCAATATAATTGTGTGACTCCTGGAAGTTGCACATTTGTTTCAATCAAATCAGATTGTTGTATTTATTCCACTATTTTACATTTAAATGCTAACATAAAAAGATATAAAAATTAAAACTGCTATTTTTCTTATGGAAGAGAAAATGGGTGTTGGTAATTGTATTTTAATTATTTAAGCGTCTCTTGTTTACCTGCCTAGGAAAACACTTTATGGCAGTCTTATTGTGCAAAAATCACAAAAGAGGGGGGAAACTGAATGAAGCTGCTTATTGTAATCCAGGAGTTGCATAATAACCAGTAGTAAAAACACAAATTTTAAAAAAAAATCATGTCTATAGCTGTAGATGGGCTTCACATCTGTAAAGCAATCAACTGTATATTTTTGTGATGTGTATCATACTGTGTGCTCCAACCAATGTCCATTTGTGTAAATGTATTTATTTTATATTGTATATATTGTTAAATGCAAAAAGGAGATATGGTTCTGTAACTCCAATCAATTCAGATGTGTAACTCAAATTATTATGCCTTTCAGGATGATGGTAGAGCAATATTAAACAAGCTTCCACTTTTAATTGCTTTTAAATTTTTTGTGTTGTGGCTTTTGTTTTTGCTTTGCTTTCTCTCCTCCATCCCCTTTCTGTATCAAGCAACTAAATCAATAAATACCACCTTTAGTAAAGTGGTAAAGATGTATACCCTTAAGGTAATTTAGCTGTATGGTTACATGCTATATTAGGCTTGTCAAAATGAATTTCAGTGTGGTATAGTCATTTTGTCTATGTTTAAACATTCAGACTCTATCTGCCCACTAGAATTCATTCTGGCAAGCACTTTGTTGATCTTAAAACATGGTCACATCAAGCTACTTTACTGAAAACCTTTGCATCTTTCATCAGTGTTAGAATTCCCAACGGTTTCAAAATCATATTATTACTGTCTACAGCTGACCATTGGCTTTCTTCATTAAGAATGAAAACCACAGCACTCCTAAAATATTGTTTCTAATTTGCTGTGCTGTTGTTAAAGATGATAACTATTGTTTTCCTCTTATTTGTAGCAGGATTTATGGAGTGCGAACTAAATAGTGAAGAGAGATTTTTGGTTAGGTGTTCATGGCATTCATTAGGCAAGTTGAATAGTTAACTCTGTTGATGTAATCCATTAATATTGTTGTCGCACATCACATCAAATAGCTTGGAGCTATTTCTAAATTTAGATGTAAAAATCATGGCTAAGAAACATGATTAATTTCCATTTTTGTGTGAAACAGTTGTGACATGGAGCATGTAAGATCATCACAATATAAAAATTGTGAAAACTGCATTTTAAAAAAGAAATCGGTGTTCTGAAGAAAAAAAAATATTTACCTAACTCTTTGAATTTTTCGTGAGTGTTCTTGGAAATTTTGATCCTTGCAGATGAATATAAAAATGTAGGACTGCAGGATTTCTTTTAAAAATAAAATGTGCTTACCATTACAATATAAACTTCCAGAAAGAAATATAAAATAGTATTCCAACTGACTTAACCTTTGTTGCTCACCATACTTAAAAGTTGCAACAGAAAATCAGTAATTTCATCAATGTCGTTTTTAAGTGATTTCATTCCAAATATTTTGGGAGCAATAGGATGTATTTGGCATAAGCTTTCCTGACCTGAAAACCACTTGATCCGATATATAGACTGTAGCTTCAGGTAGCAGACTATTGGATGAGCAAGTGAATATGGCGAAACCAGCGGAGCATGAAGAAACTAAAATGAAAAAACAAAAAACAAAAACATCTCCAGAGCATTGTTTTTCAATCAACTCGGGTGAGAAGGGCGGGGTATAAATGTTGTTGTAAATAAATAAATTTACAAAGAGCCGTGGGCTGCTTGTGGGAGAACAAGCCCTATGAGGAGCGGCTTAAAGAGCTGGGCATGTTTAGCCTGCAGAAGAGAAGGCTGAGAGGAGACATGATAGCCATGTACAAATACGTGAAGGGAAGTCATAGGGAGGAGGGAGCACACTTGTTTTCTGCTGCCCTAGAGACTAGGACACGGAACAATGGCTTCAAACTACAGGAAAGAAGATTCCACCTGAACATCAGGAAGAACTTCCTCACTGTGAGAGCTGTTCGACAGTGGAACTCTCTCCCCCGGGCTGTGGTGGAGGCTCCTTCTTTGGAGGCTTTTAAGCAGAGGCTGGATGGCCATCTGTCGGGGGTGCTTTGAATGCGATTTCCTGCTTCTTAGCAGGGGGTTGGACTGGATGGCCCATGAGGTCTCTTCCAACTCTACTATTCTATGATTCTATGATTCCTCCAAAAATAAAATTTCCAAATTCTGTACTATGTTGCAATCAACTTCACAACCTCAAAACCACACACATAACCAAAAGCCACCCAAAACAGTGTAGGACGTGTCGAGGGAAATCTGCAGTGTGAGAGTCATTCATGTTACTTTAGATATTATTGTATGCTTTGGTTCATTTCTGACTTATGGCAATGCTTTCACAAGGTTTCTTGGCAAATTTGTTCAGCATCATGTTTGCATTGCCTTCCTCCTAGGCCAAGGAAACATAACTTGCCCATGGTCATCCAGTGGTTTCTATGACCAAATGGGGATTCAAATCCTAGTCTCAGGGCCCTTCCATACAGCCCTATAACCCAGAATATCAAGACAGAAAATCCCACAATATCTGCTTTGAACTGGGTTATCTGAGTCCATATTGCCATATAGTCTAGTTCAAAGCAGAAAATGTGGGGTTTTATTCAGCTGTGTGGAAGGGGCCTCAGAATCATAGGGAAACAGTACATCCATGACACCATGTTGGCTGTTTATTGCTTTAGATTACCAAGAAACAACTGAAATTCTATTTGTGCATCCCTTCCTACCTCCATTTGTAGTAGGTGTGGGGGAAAATGCAATTTTCCAGATACTCCTAACATTCCTACCCATTAGCTTATGATGGCTTTATGGGCATGCCCTTCAATGACATCTGGAGGAATACACAATTCTGCTCCTGATTAATGGTATTTGTACCCTAGTTTGTCGCTGAAACAGTGCTTAAAGCAACTTATTTTTCATTAAACAATTACTATCTAGCGCATACTATCTGCAAAAGGGAAAGGGAAAAGGGGAGAGGAAACTTATACAACATTGGAACATTTTTAAACCTGGTAGAGATGCTGACAGACAACAAATATGGGAGATCCAATTGGTTTCTTAATAGGCTGGTGGTAGTCTTCATATTCTTCTGTCCCCCTCTTCAGCTTGGAGGTTGGGATGTAGTTTTTTTTGTGTTTTTTTTGCAATGACTGAGATTCTGTGTTTGAGTGCTCTAGATGTTAGTGGATGTTATCTACCTCCCTTGTGCAATAACAAAACCTTCTAGAACCCGCACAAAGATTCTCCATTGGGATACATCTACATGCTAAGTCTGTCGATGCCATCCTCTCCCCCAAATTCATCTAATAAGCAGTGCAGATACACCGCCCCCCCCCAAAAAAAAAAGTTCTGTCTGTACTGTCAGAAAGCAGGGTGATGAACAAGGAGGCATCCAGTTATTTTCTTGCAGCTGGACACAATTCAAGAATGTCATTTCCACAGAACCCACTAAGACCCCTGTAGGAAAACAACTAGATATATCTTTGTTCATTTGCCAATCTTTGACAACATGGAAATGGCTGGAGTAGGAGTGAATTAGACAGATTTTGGTTGTTTTGAGGCCAAAGCAGAATTCCTATGCATCCTATGTAAGGAATGTAAAAGTGAGTTGTGTTGGAGTAAGTCCAACTCACCCTGTTGATAATTCACTAGCAAGTTGCTAACCTCTTTTTTCATGTTGCTGGCCTTGATACAATACATGTTGGATGACACAATCATTGAGAAACATTTGGCCATATTCCTATAATCAGACATACCATTTTCAAAGCATCCTTCTAGAAGGTCATCGAAGATGTTGCCATGCATCTGTCTATAGTCATATAGCTAAATGCTTCTCAGTCATCCCCCACTTTCCACGGTGATTCCATCACAATGGCCATGTGAAATCTTTCATGACATTTCTCTGACCCATGATTTTATATCTAAGGCTGCTTTCATATCAAATGGATGGATTCACCATAACTGGTTTGTAGAAGACACATGACAGATTACTTCAATATGGTTTTCGCCAAATTGTACCTGTACTAGCCACAAATATGGTTAGTCCACGGCATATTTTGTTCTGATGAGTAGTGCCTTTCTGAAATCATCTTGCTAACTGATATGTCTTGGCACAAGAACTAAGTCCACAGAGGGAAAACTGTCTTTTGGACAATTCTTTTGGCTGATCTCCTTGTGAATAAAATTTTCAAATATATTGATCCAAGATACACTTCACTGTTAAGGAAAATCAGGTGCAAAAGCAACTATAACAGTTCAATGCTAGAGATGTCAATTCAGAAGTAAATTCTATGAATATTCACAGGTAATTGGGCATAGGAGTGTAGCTTCAGTTTATTAGAAACTTGTGTTTTCCATTTGTCAGTGACTTTCTTTGCACCTGCTGCTAATCCTAACTACTGAACATGAACAATTGACTGAAGTAAATGAACAAAAGGAAAACATCAGTCTATTATTAGATTTACAGTCTACCTCCAGATGCATAGTGATACCCAAAGCAGTTTACAATTATATAAAAATAAAATAAAATCACTAAAGATAAACTAAAAGTAAAATATACATAACACTAAACATTTGTACCCGCACTCTGAACTTTACTGTCTCTTTGCAGGTACAGAAATAAGAGGTAGATACCAGTAAAGGAGGAATGAAATGAGTGCATTACCAATGGTAGTAGTGAACTCCTCCTACTGGACATAGATTGTTGATTTTCATTTGAGATAATGTTACTTTGTCATGTAAGGTCATTTTGTGGAAGATATTCTGGAGGGGGGAATGTTGCTATCCTTTGTAAAATGGGACAGGTATTGGTCTTTTGCTTCTTTTCTCTCTATGTGCCCCTCAAATTACGAGAGATTTTTTTCATTTGATAATTTCAGTTCTCTCTTTCTTTTGCTTCCTGGGTTGATATAATAATAATAATAATAATAATAATAATAATAATAATAATAATAATAATAATAATAATAATAATATGCTTGTATGTGGACACCTGCATATCAGTAAATCAGTATTATTTTCTGTAAGTGCAGACAAGCCCATGATCTTTCAGAAGAGGTCATTCAATTCTATATTATGTATTTGAATAATATTATATAATATCAACATTAATAAATTATAGTAAAAAAAATAAAGGCAACTATTAAAAAAACATTTTTGCAAGCATATTGCAAAATGTATGCAAAATGTATTTCTAGTTGGGCTCACAATATATTGCAAGAACTGTGGCAGCTTTAACCACCATTACTCATGTAGGCATGGGCCTAGATATAACCCCACACAATTAAAGACAAACAAAATTTACAAGAGAGAGAGAGGGAGGGAGGGAGGGAGGGAGGGAGGGAGGGAGGGAGAAAGTCACTGCTGCTTTATTTCATTTGTATTTGCTTTCCTTGCATGCTGTGGAATGATACACAACCAGGACTTCTCTTTATTTGGCTATGGGCACTATTCTTCCCCTAAGATTCAAATACCAATGTTTAGTTTTCTTAGAATCAGTTACTACAAAAACAGCTAGTAGCGGCCAATTGATTACTCATGGCATCTTATTATTAAACTGGGTTGAGGGGGTGAGGGGGGAAGAAATTTCAAAATATAATCCTCCTTTCCCTGGAGCATTTGTCTTTCTCTCTCTCTGAAGTTAAAGGTCTGAAATAATGTGCCCATCAGGAGCTCAATGTTGCATGTCCATGCCAGTTGGTCCAAAGGCTTGTTATGATGGTAATGACCTGCCGTAACGTGAGCTGTGATGGCAACAATACAATTGCTACTAGCTCACCCACTGGGAGAAATATTTTATTATTGTCAAACGTCCTCTGCAGAGATTTGTTTTGCCTCTTCTTGTTTAAATTAAATCCAGGGGGAAAAACTGCATAATTGTTATTCCTCAGGAATATGTTTGAAGCCAATAGCTGGTTTTCAAATTTAAGATTTCTAGAAAATTTGTGACTATAATTTTACTAGCAAAGAAATCACAGTATGTGAAACCAAAGCTATAGAAAGAGGTTGGCCAGTGCACTGTGTGAGCGCAAAATTGGTCCAGGAGGACAAGGCCTCCCTCTGACTTTGCAGATGGGAGTCAAATTAATGACTAATTGTGCCATAAGAAGGAAGCAAGTTTGGGAATACATAGAAAATGCAGAGCTTTCTTTTCATATTCCCAGAATGTCATATAGGGATGAGATTCTTTGTTAATTTCCTTCTTGAAGAAAGCAATTAATTTTATTTATTTATTTATTTACAGCACTTCTACCCCGCCCTTCTCACCTGAGGGGACTCAAGGCGGCTTACAAAAACTGGCAAAATTCAATGCCAATAACAAAATTCAATAAAAATCAAACATAACACATTAAAAACAGTTAAACATTACTTAGTAAGAACAGTATACAAAACTTAAAAACATATAAAATACTTAGATTCATTCATCCAGGAACCTTGCATGTAAATCTTAATTTGGACTGTGTCGAGTCATAGTGCTTATTCATTAAATGCTTGCGCACAAAACCATGTTTTTAAGTTTTTCCTGAAGCCCAAAAGAGTCAGGACCTGCCAAATGTTGCTAGGGAGAGTGTTCCACAGCCACGGAGCCACCAGTGAGAAGGCCCTGTCCCTCGTTCCCACCAGCCACACTTGTGAGGCAGGTGGGAGTGAGAGCAGGGCCTCTTAAAGTTCTTGATGGCTCATAGGAGGAGACATGTTTGGACAGGTAAGCTGGACCAGAACCATTTATAGGTCAAAACCAGCACTTTGAATTGGGCTTGGTAGCATATTGGCAGCCAGTGGAGCTGGCATAACAGAGGAGTAGTGTACTCCCTGTATGCCGCCACAGTTATCAATCTGGCCGCCGCCCGTTGTACTAATTGGAGCTTCTGGGCCATCTTCAGAGGCAACCCCATGTAGAGCACGTTGCAGTAATCCAAACGGGATGCAACCAGAGTGTGTACCACCATGACCAAGTCAGACTTCCCAAGGTACGGGCGCAGCTAGCGCATAAGCCTTAATTGTGTGAATGCTCTCCAGACCACCAGCAAGACCTGGGGTTTCATATGTTCTTGTGCATAAGTCAACCTTATGTATAAGTTGAAGTTGAGATTTGGGACCAAAACTATGAATTTTAATATATCTTCTGCATAAGTCAAGGGTCATTCTATGCAGACGATATAGTGTTATGGCCACCTCAGGGAGCTAGTTGCCCCTTTCCTCCATCACCCTGTCCTGACCCAGGCACTAAGAAAGGCCAGAAACAGTGCCACAGCAGAGAATATAGAGGAGATTGATGCTTCTTCTCTTGCCTTTCACAATTCTACTCAGAGAAAAGGATGGATTGTTTTTACATAAGAGTACACTACTTACATTGACTTATGAATAAGTTTACTAGGTTTTTTGGGTTTATTCTTTAACTAAAATTTCTAGACTTATACATGCACATATACAGTAATTTTAGCAATTTTATTCCTCTGAAAGATCAAGGTCTTGAGGTGTACAATGTTTGTGTTTTGTATAAGTCCAAACATTGTACTTTCTGTGCAAGGAAACAATGCAGTGGACAAGATCATGCATCATGCAATGTAGCACCATCATTGTAGCTGTTATTATATTCAATGCTGAGGATAGGAAAAGTGCAATGCTGTAGATGTTGTTTATGCTTCTTTCTCAGTTTTGCATCAGAGTAAGTTGAGTCCTGAACTTAAGTTGAGTCCTTAAGGCAGCTTGTTGATACCTTTCTAATGACTATGTTTCTGTTTTGGAAACATAAGCAATGGCATTCACCTCTCACTAATAGGCTGCTGTTGTCTAATAAAGTTTCATTGGAAGGTATGTGTGTATTTAATCACTATAATTAAAATCTGACAATTTCAGAGTGCCCACAGGCTTGCAACTGGCAAATCTAAATAAAAGATGGTGGAATTCCCATTTGCCAAATGACATTAAAAAGCCACTGAATTCACTATAAGCCCAAACGTGACCCTTTGCTCTATTAGTTTGTGTTCATTCCCCCTTATATTAGCAGGCACCCTGTAAATACCAGGTGAAAACAAAGACTAGCAGCCCAAAAGAGGTATGAGATGTTTAAGAATGCTTGAGCTTCAGAACTAAGAATTTTTAGTGCAGTTACACACTCATTTACATTACTAGTTCAGTTATATCAGAAGATTGTTTAGTATTTATTTATTTGTTCATAAGAGTGTTTATTTATTGTTTTTCAGGCTGCTCAGTCCTCTAAGGCAATGTATGACTGATTAAAAACAGAGGCAAACATCCTTTAAAAAGCAAATCAAAAAAAGTTGTAAAAATATACACACAATGAAAACTGCATTAAAATCTAATCCTGATTTTAAGGAACAATGGTTATAAAAACAATTGTTGTCTTGGCTGCTCAGTGGAAGTTCAAAAGGGATGGATCTGACCAGACTTATCAACACTTCAAACCATGTATAGAGAGCATTTCTAACAAGAAAGTAACACCATCCGGATTGTGCACAGATCAGTTTTTCAAAATGGGGTCTGTCTGTTTTGGCTCATCGAGCCAGTTGTAATGGCACGGGCCGTTTTTTCTGGCTGCTGAAAACAGCTCCTTTCTGTCTCTTTTGGCTACACATGAAGTGCGGAGAGGGTGTGCATGGGTTTCCCTATGATGCTATGAGTCCTGTTGCCTTGCTGAGCCAATCAGAAGAAAAAAGCGCTCATGTGCTCCGTCTATCTAGCTTAGGAGCTAGCTTTTGGACTCAATTCCAATCTTTTCCTTGGGAAATTTCATTTATTTTTCTTAGTTTAATATATTTCATTCCTTCTTTTAAAAACATTTTACTAAGGAAGTGAGGGTGGGCATGCATTTTTTTTGGGGGGGGGGGAGGTTTTGAAAGGGAATTGGGGTGGGTGAGTGTTTGTTTAAATATTGGTGTGATTTACTGAAGTTAGAGGATAGCCTGACTTCCTTGAGTCCCCAGGTCTAGTTGAAGAATATGAGGAGACAACTTTAGAAAAAATGGTTTCTTAAGTCTGATGCCTTAACTCAGGGCTAGTTGAAGTATATTAGGTGAAAGGATGCCAGAAACAGAGGTTTCTTAAGCCTGGTTCCTCAACCTAGATCTAGCTGAAGGAGATCAGCGGAAAGGATGGCAGAAACAGTAGTTCCGTCAACCTGATGCCTTAACCCAGGTCTAGCTGAAGGAGATGAAATATGAAAGATGAAAGAACACCAGAAAAAACTGGTTTCTTAAGTCTGATGCCTTAACTCAGGTCTGGGTATGAGGACTTGTCGCTTCTGTGTATTTGCACTCCTCTCACACAAGACACCTGAGTCTATCACCGCAAATATAAAAAGTTTGTGTGTGTGTGTCTGTGGTGTGGGTGCTGCTGGGTCAAGTGGCCAGGTTTTCAGGGGAGTAAAAACCAGAGGGAGAGGGAGAGGTACTACTACTGACCCTCAACCAAATCCTCCTACAGGATACTTTATTGATATTTTTCCTAAAATTCAGGGGATGGCCCAAATGTTCTGAAACTTTGGGGGGGGGGGGGGGGTTGGTAAATATGTCCACCAAATGTGGCCATTTTCATCCTGATAGCCCCAAAAATGACAGAAAGGGCAGCCTTGGGAGTTTCCCATTGCTGCCAATGAGCCAGATCTCCCCAGAGTGAAAACAGATCTTTCAGCTGCGGGGTTGAAAAACAGCATTTTGCCCTGCTTAATTGGTGAAGCTCCTAAAAAACAGGATGGTGGAGGCACTGAAATTGGGACACCAAAAACATCACAGGGTTTACCTACATTGCACACTCCTAGTGACAATGATTTAAACGAGGGACTGAAAGGAGATCATAATGTGGCACCTGCTGCCACCTCACTCACTGGTACCAGATTAATGGGGCGACAGTACCCAATATCAGAAGATTAATGTCGAAACTTGTATAAAGTCCCCTTCCATACATTGTTTCTCTTTAAATCCAGAGATTAGTAGACATGTGGCTTTCCATGGCAGAGGATGAAACCAAAAAGGTGTATTAGAATTTGCATCTTTTATTTTGATAACATATCCATACTATTCTACTTTTTACAGTGGAAGCAATAGACAGAAAGTCATGTAGCATCTTAAAGTATGGTTGGAATCCTATTGGGGATTCATATCTTAGTAAGTGAATGTATTTCTTTGGAAATTAGAATTGGGCAGTTCCATAACGTTCATATTGAACAAGGGACTGCCATGATGTCAGTACCTGGGGGAGCCATCAAATTGAGCACTGTGAACTACAAGTCATGGAAGTTGTAGTGATATAAGACACTTAGTTTTTTTCTGTCAAAGTGTGCTGGTACCTCATCAAACTACAACTTCCCAGATTCCATAGCATTGAGCCATGATAAAATGGTACCTAACTGCATTAATTCTACAGAATAGTACAATCTAAATCTAAAGCCTCCTCCTATCTTTCCTGTTGATGCATTGGTACAAGATTCTTTTCTTGGTTGTGCAAGAATTCTAACACTAAAAAATTTCTTTTTGCCCTTCTTCCTGAGCTCTGTTCTTTTTGGCAGCACGGAGCAGGAGGAGCAGAAACAGTCCCAACGAATGAATTCCACCACAACCATTCTGAATGAGTCTTCAGTAAAACAAAGCAGACTAGGAAGAACTAATCTGCAGAGATTAATTTTGTTCTCCAGCCTCAGTTTATGGGACAGCAATCTTGCCATGCTTATTGATTATCAGACAAGACTACTAATCCCCTTAAGGTCATTTAGTGTACTTAATTAAAGAGCAGTTAGCAAGCTTCTCTTTACCAAAGTAATAGTGGCTGTTAAAAGTGATTTGTGCATTACCAATATGGTAGCTATTAATCTAAAGATCGACTTGGCATTTATATTTTCCCCAAACATGTACACACTCACCCAAACATTCGGTAGGCAAGACTAGAGTTAGACAGGAAATGGCATTAGTTGTTACACAGCTGATAAATGAAAAAATATAAAGGGTTAAATAAAAATGAAATATTTCCTTTTGTTAAAAAACAGGCACGGTCTCATCTCCTATAAACAGATGCAGCTAATTTGCTCCTTTTTGGTTTGATGGACAGACAAGCTGTGGACCAGAACACTAATATGGGTGGACGATTGGACAGGCAGTCCCACCCTGTGCATTTGCAACTGCATCAATAGAAGCAAAGAATTTGTCTTTTAATTTTAGATATTCTCCTCTCCTAGTATAGAGGTCTGCAGCAAAAACCAAATGAGTATTGGCTATTTTACAGATTAACACTCTTAGCTTAGCATTTGACTTAGTTTTTGTACAATTAAGATAAAATAAATATTTCTTTTGTTTCCCATATATAATCAAAACGACCTTGTATGATAGTTAGAATTCATAGTTCTGCAGTATCCTGGGCCAGGAGTTTTTAGAGCCAAAACCAAAGACCTAGGGGTGGCTTCTTGTGATGTCACAAGTGGTTTGAGAAGTTACAAGGATGACATTATAAGGGAAGCTTCTAGAGGTGTCATTAAACATGATACATTAAATGTCAATCACAGTATGCCATTCAAATAAGAAAACATGAAGTCTAACAAATAAGAAACTCAGACATGCACAGACCTTTTTTGTTATCCTGAAATTTCTTTCTGCCATTGTAAAGACTAGAAAATATTTATTATTTTTATTTTATTTACAGTATTTATATTCCGCCCTTCTCACCCCGAAGGGCGGATCACATTATATACATATAAGACAAACATTCAATGCCCATATACACATAGAATCGAGACAGAGACAGACGCAGAGGCAATTTAACCTTCTCCTGAGGGGATTTCGATTCTGGCCACAGGGGGGAGCAGCTGCTCTATCATCCACTGTGATGGCACTTCCTCATTCCAATGTCATAAATTAGTTAAATTTGCCTCCCCACTTTATAAGTGGTACCTTATTTCCTACTTGATAGATGCAACTATCTTTCGGGTTGCTAGGTCAGCAACGAGCAGGGGCTGGTTTTTGTTTTTTTTAATTGACGGGTGGTCACCCTGCCATGGGCTGGCCTCGAACACATGACCTCAAGGTCAGAGTGATTTATTGCAGCAGGCTGCTCACCAGCCTGCGCCACAGCCCAGACCAAGTCTTGAAAATCAGGGCCAAGGTGTGATCTGACAACTCTAGTTAGAAAAGGAAGAGAGTGATTGGTCTAAGTTTGTCTGATGGTCACCCTGTCTTAACTGGGAACTTGAAACTGAGGCTTTTAAGCCCTGGTTCAGCACTGTAACTACTTCACCACACCAACTTTCATTCAATAATGAATCACATTCCTTTATACGAGAAATTCAAATTACAAGTGGTACAACCCATCCCATCTCCTAAATAAAACTTTATGACTGAAATCCAACAAGGTATAGGATACTCATAGAATTACTTAGAAGATAATTAAAAATTGGATTTCCACCTGTACATCTTTCTATCACCGTGAGAATCTACCCTTAATTTTCTCTACTGTTCAAGTCAATGGAAGTTTTCCTTCCAATATTAATGGAAGCAGCTTGAGCCGTACTTACTATTAACACTGGACAATGTTGTGCTCACACCCATATTAATTTTTAAATATTTAGATACCATTAAAATTGATGAATTCATCCACCCCCCATTCTTTGCGCTACCATTTAATTTAGATATTTTCAAGCAGCTTACCGGATAAAAACCTTTTAATGTTCTATTTATTTATTTTAATAGTGTTGCTTGGGATGCCTGTATAATCAGATAAGGGTCATTAAATCACTTGTGATTAAATAGGATAATAATATTTGCTCACCCTATTAATATTAGAGCTTATGCTGTCTGTTTTTTTCTGTTCCAAATGAAGTGGTTATATATATATATTTTCAATTATATGAAAAGCCTATATTATCTCATTGTGAGGATTATGTCTCTTACTTCATCTACCATAATGTCTGCACATATTGGCCTTCAGATTTCCTCGTGTTCTTAGCTGCTGACCTCAGGCATTTCTTTAGTCTCCCATCTGGCATCTGTTATTCATCCTCTATAGAGTTTTAAGCACATTTTCACTCTCACCCCCACCCCACATTCCTTAAGACACACTATGATGTAACTGTTCACATTCTCCATAGGCAGACAAAACACAATTCCTTCAGCTATTCCATTCATTCTCACACCTGACGCTGAACATTGTCCTTTACGGTACTTTCCAAGCATACTCAGATGAGTCCTACTCCCATGTGAAGAAAGTGTCATGACTTTAATCTCTGTGCTCTATTTATACCAGAGCTCACCCAAGACATTTTTCTGCCTGAGAAGAAAGACAAGCTACTTCCCTTGGTTCCACATATGAACGCTTACTGGATTTTTAGTTTTGAGGCATGCTCTCCAGGCAAGACTCATCATTTATTTCCTAAATAGGAAAAACTTTGCACCAGGTGAAGGTTTATTGTATATTAAATGTTGAAATAGTAAAATTTGCCTTGTTATACTTCAAACAGTAACAATAACTGGACCTTAGGAGCAGAGAAGGCTTACACTGCAATCCTGTCAACGATACTCAGAAATAAATCTCATTAAATGTAAAAGTATCTAATCTCACATGTATTAGGTCTGCAGCCTCAATCTTTCCATACATATTTTCTTTAGCCTGAATTTTTATAATGAAGCTCCCTAACAAATAGTGGGAAGTGTGTAGGAGTGGACATATAGCCAGGAGACTAGGATAGCTTGTTTTAATTGTTTTAATTCCACATGGAAATGTTCTTGTACCATACTTCTATTGATTCTCATAATGAATTTTTACTAATCACAATCAACATTTGAATGCCTTTCTGTACACAAAATAACATCAGGACAACTTTCCTCCAAGGATTTGCACCCACACATGTTGATTATATTACCTAGAAATATTTCCTGGCGATCTTAGTGGATCTAGAGATGCTGATTTCCCCACACCAGAGATCTTCAAGCAGGGAATGGTCATTCTGCAGAATTTGACTTTCTGGACTTAGCAGAGGGCTGGTCTAGACAACCTGCCAGTCTGTTCTAGCTCACTACTGCTATATTAATGGCAGGACTCCCGTAACTGTGAAACTGTGGACAAGCAAAAATGTATCTGAAGTTCTATGGTGGGGTAATAAAAGCAGCAAAAGGAGCATTTTATACAAATATTATTGCTGCAGCACAAAACTGTCCAGCAGAGCTGTTTTGAGTGGTTAGAGGCCTAATACAACCTGGCCCAAAAGATAATCTTGGCCATACAACAGCATGCTGTGAGGAGGTTGCCCACCATTTTGCAGATAAGACCACTCAGATTTGCTCTGACTTAGATAATCACAGTTGATACAGCTCTGGTGGATGTAACCATGTTGATGGATACTTTTCAGTGAATGCCATCTTGAAGATATGGACAGGATTCTTGGACTAGAACATGGAAGAATTGATTCTACTATACAAAAAAAGATTCTACTTAAACATTAGGAAGAACTGGGTTGTTGTATGTTTTCTGGGCTGTATGGCCATGTTCCAGGAGTATTCTCTCCTGACGTTTCACCCCCATCTATGGCAGGCATCCTCAGAGGTTGTGAGGTAGGAACTTCCTGATAGTAAGGGCTGTTCAACAGTGGACTATGCTGCCTTTGAGAGCAGTGGGGTTTCTATCTTTGAATGGTTTTAAACAAAGGATGGGTGACATTGCAGTGGTTCTCAACCTGTGGGTCCCCAGGTGTTTTGGCCTACAACTCCCAGCCAGTTTACCAGCTGTTAGACTTTCTGGGAGTTCAAGGCAAAGACATCTGGGGACCCACAGGTTGAGAACCACTGGCCTATTGGGAATGCCCTATGGGGTCCCTAACAGCCATATGACTTTATGATACTATGTATGTAGGGATGAGAAATGATATTGGGACCAAGACTGCCAGCAGCCCTACAAATTATGCACAGTAAAACAAAATGATGGACATTCATTTTTTTCCTATAGCTACACCAATGGATGCTACATTTGTGTGTAACCATACCCATGGTTAATTTGCATTAGGTTAACTTGAGCAGAAGAGGAGAGTTAATTATTTATTAAGAACACTGTTTCGGCTCAAGTTACAGTCTTCCCTGTGCATTTCCAGGTTAAAAGTTTTGTGGATTTGATTATTCAGAGTTATTTACTAGGGGCATGTGAAATGGGTTAAACCCTTGTGCCAGCAGGACTGCTGACTTGAAGGTTGCCTGTTCAAATCTGAAGAGAGTACGGATGAGCTCCCTCTGTCAGCTCCAGCTCCCAATGCGGGGACATGAGAGAAGCCTCCCACAAGTATCATAAAACACCAAACATCCAGGCGTCCCCGGCAACGTCCTTGCAGATGGCCAATTCTCTCACACCAGAAGCAAATTGCAGTTTCTCAAGTTGCTCCTGACACACAATAAAACATTTTCGTCTTTCAGACAAGGGTCTGCCTCCAGTCAAATCCCTGGCCCCAATGTGGAGGCCATGGCTGCACTTCCCCTTGTCCTCCTCTCTTGACATCACCCCACAAACCTGTTCTTGGAAAGCCTTTCAACTTCCCCAGAATCCTATGCCACGGGGCCATTCTTTCACCATCCTCAGGATCTTATGAGAGTGGTCCAGGAGGGAGTAAGGGAGGGAGGCTCTTTTGTTGCCAAGCCCCTCTGGCTGCAAAGAGGGAGGGAAGGAAGGTAAGGCCTCGGGACACTTCTAAACCATCTTTCAGTCCCTTCCAACTTCCCCCTTTCTTTTCTTTCTTTCCTTTTCTTTGTTCTCTCTCCCTTCCATCCTTCCCTCTTTTCCTTTTCTTTCCTTTTCTTTGTTCTCTCTCCCTTCCATCCTTCCCTCTTCTTTTCCTTTTCTTTCCTCCCTCCTTCCCTTCTATCCTCTTGTCATCCATCTCCTTTTCATTTTCTTCCTATCTCTTTCCTATTCTGTTTCCATCCCTTCTCTTCCTTTTCTTTCTTCCCTTAATGCCTTCTTTCTTTCTTATTCTCCTTTCCCCTCATTCTTTTCTTCCTTCCTCTTTTCTTTCTTCCAACTTTTCCCTCTTCCTTCCCTTTCTTCCCATCTTTTCCTCCCTCTCTCCATTCCTCCCTTTTCCTTTTCCCCCTTCCTCTTTTTTAACCTTCTTCCTATCCTCCATCCATCTTCTCATTTTTTTTTCTGCACATCCTCCTTTTTTCTTTTTCTTCCATCCTTCCAATTTCCCCTTGTCTTCCCTGACTTCCTATCTTTCCATCAAGGGTTAACTGACTATCTGGTGTTACTTTCTATTGATGGTGATCTAACACTTTTTATTTTTAAAGAAGGAAATCTAAGCACACAGCAACTGTAATGCATACCTTTTTGGAGCAAGTTATAAAGAGTGCACTTTTTGCCACTCCATATTACATTTGCCAGCAAATACTTCTTTGGTTTCAGTGTTTTGAAAATTGAGGTGCACATTAGATTAGATGGTGCAATAGATTCAAATAAATACGGATATTTATTGCTTCCATATTATGGAGGTCCTCCGCCTTTAACACTACAAATGTTTGCCAATTTTCTACTTCAGCTACATTTGTTTTACTAAATAACATTGTCTGACCCACCCATTCTGCCCAACCATAATATCCAATAGCAGCATTGAGTGAAGTCATAGAATCATAGAGGCAGAAGAGACCACAAAGGGCCATCTAGTCCAACCCCTACCATGCAGGAACATACAATCAAAGCAAGCCAGTTCTTTCAACTTCTTACTTGAGACATGATATAACATTTATAAGTAATTAAATGATGATGATGATTTATGCTCCCCCTTGTTAGTGAACAAGGCTATGGCAATAATTTACAACAGCAGTATTTCTTCAGATTGTCTTATCCTTGGTTGGAGGAGGTGTGAAAATATCTTCCTCCTTGCACTGCACTTGGGAGCTGAATGGACCACCTTTGCCTGATCTGGTTGTTGGTTCTTCAGGTGGACTGAGATTGACGTTTATACAGGAATACAGTAAGAGTACTTGATCTCACACAGTACAAACCAAATTATGGATTGATAATTCTAGTTGATGAATCTGCAGTTGCAGTACTGAACACTATCCATCATCTTTTGTGAAAACATCCTCTGTGAAGCAATAGCATCAGAGATTGATGAGTGATTCCATATGGAATCTGAACATTCTAGTCCTCATACAGGAGTATTCCATGAACTGTTCTGTTCTAAGTTTACTTATTAGTGGTAAGAAAGGGAGATGGTAATTGTCCATCTTTCTTCCATTGCAGTTCCAATGCATTATTTCCATTATTTATTTCAACATTTGAATAGGAGAAGGGAGCAGATGAAACTGTTGGTTGGATTCCTCCATGGAATTTGAAATCTTCCATGGCAGTCTCTGGGTCCAGCCTTCCTTACAATATATGAACTGTGATTTTTTTAAGGAAAGGAAAGAGAGGTATTTAAGGTTCACCTAGAATTTTTACTAGAAATGATTAATTTGTTTCACCACCCTCCCTCTACACACCCACTTGAATAGCCAATACCTTTGAGCATATAGCTTCATTATAAAAGGTAATTTCCTATGCAGAATGAAGAATATTGAGTTGTGCATTTCTCTGCATGTTGAACATGAAATTTCACATTCTGGTAAATTCTTTACATGTATATAGTTCATTTTATTAAACGTCTGATATGGGATTCTTACCTTGTTATTTGAGATATTTAGCCATTAACTTGAACTAAACAACTTGTCTATCTCCTACATAGGATATCTTGGGGAATGGAGAAAGCACAGTATTCTGTTTTTGTGGTATTTCCCCCCTGAGCATTTTCTTCATAGATTCTTGAACATAAAATGCCTTCTAGAATTCTGGACCTCACATATATATTAATCTCTTTTAATATGTTTATTAAAAGGATGTTTCTTGCTTCCACGTAAAGATCCTGAAGAGAACCCCATTAGCACATCATTCAAGCCTGAGTTTGGAGGACACCTGCAGCACTACGTAATGAGAGAGCAGAAAATAGCACAAACAAGTAAAATCTCAGGGGTATTACTTGTTTTGCATAAGACTGTAAAGCTTAACTATTTCTGGCTACCAACATACAGAAATATACACACCCACAGATGACAGAATTAATGTGTATAACAGTGCTGCTTGTTTAGAGCAAAATATATTCAAACATAGAACTTCGATTTAGTAAATAGGATCTGGGGGGGGGGGGGGTGGTGGCATGAATTGGAAACTAAAGGCATTGACATAGTACAAAAGTAATAAAAAGCATGATTTCCCAGCACATTAATGAACTGTTGTAAACTTCAATTCACATTTTCTCTTATTTTCCACTGTTCCTCTTTTGTACTTGGGAGAAGATTTAGGGTTGTAGGGACAGTGTTGCAACTTTCTAAATGATAATTTCTGTTAATCTATCCAAATGTTTCTTTTAATCTTCAAAATTGCAGTTACTATACACCCACACACACACATATATAGATATCCATATATATATTAGACACTCAAAGACATCCAAAGAAAGATGGGAACCTAATTTGTTGTATCAAGA
Organism: Anolis carolinensis; assembly: GCF_035594765.1. Taxonomy (NCBI): domain Eukaryota; kingdom Metazoa; phylum Chordata; class Lepidosauria; order Squamata; family Anolidae; genus Anolis; species Anolis carolinensis. The sequence continues at coordinate 33,699,475 of NC_085841.1, read as the reverse complement.
AACTATGCACAGAACTACAAGAAATAAAGTCATGAAAACTCTTCAATGTTTCCCACTTTACAAGTCATAGGAATTCCAGTCTGAACAAACCACCATGAAAACTAAAGAGACAAAGAATGTACAGTCAGAATAGTGTAATCTCCACATTAGGTGTTCTTGCTGATACTATGTTGGGTGTGCGCTAATTAGCACCTCCTTTGGTACATTAGCAACAGCAGCATTTCACAACATAAAATATATCAAGTGCTCCATCACCTAAGAAATATTCAAGCATTATATATATATATATATATATATATATATATATATATATATATATATATACAGAGTATCTGGGAAAGGAGAATTCTAGTACCACCCTCTTCTCCATCACCACCATTGTCCCACACATGTGAGGTGTCTGAAACAAAGAACCTCCTCTGTTCCTGGAGGATCGTCACATGAACAGCAACTGTGAGACAGCATTGTTGCCCCTCATGTCAAAACTTTCCAAGGGTAGGATAGAGCTCTTCCTGAGACAATTATCCCACACATACTGAGTAGACAGAACCAAGGATGGGCTGGATAGAATTAACATGCTGCCCATACTTCCATGATGAGTACACATTTTGTCAATTGGGAAGCATCTGACTGATATCGCTAGTGTGAGGGAAAATTGGGACATTATTATTATTATTATTATTATTATTATTATTATTATTATTATTATTAAACTGCATTTCTATCCAACTCTTCTCACCCTGCAGGGGACTCAGAGCGGCATACAACATACATTTAGGCAAAAATTCAATACCTCATTATACAAAGCAAATAAAACATAACATAAAATCAGTAGAAACAATTGACATATAAATACAATTTAAAACCATTAACATTAAGATATTAAAACATAAAAACAGCATCTAGATACACACACACACACACACACACACACACACACACACACACACACACACACAAAAAATCATGGTCTTCTTTGGCTGTCTTGGATGGTGCTGTGTGACTGGCCCCGCACCAGCATCCTCCTTTTATGCCCCAGCCTCTGGAGGCAGCAGGTGTTTCTGCTGGGCCTTGCTTCTGCCAGGCAGTCAGGGCCAGGGTCTGCAAGGAGCCAGCCACCAGGAGCTGAGGTCAAAGGCAGCCTGCAGCAGACAAACACTGCCCCTTCCTCCAAGCTTCCTGCTGTTGATGTTCCATGGCTGTCTTGGATGGTGCTAATTCCTGCTTCTGGTTGTCATGTTAGCTATCACTCACAGGAGAAGGTGGAAATGTTAGTTGCTTCCTGAATTAGCAGGAGAACAGACCCTTGTTGATTGCAGTGGTTGCTGTCTAGAAAGTGGGGATTGGGAGAGTCAACTATATAATTATATTGGTTATGTGGCAACATAGCTGACAGAGAATTCTGGCCTATATTTTAATAGACTTTTTATATTTTAAAATTAATATTTAAAATCACAATCTAATTTTAAAATCAATAGCATTTGTTTATTAAAACTTTTGTGACACTAACTAATTTACAGAAGTTCATTTAACAGTGCTTATTGCTGACACATGGTAGCTAGCCACCAGTCTATGATTCTTCAAAACATGAAGTTGAAGTTGATAAAATATAATTTATAATTACCATGAGAAGGTAAAATTACATATTAAGGGAAATATACATTCTCTATGTTTAATCTGTTATTCTTCTCACAATGAGATTTCCTCAGAGATGCATACTTCAGCAATCAGCCGTGCAAGTTAAGCCCACACAAAGCTAAGAAGAACCATTTGCAGCACCAAACAGACATCTTTCACCACTTGGGGGAGCAGATCTGCAAAAACATAATAAAGAATCCTAAAAAATCAGCAACCTTTTCAAGAAGTATCTTTGCTGGCAAACCACCATGTCATAGTTCTTAACACTAAACTCTTTCAACCATAATTGGAAGTGGCGCACCCTATGTCTGCATCGGCTATTATTTTAAGTCATGATTTGCTTTGACCATGGCATATTAAACAATCAAGGAGCTCAGAAGTAAGTTCAGTTAGAAAGATGTACAGTAAATCCCCAACATGATTCTGGACTCCATATTTTGTGGTATGGATCCTCCATAAAGACAGAAATGTGTGCATCATGTAAGTTATCAATGTGGACAATATATTAATTTTACAGAGAAAGACATGGATTTGTTAAATAAATACTTTCATTTGGAATTTAAGTAGAGCACACATTGGTTAATAATTACTTTTTGATTGTCAATGCCTCATCTCATGAATTTTGACTCTCCCTTTCTCCTGTTTTAAAACCCTTGTAAAACTAGAAGATATGGAAACACTTGGAAAGGTGAGGATCTCTGAAATACATAAGCAGCTTCATTTTTTAGATGTTCTTTCCTCATATCCTTGTGGCCAGATAGGCCACTGTGGTGGAGCGAAATAAAGTAAGTTTACATCCAAATGGTGAGCTTGGGTATATCCAGGCGGAGGCCCCCAGGGAGCGCTAGAGAGAGAAAGATAGTCCATTTTATGGGGGGGGGGGGGGGAGTTGAGGGAAGAAATCAATTTCTCCCATTTTTTTATTATTCCCACTCCCCCTTTCCCATATCATAGACTAGGGTTGTTTCCACAATGGGAACATGGGTAGGGGGAATAATAGGAAAACAGGGGAAAATGGTTTTACTCCTTTAATCTCCGCCCGGATAATGGAACAGTACCGAAATCACAATTAATACAAGTCAAGATTCAGCAGTTGAGTTTAAACCATGGCATGAATCACATTGGTAACTCCTAATTAAAGTAGACCCACTGAATCAATTGTTGAAAGATGAATCAACACCCAGAAAAGTTATATTAATTTATGAATTTTATTCTAGTTGGAATAAACAATACAATTTACTCCTGTGTTCAATATTCATGTGGTCCCTATAGGATGTGCTTCCCACCTTCCCTGAGTATGGATTAGACTACTTGGAATGAGATGGGTTGTAGCTAGTCTGCCCAAAGATGAGTGTATTCGAAACCTTATTTAAATTATAAAAACCCAAAAACTTCATGAAGAAAATCTTGTACTCTCTGTACAACAGAAAACTTTCTTCCAAACAGCTCTAGCTGGATGTTTAAAAAAGCCATACCAATTCAGAAAGGAGAAGGAATTACTGTTACAGTCGAAATTTGTCTCTTAAGGAGACAAGTCGTGTGCTACAGATCTGAAGCAAACTAAATATGTTTGTCTGAACATACAGAAAAGCCAGAGATAAGGTAAACAAATTATGATCTAGCACTATCTTCAAACACATCTGGGATAACAGACTAAAGAAAGCATTCTTCCTCTCCAACTAATGTGGTTTATTAGTTACTAAATTGCCCAACTTTACATTTTATTAGGATTGGTACCTTAATTTTGGTTCTATGTATTTTAATATATGTATTTCAATGGTATTGTGTTTTATCTGTGTATTTTAAGTATGTCCACATCTAAACTGCCATATAATGCAGTTCATAATTTAGTTTAACTAACATAATGCAGTGTGATACAGTTCAATGCAGTTAAACTGCATTATTGGGCAGTGTAGATGGGTGCATGTTGTACCCCACCTTGAGCCATGGTGGTAAACAAATACATATATTATTGTTGTTGCTGTTGTTGTAAATTATTATTGTTGTTGTTTATACACAGCAAGATTAGTACACAACAAGCAAGATCACTATGCTGGCTTTTGTATTGGATCACACTTAGGACACTTCCCAAGTGTCTAGGACTATGTAATGTATCGGCGAATAATGTGTGCAGATCCAAGTAAGGTGGCCTTTTGCAGCTTACAGATGGTAATCTTGTCAGTGCTGATGGTTTTCAAGTGCTGGCCAAGGTCTTTAGGCACTGCACCCTGTGTGCTGATCACCTCTGGGACCACCTTTACTGGCTTGTAAACAACAACAACAACAACAACAACAACAACAACAACAAAGACAACAATACAGAGCAGAAGAGAAAACCGGCAAAAGAAGGCTCTCCATGGACAGTTCCTGGAAAAAATTGAGAGCAAAATTGACAAGGAAAAAACATGGATATGTCTCACAAATGGAATTTTGAAAAAGGAGACTGAAGGTCTGATTCTTGCAGCCGACGAATACACAATCAGAATAAATGCCATCAAAGCCAGAAGTGAAAAGTCGACTACAGATTCCAAGTGTAGACTATGCAAGGAAGCAGACTAAACATTGAATCACTTTCTCAGCTCCTGCAAGAAGATCACGCAGATGGACTACAAGCAGAGGCATAATACTGTTGCTCAGCTGATCCATTAGAACTTGTGCCACAAATACCATCTGCCTGTGACAAAGAACTGGTGGGGTCACAAGCCTGAAAATGTTACAGAAAATGAACATGTCAAACTATTCTGGGACATCCAAATTCAGACTGACAAAGTTTTGGAGCACAATACTCCTGACCTCACAATCATGGAAGAAAAACAAAACAAAACAAAGTATGGATCATTGATGTAGCAATCCCAGGTGACAGCAGAATTGACAGGAAGCAACTGGAAAAACTGACACAATACGAGGATTTAAAGATCAAACTGCAAAACCTTCTTTTGCCGGTTTTCTCTTCTGCTCTGCATTGTTGCTGTTGTTGTTGTTGTTGTTGTTGTTGTTGTTGTTGTTGTTGTTGTTACTATTATTATTTCTTCTCATAATTTCTTCCTGTTATTGGTGAAAGCATCCATCATAAAGCACTTTCCTCTACCACCACCAAAGAGCTTGTTGTTTCAAAGAAAGTTTCAGTCCTGCCTTTCTAGTAACAAAAGAAGTCCTGGTGCTAAAAGATGTTGTGTGATGTATGGCATTTTTAAAGCTGTTAAAAGGCTCTTAACAGGTCTATAAAATATTTGCCTCCTCCTCCTGCTCCTTCAGAATTTTTTACTTTAGTATTTATCTCCTTGGTTTATACCAAATTTCCTCCCCTTTAAAACACAAGTTATTAATTATTTCTGAGATGTCACTATCCAGCTCCCCCTCCAGCTATTAAAAATGTACATGCCTGGTAGCTTTATTATTTAGGAATGAGGGACTTGTACAAAAAGAAGCCTCACAAATCAATCAGATGGACATGAAAATACGTAGCTTTTTCGTGTAATACCACAGCCTCTTCATGTTCATTTTTGGCACACATTGGTGGTGACGCTACATAGAGAGGCAAATATAGAGATTTTTTGCAAGGATTTTCCAGCAGTGTATTATGGATAGAGCAATGAAATTCATCCTATTCAAGCACTACTTGGTATTTCTTTGTTAAGTCATTCTATCCGTAAAAAGAAATAATATACATAAGACTTATGTAAGTAGCAAGGACAGTATAAATGTTGAAGGTCAATGCTTCAGCATTTACAACAATCTATTCATTTATGTAAAATATATTGCAATAAACTCTGAATACTAAATATATTGTTAGAATTTTGCAAAGAGGTAAAATTTGGTGAACAGCATACAAAGTAAAACTGATGGATAGAGAAATCAATTATGAATTAAAGTGTCCAGCTTTAATTATTCTAATATTTAAAAGGGAATGTTGCCAGAGGGCAAATGTGCACTACAAATTTGGTGGAGGAAATTAGATTTATCGCCAACCTGGTCCCCTAGAACTACCAGCAGAGACTTGTAGAAAATGGTATAGGGCAAAAGAGCAAAGGCAGGCAGGAAACTTATTTTCACTCTATTACTTTTCAGTCCTCCATGTCACAGAATTGGGAGGGACCTCTGAGATAATCCAGTCCACTCCACTACTTAATGCAGGACCTACTGAACAATATGTGACAGCATCCCTGCCAGATTAGCTGCACGGGTTCTGCTCCAAGCACAGGAAATCCATCATCTTCTGAGACAGCTTGTTCTTCTGTCAAAACAGCTTTTGCTACCCTAATGTTTAGCTGACATCTGCCTCATTGCAATTTCTACACTATGTTGGTGAAGTGCTAATCTGCTCTAGATTTTAGTCATCCGAGAGGCTAAAATTTTGTGGATAGGGTTTAGTGCTTTGCTAAGAAGGAAGTCATTGGACAGCAGGGATTGATACTAGCTCTGTTCTTTGGAACATCATCTGAATCATCTTCAGATGGCTCACTGTACATTAAGCTGATTCTCCTTAAACTTTAGGGTTAAACGTGTCTAGTTTTTTTCCATTGTTCTTCATAGGACTTGGTTTCCAGTCCCTACTATTCTTCATGTTTAACTCAGTACTCTTCAAACTAAGCTGATTTGAAATTGCAGCTGCCACAAATATAACACTCCCAATGCATGCTGTAGCACAGATTAAAGCAGAGGTCCTCAACCTGTGGGTCCCCAGATGTTTTGGCCTTCATCTGCCAGAAATCCTAACAGTTGGTAAGCTGACTGGGATTTCTGGGAGTTGTAGGCAAAAATATGTTGTAGGGTATACAACATATTAAAGAAAGTTGCAGGAAAGTCAAAAATAAGTCCTTTAATTCACTGCAGTAGACCCAATATACCCCAGATCCCAGGGTGAAATCAGCTGTTCACAATGCAGAGCGCATTGTAGGCACATGCCCCCACTGAAGTGCTTTGAAGGACTGAAAATGAGGGGGTGAGAGGAAGCCAAAAAATGCTACATGGCTGGCAGGGGGCTAATTGACCCCCTGGGAGGGGTAATTGATTACATTCACTCCTAACTGTCACTTTCCCTTTCCTCCCACCTCTGATGCCTCTGGAGCACTGGTGCACATCTATTTAGGAAGGGGGGGGCACCACAGAGCGATTTGAGGCCAGATTCTGTGGTTAATGTAATTATCTTCCTGACCTCAAACCAAAACCAACAATCTAATAACCCACACAGCAAAACTGATTCCTCCCAAAACCAGTGCCTGGCTGTATTATAGTCTCTGTTTATATGTGCCATTCATTGTCTTAATCACTCATCTACCCTTCCCACCAGAAAACACCAGAGGCAACCACTACTGTGATTTAACAGCTGCTGGAAAGGAGGAATTGTAACTACATGGACAGAACAATATGTACATCATGGCTAGTAGTCAGCAGTTACCTTATTCCTCATGGATTTTCCCAGTCTCCTTTAAAATCCATCCAAATTGGTATTAATCATTACATATTATAGACTTCAGCTGTGAAGCTGAACTAATCCAGTTCAGCCTCATACCTTATGGGAGGTTTTTTTATATATATAAACTCATATCCTTAATAGAAGGTTAATCCCAGAATTCTCCTACTCCTGGAATTTTCAGAAGAGAATTGTTTCAAGAGACACTCCTCAACTAGTAAGTGTGGAAGGTAAAACAATATTGTGGAAAAGTTTTTTTGGGGGAAGGGCTGTACCATTTCTAAACATCCCTGTCCAGAATATCCCCTTTTCTTATTGGTTAGAGATACCCCAGTCTCTCAAAAATCCATGAGGTAAGAAAATTCTATATTCTTGGGGGTTTTTTTCTTCCTAAAGAGAGAGGAAAAATAGTGGGCTAATTGCTTAAGCCATTTGCTTTGGTAGAAAAAAGGTTTTGCCTGCCATGTTGACAAATGCAAGGATTCTATGCTGAAGCAGAAGGTGAAGCTGGGGGAACAGAAGAAAAACCCTGAAGACAAAGGAAGGGAGAAAGAACCAATTTGTTGCCCCTGGCTGTATTAAATATTTCATGCTTTGAATGTGAGCAACAATGGCAGCCTTTGCTGACTCTTTGCTTTCCTCTCCCACCTGCCCACTGCTTGCACACAAAAAGGTGTTGGAGACAGAGAAAAGAGAGTGAAAAAAGGAGACAACCTAACACCCCTTTCCACTCCAATTGGTGTTGAGGATATATTCTGTGGCATGGCTGCTTGAACATTAAATATGCACATTTGTGTGCTGAGTGCTTCAGCCTGCTTTGTCCCCCCATGCAAGCCTGAGAAGAACAGACAGTTTGCTGGCATCCCACTTAAAGTGCTTACTGTCTGAGATACTTTACCTGGGAGCCTGAGCGTCCCGTCTCCTGTGCCTCCTGCCAAGACCTGTTTACTAGGAATTACTGGGGGTAACACCGCTGTTGCCAGGCAACCACAATTAGCGTTCCTGCCATTTGAGCCAATTGTCAAACCAAAGGTTTGAGTAGTCACCTCTTTGAAATGCAATAAATAACGGCCACTCTACTTTTTCTGTCAACTATACTATTAGCTTCATATATACATATGCACCGTTTTATCTATCCACAGTGTCAGAAATAGTAAAGACACTTGCAAGGAAAAGGGTCAGGCGGGACAGATGGTGATATGTTTTTAATCAGCTTTGCTGAGAGCTAAAAGGAGCTGCATGAAATGGACAATCGGGGTAAGACTCAAAGTGTTTTGCAAACTTAAAGATGTATGTATGTATGCTTCCCTTCTGAGTGTTTCTTTTTAAATGTATCATGTACATATTTCTAAATGTTATGTTCAAATTAGTTGGCATGTTGGCTGTTTTGTGTACCATAACATAAATATAATGAGTGACATTGTGCGCCTTTAAGATCTGCACACTTCCAATATGGAACGGTTAAGCTGTAGTTGTATAGTTAAACCTTTCTGGCTCTCATTCAAGGGTTTGCCCATATGGCTGAATTTCAAGTGTTACAGACTTGTGCCAATATTTGTTTTCTCTGTATTATATATTTTATGTTTTACATGTTTACCTGCCAAAATGGCCTTGTGATTTTAGTTCTATTTTGTATGTGATCTCTGTTGTTGTCAGATAGTATGAGGGGTTATTATCAGCAAGTAAGACATTCAGACAAGAAATAGCAATGCCTATGCTTGCCAGTACGGATCACTTATGGTCTTTAACCAGGGTTATAGTTAGATTAGATGTGACTCCCTTCCCTAGCAAATGTAGATCAGTCTACACACATCTATGCCATACAGGGCACCCATTGACCTCACCAGGAATGGGAGAAAATTTCATTCAATATTTTTTATCAAAATTAACATTTTATATATTCCAATTAGAAAACTCTTGACAGGTGAAAAAATAAATGGAATTCAAATCTAAACTACCAGATTTATTGATTGAGGCCCAGGACTTTGAGTTCTTAACAATTCAAAATCTAGTGTGAATCTCTGGCTAAACATGTTGTTTCATTTCATTTTGGAATAATTTAGAAAAATTTGTAAATTTGAAAAATTCAGTGTGGAAGAAAATAAATCTAACAGATTGTCTTATATCGCTTACATATCATTTTTGTATTTGATTTCAGGTCTTACTTTCCCCAAGCATGTGCCACTATTCAAGTTCAGCACCCCCAGGATTTCAATTTAAGATGAAATGTTGCAACTGAACCAGGCTACTCAAGGGCACTGCCACTGATGCTGTCATCATTATTTATTTAGGAATGCCTTATCAAGAGGAGACTTTCCTGTAAACATGATTTGCCTGGCTCTCCCCTTGCATTGTGGTTTTCTGTTTCATGCCATTGAAACATTCATCATGGCCTATTATCCATCCTTACCCTTGGTCAGCACACAGGGACATTTTCCGAGACTTGAAAATGTGGGTGCTTTCAAAAACATTTCTATTGTGCCAACCCAAGCAATTTGTGGGCTGCCAGAGCGAAGGGCATTTTGTCAAAGTACAACAGTTGTTGAAAGTATTCGCTCATGTACTCAACAGTTTTGCACTCAGGAGTGTCCATACAGATCATCGCCTGCTTTGTATACTGCCATTCTCTCAGGAAGCCTGGGCATCTGCATCACAAGAGACAAAACGGATTTACACCCTGGACCATCCAATAATTTTTCAAGCTTTATATTTCATAATTTGCAGAGTTGCTTTTCTACCCCCCATTTACGGAAGCTTGGAACTTCATTTACTTTAACTGTGTGGCTGAAACCTGAGAAAGAAGGTGTAATGTAAGTAGCTGGCAGGTGCTTACTTACCCTATAAAATCAGTCATAGTAGTAGACAAAACTATTGTTTGGGTGCATATAAATTGATAGTAATTTGATCCAAGGCATAATTCATAGCAATTTGCAATATAAGTTGATTCACTCTTCCCACATTGTACTATTTTGGATTGCATTTGAAATGGCAGGTTTGATTGCTTTGGAAATGTTAGTCAAAATTCTGTATGGGAGATACATATGTGTTAGCACAATAGTTACAGTATTATGCAGTGAATGGTGACCCTGTTTCCAATTGCTGGGAAGGAGTTGCTGTGACCAATAGGCTCCATTACTCAGGAAGTAGTTGACTGTCACTCCCCAACCTTTCCATGAGGGATCTCCACAGTGATGGAGACAGACATGGTCCTGTTGCAATTCCTGTTCATGTCTGAGATCACTCATGGAGGGGTTGAGGGTGGATTTGAGTCAGTCGCTTCCCTATCTATGGGATAACAGATTTCTGTTGATTACGGAGACTGCTGTCTGATAAATAGGGATTGTGGCAGTGTTACGGGGATTATGAATACATAATAGTAATGAGTTCATAACTCTAGGTTACACATTGGTTACTGTCATAGAGGGTTTCAACCATTGCTTTTTGGACAATTATTTGGTAAGTATGGAAGTTATAGTTTAAAAGTAACTTATTTGAGCTCTTAATCTTCTTTATATAGAAAGAATTGCCAGAAGCTGTATTCTTGACTCCATGCTTTCTCCTCCACCAATTTCCCCTTCTAGTTCATGTAGGAAGCTTGTTTTTCCTGCTTTCATTATGAATGCTAACAGATACATGGTATTTGTAAACAAGTAGCAAGGTGTTCATTATTATAATTTCCACAAAGTTGCCAGTATTCTACATAGCAATACAAAATAGATCTCTCTATTACCAGCCATCTCTAGATAGGCCAGTAATATGAAACAGCCCTTTTTTAGGCCCACTTCAAGTCATCTGGACTTCAAATCTTCTGGAACACTAGGGGTGCTAGAGTAAAAACTATGGAGTGCTCCTATATCTTTAATGGCTATGTTGAGAGAGCATTTCAGTAAGTTTTGTTTGTTATTTAGTTACATATCGAATTTTGCAGGACTCATCTATTGTGAGTGTAGCTATGGTTCTACTGATCCCATAATTACAAAAAAAAACCCCTTAAATTTGTAATTTAAAGTGTGTTGCTGGGCTGGCTAGTAAGAGGAAACAAGGAGGAGTAGCACTGTGTAGCACATGATCACAAGAGATGGACTTCTGGCATTCTGTATGCAAGGCCTGATTGCTCAGCACTGGTTGAGAGTATGACTGATGCTTACTCTGAGCATTTCAAGACATATGAGAAATTGGGGCATCATGTAGATCTCTATATGAAATCAAACATCAAGCCTCCAAATACATCTTATATAAAATGGGGCATGTGGGAACTCTAATTTTCAAATACATATTTTATTTTCAAAAACACTGCTTTCTAGGGATCTCTTCACACATGGATTGTGGTGTTTCTGGTGGTGCCCTTCCAGTAGTGTGGGGAACCTAAGCCCCCCTGCCCTGTATTGCCTGACTCACCTATGTCCCCATCCCATGGGGTGAAGTGTCCGCTGCCTGGATTCCCCCCATTGATCCAAAGAAAACACCTCCCATGTTGTCACCACAGCAGCATGCGCTGGTTCACCTTCTCCTTTACAATGGAGCACCACCAGAAGTTGCCGTGTGTCGTGGGATGGAAGCTGGTGGGCTCCATCGTAAAGGAGAAGGCAAACCAGCGCATACTGCCAATTTCACCCTCATCTGATGAGGTCATAGGTGCAAGTCTTCTTCTATTGCTAGGTAGTTGCAATCATATAGTAAACTTTTTTTTAAAAAGCACATATGATATTGGGGCAAAACAGACGGACTTTAGGGAAAACACATGTTTGGTATCTCTCATGCCATGCATTTCCTCATGAACAGTATTTCTTTTCTGAATACAAAGTTTCACTCAGTTTGCCATGAGCATAGCTGATGCCAAGGGCAACTTTTTGTCTGATCCACACAACTCTGCCAGGGCAACTTTTTGTCTCTGCCGATAGCATGAGCACAATTAATGTCTGTCACTATTAGATGTTCTGTTTACAGAATGCAAGAGCAATTCAGCACAATATTTACTATCTTTGGTAGGTCTGAATTTAATTTTTGTACCTTCATCAGTGTGCAAAATCTTTTGCAACACAGCAAAGGAGAACCGCTGCTTCCAAAAAATACAATAAAATAGGTTTAAAAACATGTATCTCCATAGCATCAGTATGATTGGTGTCAATTTAGCACAATAACTCATGTTGTCAGTCCCATGGACCTATTTTGCTACCAAATCATGTCCCAATATTGTAGCTGGCAAAATCAGCAACTATTAAAAAACCCTAACACATGCAGATGAAACCATGTGATTTGAAGAATCATTGCAATTAGGTAATTTTTTTGACAAGAACACATGTGCATTTCAATGTTCACATGTTCATCTCCCTATTGATGCCACTGATGTATCTCAAGTGTGGATGAGCAGAATCCTACATAGCTGATTATCATGGTCATTTGAGACATATTCTGTGCAAAATCCAGATGTGGTTTTTTTTTTACAGAACACAGTACTATCTATACAGGAAATACTGTTTTCTCCACAGAAAGTAATATATCTGCATAGAAATATTCCTTTCTGTGCTCCATTGGGAACCTTTTTGCATGAAATTTGCTTTAATGCACAGAACACTATTTTCTATTCATCTAATATTTATTTCAGTATTATACAGAACAAACACAGAATATATTATAAACAATGAATCAAATATTAATTACCTTGGTTTTCTGTGAGTCTTTCAGGCTGTATGGCCATGTTCCAGAAGCTTACTCTCCTGATGTTTCGCCTACATAAGTGGCAGGCATCCTCAGAGGTTGTGAGAAGGCTTGCCACAGATGTGGGTGAAACATCAGGAGAGAAAGCTTCTGGAACATGGCCATAAAGCCCGAAAGATTCACAGCAACCCAGTAATTGTGGCCATTAAAGACTTCAATAATACATTAATTAATTTATTATTTTAGAAACATATTTTTCTGTTGATATTTTTCTGCATAGAGAGTACCACAAAATATGTGTGAATGATTTGTGGAATAAATCTCCAACAACAGGATTTTATTTGCAGAAAAAAAACATTTTGCACAAAGATAAGTATTTTCCCCAGAATTCTTCATATTTGACAATAATGGAAAGGCCAGTTAGGAGTTGCAAAAACAAAATCTAGAGGATCACAATGTTTCCACCCATGCAGTAGTGAAAAGAGTAGTTTGCTGAACACTTAATTCAATATTTTAGGTCCACACTGGATCTTCTGAATTGGGAACATTTTTAACATACTTCCCTTCCCTCCCTTGCTGGCCATGATGTGCTCATGAAAATGAATAAAACTACCATAAAAGATATCTCTGAAAATTAAATCCCCTCTTGGGTAGGAGTTGATGCAATAAATTTTGTAGATTGTTCTGGGGTGAACAGATTAGTGATGGAAGCATAGGGAATACATGACATTCATTCAGAAACAGGTTCTGTCTATTCTGTGCCAATTCATTCAAAATTGTCTTGTTGCTCTGAGTTGTGAGTCACAACAGAGTAAAATCTTCCATAAGTAAAGATCTGGAGTACAGTTGTACTACAGTAAGCATGAAACCAGATTAAGATTTTGGAACAAATCCCTTCCCATCAATAACTTTAGAGAGGTCCTCAATGATGACATACAGGGTTTAGCGTTCAGTGCTATTAATTAGACAGATCAATGTCTTTCATTTCTATTTTTCTCTTTAAAGTACTGACCCACAAAACTAATCCCTTCCACTTCATCTGGATTCTATTTCTGTTTGTAACTGAACCATGGTTGCTAGACACTCATCAGTGCTAAGACCAGGTGTCCTAGATTGGTGGAAAAATAGAGCTGAATTCTGATCATTTATATTTTAGATTGGGCAGTGCTACTCAAAGTTGTAGTCCTTGGACTACTAATTGGTTTACATACAATAATTTCCTGGTCCCTGGTGTGTTGAAAGAAAGAGAAAAATCCAAGCAAGAAAGTGGTCACAAATATGGTGGGCACACACATGGTGGGGGAAAATGTTGCCCCATCTCAGATAGCTTAAGAAGCACCAATACAGACATTATTCAATTTCCATTTAACGTAAAAAAATATGTGGGAATTAAGTTTTCTCCTACAGGCATCAGTGGTAAAACCCAACTTTTTTTCCTGTCACGCCCTCCACTTCCACACATACAGGAAGAGATCTCCTACGATACATATACAGTACTCGCATTTTTTAAGTCCTCTCAATAGGGAAGGCTCGTTAGAGGAATGAGTCCACTAGCCCTAGTGGACTAAAGCCTCGTGACTTGAAGGTTGGGTTGCTGACCTGAAGGCTGCCAGGTTCGAATCCCACCCGGGGAGAGCACGGATGAGCTCCCTCTATCAGCTCCAGCTCCATGCGGAGACACGAGAGAAGCCGCCCACACGGATGGTAAAAACATCAAAACATCTGGGCGTCCCCTGGGCAATATCCTTGCAGACGGCCAATTCTCTCACACCAGAAGCAACTCAGGTCGCTCCTGAAATGAAAAAAAAAATTAGAGGAATGACTTGAAAGAGAAGGTGTGCTTGCTATTTTTGGAGAAGATTCATTCCATATTCAAGCCAGCTTTGTTAGAATATCTTAATTAGAGATATAGTATAGGAAACTGCAGATAGTCTATATCTTTGGGAAGGCTGGAGGAATTGACCTGTGGCTTTGAGCGGGAAAGGAGCTACAGAATAATGAAGCCTGCAGCTTTTGAGTATCTAAAGAGCCCACAGTCTTAAATCTCAGAACTAGGGCCTTTAAACCACCACCGTCCTAATCCACATTGTGTTCAGCTTAGTAGGTTTATTGGATGCTTCTCAAACCTTCCTATGCCATGTGCAAAGGTCAGAAAATCAGCCATGTACATATTATTTGGAGTGTTGATAATGTAGTTTTAACATTCTAAATGGCCTGGGTCTCAAGAATATCAAGGAATACTTGTTCCATATCAATCTACATGTACCACCCTATTTGAGATTTCCCAGCCAGAAGTGAAGTGAGGATTCTTTTGGTAGTAGGGCTCCAGTGCCGGATTGTCATGTCAGTCTTTGTCCTGCTACTCTTGCAGTCTCCATTCAGACCTATTTGCATGCCTACCAACCAACAGAATGTACAGGAGCTGGGAAGAGCGAGATGTTTAACAGCCATGGGCAATAGACCAAAGATTAAAAGTAATGTACAAAGGACATTTCTAACCTCAATAATGTGTAGCTTGGAAGCCAGTCTGATGAATTTAGAGAGTCATATCAGAAATGTGTGAATAGACATGGTTCTACATACAGAACAGTATGGAATAGCTTCCCAAGATGTGATGCTGTTAAGCACTGGGTACCAGTGTTATTTTCCTTGAGGAACCAAAACCTTTATTTGCCTGTATATTTTAAGAGCTTTGTGTTTTCCCTTGGCTTTTACTTGAGGCTTATGTTTGTTAGATTGCTTTGGGCATTTTAGTTTAAAAACTTTGCTTAATGTTCTGGTATCAAATTTTGAGGCAAATATAAACAAAAAATTAAGGTATAAATATTTCCTCATCACATACTTTACTATATGCTAAACAATCAGACTGATATTATTTATTTTAACACTATGCTTGGAATACATTGGCAATCTAAGTCCAAAACAACCAGAAAATCTTCAGTAAACTTCCATACTGAAACATGAAGTGTCCCATAAAGCTGGAGTAGTGGTTTAATGATCAGAGGTTTAATATTCCTACTGTCCTTTATTTGTATCATTCATCCAAAACTTGGATGTGTCACCGTACCATAAGACACCTTACAGAATTTTTCATCACCACTTCATTAACTTTTGCATATTTTGTTGTGCTACAACCTGGAACTGAACTGGATTTTGTTGCCATTTCTATTTGATGTATACAAGATATTCAATACTGAAGCCACAATATGTTTTTATCATGGTACAAATGTTGAGCTAAGAGTAACACAGTGGCACTTGTTGGTTGCACTTGATGGGACACATTCTGATGCAATTCACTTGCTTCCTCAAGACACATACATTGTTGACAAACAGTATCATTACGACCAGGAGCTATACACTTGAGTTCGGGGTAATCAACCAGAATTGGGTTGCATTAAAAAAAAATCCAGCTATGAACAGTGATATGGTAAGAAGGGCATTACAGAAATAACCAAATATGGAATCTATGCCTCCATTATGGGTGGAAAGCCATGCTCAAAGCCATGATCAGTATCTGTACTTCAAATTGAAAGTAGGTCTCGAGTGGAATGCCATAGGATTCTGTCCTGGGGCCAATACTCTTCAATATTTTCTATCAACGATTGAGGCTGGATCTATGCTGCCATATATCCCAGGATCTGATCCCAGATTATCTGGAATGACTTGAAGGTCTCTTATTCATGGGGCTGCTGTAAGTCAAACCAAAGAATTGTCTTCATGTGACTTGGAAAGTCTTCTCTCAAACATAACCATTAAATATTCCACCATATTTTTGTAGCATTATAACTTAAAACTTTTTTTAAAAAAACATTTCCAAATCAAAGAAAGAGCTAAGAGGAATAACTTCTAGAAGGCTATGCATGATGCTAGAAAATAAGATACTCTTTTTAATAGGAACGAGTGTAATACAGCATCTAGTAATAAGTAAGTTGTTAACCATGCATTTGGTTAAAAAAATCTTTCTGGATTTAAAGCACTACATGTGAAGGTTATTTGCCTTTATAAAGTCATGACACCTTTGTGGGTCCACATGTGGGGGTATTTGTTTTTAGATAAGCAAAATTAATAAAACCTGGATTATCCAATTGTTGTTTATCCAGGAACTGGGTAAATCCAGTTCCTAAATATTTTCCTACTTGGCTGTGTCTTCTGATAAATATTTGTTAACGAAAAACTAACATGTTAGATGCAAACAGAATTGGCAGTGTGTTAAGAAATGCATTTTTAAGTAAAGTTGCAGGCTGCATGTTTTCCTTGAAAATTCTGTTGACAAATACTGATGGAAGCGAAATCATTTCTGAAAAAGAGTAATGGTCTGACTTTATTTATCTTATCTGATTAGAGGCAGGTTTGGGACAAACCTGACAGTGGGTTCTTGTCATGACTATGTCTCACTGAAAAGGATGGTGTTACAGTTAGCTTTAAAGCATATTTTGGTATATTGTGCTCTTTACATTTGAATTATTGGAACCTATTAGGAATATGCATGTTTTATTCTAAATTTCAGCTGCTAGTCATAGAATGAGAGAAGGCAAGATTGATTTTGTTTGTTTTTTAATGATCCATATAAGCATACAATTTCTTTCTTTTTGTAGAATGGAAAACAGTTACTCTTGCACAGAGTGTATGTAACCAATACTGGTCCATAACTATTGATACAACAGGGTTTAAACCAAATTTCCCTTTAGCAATGATGGCAGCCTGTCCAGCGATATGGATCCTTATTTCTTTAGCTCCAATAGAATTTCAGTCCTGTTTTATAATATTTGCGTTCAAAGTAGTCAGGTCACTTCTCTCAGTTCTTCCTTTTGCTGTGTGATATAACCCAGCTACTTTATTACAAACTGACCTTTTTTCTTTCTTTATTGTCTCCAAAGGTGTGTGATAGAGAAAGCTGTTGATGGGCAGACTGTGTTCAAGCTTACAACCTCTGAGAAAGAAACCATGTTTTATTACCGCACCATAAATGGGTTGCAGCTACCGATAAAGGTAATGACACTGGGGAGAATTCTTGTGAAGGAATGGAATCATCTTAGTGTGCAGGTGAGTGGAATAAAATATCAACAACAACATTTAGCCTGGCTAAAGAATTGTGTAAAACTAGCATATCTCAATAAATATCAAAATGATAAAGAGTTCAAATTAAATTATAATGGATGAATACAATAATTGATCTAATTATTCCAAGCTTAAGTCTTGAATGAAAAAACAAGTTTATCAGCAAAGACATTTTCTTTCTTTTTTTTTAATAAAAGCGTCACCATTAAATTCTAAATTAAACAAGCATATAGAGCAACAAAGAGAAAGCACTAGGATGTTTCCTTATCTAGATTTGGTTAAGTAGCAACTTGTGCTCCCTCAAAGCACTTAGGTTAAAAATGAATGAAAAGAGTGGAAATATTTGCATTAATTCTGTTAAAAATAACATAATTACTATCGCAAATTAGTTGTGCTGGCCATCTGCATACCTAGTTCAGGATGCTGCATTTTTATCATTGTTGTTGCTGTTATTGTTACTGTTAGTGTTCTACTATATGTATTTAAGTCATTTCTGACTTACGGTGATAATAAAGTAAATCTATCATGGCTTTTTCTGAGGTTGAGAGTGTGTTACTCATCCAAGATCACTCAGTGAGCTTCCATAGCTGAGTTGAATCTGTCGAAATCAAACCTTGACCTCTATAGTCATAATCCAATACTTAAACCACTGAACCACTACCCTACCTTTCTCCAATTAATTGGTCACAAGATGTGTGATCGGTGGGGTCAGTGTTAAATGTTACTATATCTAGCAACATCTGGATTTGCTTTTGCATTCTATGCCATACTTAGATTTTCCAAACATTATTGATTAAATATATGTTGGGTATTGGGACCCATCAGAGTCAACACTGTTGATTAAATTCTTCTGGCTGCCAAAGTGCCATCATGGTTGTCATGAGCATTCAACAGCAACTGGAATTTCTTTCTTCAGTGCAAGGACATACCATGTCATTTCCACCATAGCATGTTCTCAGGACTGCTACTTAGCATGCTATCACGATGCAATGTATACAGAGCCAGCACGAAGCCCCACTGAAAGTAGTCCTGCACCATATGATGGACTCCGGTGGGCTTTGTCCTGGCAGGATGGGGCCTAAAGCCCATGTGATGAGATCCTAGGTGGGCTGAAGGCAGCGCTCAGACTATGAGTGCATCTACATTGTAGAATTAATGTATGTTGACAGCACGTTAAATGCAATGGCTCAATGGGAACTGTAGTTTTACAAGATATTTAGCCTTCTTTGTCAAATAATGCTGGTGCCGCAACAAACTACAACTCTTTTGATTACTTAGCATTCAATTACGACAATCAAAGTGCTGTCAAACTGCATTCAGCATAGTGTAGATGCATCTCAGGAGATATTAATTTGTTATACATATTTTACTTAAAAAATTAAAAAATATTTTACATAGGCAGTGAGGTACAAGTCAAACATTTTAATTTTTATTTAAATATGCAGAACAAATTAATATATCCTGGAGTTCATCTATATACATTATATAAGTCATTTTTTAATTTTTAAGATTTCTTAAAATATTTGTTTTAAAAAGATTTTTTAAAGGTCTTTAGAATTTTTTTACATTTTAAAGAAATTTACCAATCAATCACATTATTTATACCCATCACCTCCACAAATTCTGTATACATTATATAAGTCATTTTTTAATTTTTAAGATTTCTTAAAATATTTGTTTTAAAAATATTTGTTTGTGGTTGTGTCACCTCCACAAATTCTGCAATGTTAGACAGCTTACAGGATAAAATAAAATGCAAGAGAAATGACAGGTAGCTAAAAGCAGAGGGTTGGACAAGATGGCCCATTTGGCCTCTTCCAACTATTATTCTATGAGTCTAAATAAAATGAAGATGAAAATATTATGAAACAGCTTATAGAATTAAAACCATTTAAGACATTCAATTAAAAGTTTAGAATAAAAGCAGCACAGAAACAAAAAGCTTCATCAGTGTAAAGCTATCAGTTCTTAAATGCCTAACAGAATAGAAATGCATGTTCCCATGTCTTCTAGAACGAAGGTAGAGTGGTATAGTCTGCTGAGTCTGCAGTTTGGAATCTTTATTCCAACTTCAGTGTCTGTAATAATTAAATAACTATCTTGTTAGCCTTTATTTTGCTAGATCATATCTGTGTAACTTTGTCATGGTTTGGCAGATAGCAGCACATTAAAAGCCTAGTAAGAAAGTTTAAATTCAAAATGCAAAGAGGTAACCAGAACTGAATTACTCGCCTGGGAGCAAAATGCTCTTAGAGTGCCTGTTGAAATCAGCATTATCATTTCAGTACATGTCAAATGTGAGTCACTTTCTAGTTTGGGCAAAAAATTCTTTATAAATCTTTAAATCTTCCAGTTCTTTCATGAAAAAGGTTTAAGTACTTATGATTTAATGAGACCGCTTTACATCATAGCTGTTTGGCAATCAAGACAAAACTTGTCCTCTCTAATTTGTGAATTGGTGAAATCTATTTTTTAACTCCTTAAATGTTTTTTTACTTATGCCATATTTTATGGTTGATGCCAAGAAAATGACAGTCCTAAATGGACATACATTTACTTATTCATTGCTGTATAAAGAAAATAGTGCACCTTTTGTAGCCAGGCTATAGTCAAGACATCTACTTAATTAAACATTACTTTGGTCGTCAGCTTTTTATCACTTTTCAACTCTCCATCACCACCCACCCTGAGCTTACATTTGGAGCTGAGAACTCCATTTCTGTTTGAATTTACATAGGATTAGATCCAACTGAACTGGACTAATACCTGTATTACTTGGGGCTTGTCTACATTAACCAAAGTCCCTGTACTCACCACTGTCTGTTTTCATGATGCACAGTGGCTTCTGATGAGTATTGTGGAAGAGTTTGGTTTAAATTGACTTTGGATCTTATCTCATGGGCTGCTTCGGGTGCAGCTCTGTCCTGGCTACATCCTGGAAGCCTCTTAGGACAGAGTGCTGAGAACAAGGGTGGCTACCCATGTTCTCATTAGGTAAGTTGGGGATGGTGCAGGGGGAGCTGGCAGCTTTCCCCCACACTGTGTAACGGGGACAGCAGTGATGCAGGTGACAGTTACCCCCCCCCCCCCCCCCGCCTATCAGATCTGCTCCATGGATGCCCCCACCATCCTCCAGCTTGAGGACCTCAAGATGATGAGGTCCTTAGTCCTGCTTTTCGCCAAGTAAGTGATACTCTGTAGTTTGCTAGAAAGTCAGGAGGAGTCTGAACAATGGGATTGGATTGTATTTGGGATGATCCACTGCCCAGATGGTTCACACTGTCACTATCACCTTTCTTCGCATTCATCACTGCAGGGGAAAAGATTCATTATAGCCATGTTGCTACCAATGCTCCTAGCCGGCAAAAGAGCTCCATCCAAGTTCCTGGTTGTTATGAGTTGCTGGTTGCTGATGTTAGAATGGGGTGCCAGGACTACCAGCAAGAAGGAGAGGCGATTTACCACTTCTTATTTACTGGTCACATGGGTGCCCAATTCTGACTTCAGAAGGGATACCTGCAATGGCCAGGAGCTCATAGAGAGCTCCATGTTTAGCTAAGAGTGGCAACGGTGGGTTTTTCTCTGTGTCAGAAGCAACTTGAGGAACCGCAAGTCACTTCTGGTGTGAGAGAATTGGCAAGGATATTCCCCAGGGGACTCCCAGATGTTTTGATGTTTTACCATCCTTGTGGGAGGCTTCTTTTATGTCCCCGCATGGAGCTGGAGCTGGGAGAGGGAGCTCATCCATGCTCTCCTTGGGTTGGATTTGAACCAGCAGTCAAGGGTGGTGACATAGAGAAGGTGACAGTGCTGCAGAACATTGGTGCTCCAGGGCCTTCTAGATAATTATCACAGTTTTGGCACAAACCTGCAGAATTAGGGCTGTTCTAGAACAGATTTGCAGCAGGTAAACTGCCCAGTGTAGATGCATTCTTGAAGGTACAGTGGTTCTAGTACAATAGCTTTTTTCAGTGGAAGGTGAAGTGAAGTAGAGGCTAGGAACGCCTACTACCATTCATGGCTCGTTTTCCAGAAATGACCCTACTTGATATATGCTAGCCTGCCCATTATTATGCATGTAATAAAATCTTATATTTGGACAATTGTAAGCAGAGTCATTACTAGATATGTTTCTTTCTTAACTTTCCAGTAATTATGAACCAGGGAATAATACATCATTTCATATATTAATAATAATGGCCTGAATCATGTTGCAGTATTGCATCTTCATAAGTGGACTTAAATCTGGAGGAATTAGAAAGTGCACAATTTTTGTATTTAGTATCTATCCCATTACACCTCTTTACAATTTGGTACCTAGGTTACTTAGTGCCTCTGCTATTTAGCTAGGTATATTCAAAGTTGCTTTATATAAAAGGTCATATGGAATTCTGACAAATATTTATTTCTTAGCAGCCTTTCCTATGGAGCCTCAAAACTCTGTTAGAAGTAGCTACCTTCACATGCCTGTACTTAGTAGTCTCTAACTTGCATGTCTGTCTAAGGACTTTATCGCATGAGGAAGGCAAACTGGCATTGCAGTCAGAGTGTCAACTTTGATTATGATCTCTATTGGCTTCATTCTACCAGTCTGGCTCTTCTCTGTGATTAATTATCCTGTCCCTTGCTATTGATGCATGAATAGTCCCCAATCTCCCAACATTCCTGTCATGTATCTTGGTGCAATTGGTCTGTTGTTCATGTGCTGGTACATCAACAATAAAGTGTCATCAGGGGGCAGGATTCTCTTCGGGGTTGTTGTATGTCTTTCGGGCTGTGTGGCCATGTTCCTTTACCATTCTCTCCCCTCCCCTTACTATTCCAATGCTGTCTATTTTCCATTTGTTTTATAATTAGATTTACCTCTTTTTGGGTTGGGGGTAGGGTGTGTGTTCAAAACTTAAACAACAAATCAGCTCTAAAATAAAATTTAAAATTACATAACAGCAGTAGTGTGGGAAGGTGGAGTTACAAAGCTATGTGGAAGTATGATCTCAGGACCATGAATTGGTTAACTGGAAATATTGTACAATTGAAGAGAGGTGTGATATTGAAGGTGCTTAAGCCTGTATGTATCTGTTATCAATGATAGTGTGAGTGCAGTGGAATAGCAGGTTCATGCAATAAGATTTTGGCATAACATTTATTCATACCATTTCTTCTTTCAAATCAGATAATTTACACCTTAGATTTTTTTTCACAAATTAGAATTAGAAGGTACATTGCATTAGAGATTTATGAACAAATCAGAAACAGTCTTGATGTTTTTCTAGTCATTCTAGAATCTGCCGTTTTGGCAGAAACCCATTTGAAATGCTGCTGTATTTCCTTCAGTGGGATTACAATGATAGTATGGTGGACCCAGCCCATTTACTTTGAACAAAGTATTGCTGTACTTTTGTCAGCACATGCTGCCCTAGTCCCATTATTGTGGCTGCTCATGTGTTTAGTTGACAGGTGGCAGAAAAGCAGTCAAGACTTATACACAATGGAGTGGATCCCTGAAATACAGTGGCAAGCTGTAAAATACAAAATGTGAAAAATAGAGACAAACTGTAACTGAGTCAAAATCCATGCAGTTTATGTTTTGTGGAAGGAAAATTAAAATCTGAGATTTTTTTTGTTTCTATATTTATAGATTTATAAAACTGTCAAAATATATCCAACACTTATTATTATTATTATTATTATTATTATTATTATTATTATTATTATCATCATCATCATCATCATCATAACAAGAACGCCAGACCTCACAGTTGTGAAAAAGAAAAAAGTTTGGATTATTGATGTCGCCAATAATCGAACAACAGGAAAAACTCAGCAGTTATCAGGACCTCAACATCGAAATGCAAAGGCTCTGGCATAAGCCAGTACAGGTGGTCCCAGTGGTAATTGGCACACTGGGTGCCGTGCCAAAAGATCTCAGCCGGTATTCGGAAACAATAAACATCAACAAAATTACAATCTGTCAACCGCAAAAAGCCACCTTACTGAGATTTATTTATTATTTATTTCTCACATTTATATCCCGCCCTTCTCACCGACTCAGGGCAACTTTCTCACCGACTCAGGGCGGCTTACAACATTGGCAACAATTAGATGCCCATACAAACCAATATAAAACAGCACATAAAACAGTTAAAACTATTAAAATACATTATGAATTAAAAATATACATTTCAAACATAAAATCAGATATGTTCTTCCTCATGCCAGTCCGACACAACGGCCAGACACCGGTTCAGGACCTGAACAGCCTCCTTAGTAACAGGTGGAAAGGAATGACAGAGCTGGACATCATCTGCGTACAGATGACCCGTCAGCCCGAAACTCCGGATGATCTCTCCCAGCGGCTTCATGTATATGTTGAACAACATGGGGGACAGTGCTGACCCCTGCAGGACCCCACAAATCAACAGTTGTGGGGCCGAGCAGGCGTCCCCCAATGACATCATCTGGGAACACCCCTCCAGGAAGGACCGGAGCCACTGCAAAACAGTGCCTCCAAGCCCCATCCCAGCAAGGCACCCCAGAAGGATACCATGATTGACAGTATCGAAGGCTGCTGAGAGGTCCAGCAGAACCAGCAGGGACACACTCCCCCTGTCCAGTTCCCGGCATAGATCATCAATTAAGGTGACCAAGGCTGTCTCGGTACCATGCCCCGGATCTGTGCGCATCATCTAAAAATACATCACACAGTCCTAAACACTTGGAAAGTGTTCAACTTGTGATTTTGTTATACAAAATCCAGCGTATATATCTCGTTTGCTGGGTCATACTATGTCTTTGTGTCAATAATAATAATAATAATAATAATAATAATAATAATAATAATAACTTTATTTGTAATTCATTCTATCTCTCTGAGGGGACTCAGGGCAGCTTCCAGCATAATAAAGGCAAATATTCAATGCCTATATAAATCAGAATTAAAATAATATAAATAACAATAAAATATACTACACAAGTTAAAACTTTGTGTAATATGAACAATACATTGTACAACTATGCTAAAAACCATGTGATAATGATTTAATTGACTAAAATAGACCTGCATATTAGGCTTGTGCAAAAATTTTGGAAGTTGTATTAAAATTCATTAAATCTGTATTTCCGAATAAATATTTGACATGTAGGTAAGGCCTGGGCCTAAAACCTAAGAATCAAAACTTTCCCAATCCTTTTTCGTTATAATTTTGTTGTGCTCGGAAGCCTCCCTAAGTCAGTTTCATATTCATGGCAAGCAGCCATAAAGGCTCCCATTTAAATTATTGGAAAGCAGGGAGAAACCAGAGTTAGCTGGGAAAGAAAGAACAGAACTCTGGGAAATACAGTTTGGGAAAGAGGAGCTCTATGCCAGATAATTCAAAAGGCCCTGCCCTAAACTACCTTTCCCAGAATTCTGCTTGCATCAAAGAGTTCCAATCAGAAGCTGGAGAGATTTGTCCCTCCATAGCAGCAGCTAGCCAGAGTTCCAATGAATGATTGAATCTGCAAAGAGCAATACTAGGAAGCAAACCTGGACTGGGAAGAAATCCCTAAATGGATGACCCTTGAGGGTCCCCTTCCAACTCAATAGGGGAAGTGTATTAATTAGTTCAGAGGCTGCATGGACATTTGTCAGAAGACTTTATGGTGCCCTTTTGCCTGGAAGAAGGGAGTTGGTCAAGATAGCCCTTGGGGGTCCCCTCCAACTCCAGGATTCTATAAAAATGTAGAATTGGTTAATATTGGTTTCTGTTGGTTAATATATGAGAGACATTCACTGAGACAGCTGTTGTGGCTTTTTTAAAAAAATGGCATTTTTTAAAAAAAAAATCCCTAAAATTAGTAGATGTATTAATATTTCTGAAACTTGGGGAGGGGAAAAGGAGCCCCTGAAGTTTCCCCAATTATAGTTATTGGGCATGTGTGATCCATAATAAAAATGGTTCAAAAGTCATTACAAAACTGGGGGAACTGGTGTTTCATTTCAAAAGTGTTGCTAATGTATCATTAGTGAACATTTTGTTACTATAATGAGAGTAATAAAATTTCAGTACTTTTTGTTAAATAATTGCGCCGGGGGGGGGGGGGCTTCTGGGACTCCTTTTTTCCTTATTTTTACAGCTACTGGGGTGAACTTGCTACAATGGTGGAACACATTTACTACTGTTAGCCCACCACATTTCAGAACATTTAAGATATACATTGATTTTTGGAGAATTTTCCAAGATTTCACAAACAGCATTTTTTCATAATAAAGAGAGTATGTTCCTAGCTTGAAAGTGTTATTTCCTATTTAATGGTGCAGTCCTTTCTTCGAAAGTAGTTGTTCTACTGCAGAAACGTGGTTTGTGTGGCACAAACTATGTTGAATTAGTTGAGACTCGATAATGAGATATTCATTTAAAAACTATTGTGCTACAGCACAATGTCCCTCCCACAAAGACAAAAAAAAAATCAGTTTAATAGACTTTCTCTATGTTTATATGTTAGAGCCAATTTGGAAATGACATTTATCACCCAGGAACAAAGATCATAGTGTAGAGAAACATATTAATATGAGGATAAAACTACGTGGCTGCTACAGCCATGTGGGCCCTTTTACTATAAATATACAGGTTGCATGATTTGAAGCATGGTCTAAAAATCAAGGATATATCATAGAATTATTTGGGCATGTGTGACGTCAAATTTAGCAAGATTCTTTAGATTTGAAAATGAAAATGTAATTAAAGGACTTGAAGTAGTGGTTTGTTCAGACTACCCGTATTTCTCTTTTCATTTCATGTGGCTAGTTGGTTTTTCTATTCTTTTTTAACTATATAAAAGTATTGTCAGAATGATCTTGTAATTATTACTTCAATCTGTGCAGAAAGACTAGGTGAACTGTTATGCTAATTAAACTATAGCCCAAGGTTCTGTACAAAATCCCCATACATTCTAAATTATTACTAAAGAACACTTTGGTATATAGAATATGACTTTCCTTCCGCTCTTCATAAATTCCCTTGAGCTCAGATCAAGTGAGTGTCCTCAAGATGGATGAACTGTAGTCTCAGAAATGAAGAAAATGCAAAAGTACTGTTTAGGTATTTATAAACTGTTTATATTATATAATGCCAGGGGGACCTGCAAGCAATATATAATGAGATTACAAAAAATGCAATACAAAAATGTAAATGTGGGAGTAGCCTGCAATAAGACAAAACTAAAATAATTGTTTCTAGGGTACTTTAAGGCAAGGTACCATACATACTCAAGTATAATCTGACCTGAATATAAGCTGAGGCACCTAATTTTACCACAAAAACTGGGGAAAATGATTGATTCAAGTATAAGACGTGGGTGGGAAATGCAGCAGCTACTGGTAAATTTCAAAAATAAAAATAAAAATAGATACCAATAAAATTACATTAATTGAGGCATCAGTAGGTTAAACGTTTTTATATAAAACTGTAATTTAAGATATGGCTGTCCAACTCTAATTACTGTTTATGCTTGAGTATAAGCCAACCCGAATCTGAGTCAGCCAGGACCCTCACGCAAGTATAAGCCAAGGGGAGCTTTTTCAGCTCTAAAAAGGACTGAAAAACTCGGCTTATACTCGAGTATATACAGTTGTTTCAATAGTGGCTAAAGAACCAGGGAGCTGGACAGACTCCCAATGATGATGAGAGCATTTATGAATGATCATAGCAATCAATTATTGATATACTAATTTGTAAATGTCAGTTTCTATCATGCTTGATTTTTAAAACCGCATATTCTCACTATTCTATTTATGAAGAAATATGTACATTTCTGCTAAGTTCTTATTTTTTAAAAGAAAGATAAAAATTCTCACTCATTTGCACCTGATAAATGCTATCAGTAGAATTATTTCTACCCATAAAGACAATCATATTGTACCAGCTTGTCCTATAGCTGTTAGTGATGAGCCTATCATTTTAAAAAGATGACATTTCTAAAACACTACTGAGAGCATCCCTGAAGCACACAGACTTGCAAGAGCTGAGCAGAGCCAGTGAGGTCTAGTGGTTTGAACACTGCACAGTGATTTTTGAGTCCAGGGTTTGAGTGTATACTCAGCCATGGAACTACTGGATGTTTAGAAATGTTTTGAAAACAACCAGATATTGAGGTGAGTTTGGTTT
This sequence comes from Anolis carolinensis, assembly GCF_035594765.1. Taxonomy (NCBI): domain Eukaryota; kingdom Metazoa; phylum Chordata; class Lepidosauria; order Squamata; family Anolidae; genus Anolis; species Anolis carolinensis. The sequence goes on along the minus strand of NC_085841.1, from coordinate 33,671,563 downwards.
TCATCCCTGTGTAAACTAGTCCTTTATGTGTCCTTTATCATCTGGAGAGGCCCTGCTCTCGGTCCCACCTGCCTCGCAAGCGCGGCTGGTGGGAACGAGGGACAGGGCCTTCTCGGTGGTGGCTCCCCGGCTGTGGAACACCCTCCTCACAAATATCCGACAAGCCCCAACCCTTCTGGGTTTCAGAAAGGCTGTGAAAACATGGTTGTGTGCACAAGCTTTTAATGAGTAATACGATAACGTTGACATGGTCCGATTGAAGGCTGACGTATGAGGTTTTTAGACAAATTGATCTAATTTACATGTGTTTTAATTGTTATAATGTATTTTAATGATGTATTTTTATAGTTTTAATTGATTATATGTACTGTTTTTGTTTTATTATGTTCTTGGCACTAAATGTTGGAAATAAATAAATAAATAAAGGGTGACATTTGCAATGGGATGGTTTCATGCATAATGACTTCCACCCTTCTGTATCCATGTACACCAATCCTAAGTGTCTGATATCCCTTGTATGGCTGGGAAACCTGGTGAAGCACACCTACCAATTAAAGATGTCACAGGAAACAGATTTCAGTCTGAGAGCAGATGCTGTTTGTACCCTAGAATTCTGCCGTTGATCACTGCAAATAAATTTGGAGGAAAGAAATCTGTACACATGTGAAAAGTATGCATAAAAATGGAGGCACATTTAAAATAGGCAGAATGACACAAGTTAAACAAATATGATTTAGTCAATGAAGGGAAATTAGTCAATTAGTGCATTTTAAAAGGTGCACACAAATGTACACATTTAAAGAAAAATAAGCAAAGGAAGAGGCCAATGTTGGCTCATTTTGAAAAGTTAAAGCCATGCACAGATGTGATGTGCAAATGGACATTGTCCACAGAGGCAGATTACACACACACACACCCCTTCCCTCAGTTGTGTAGGATTTCTTCTTATATTAACGTCAAAATGAATAGAACCCTTCCAAATGTAGCAAGATTGGAAACTGAGGAGGCAGGACCTGTATCCATGTTTCTAGTCACAAATGTCCTTGTTCAGTCTTAATTCTTGAATAAAGTTTCTGTATCCATCATTGATAGAACATCCTTGATTGGTGGAACAATATGAAATATTTTGGGGCACCATTTTCTGTGTTCTTGGGTGCCCCCTCTTCATTGCAATGGGGCTTGGGGTAGAGAATTTCTCATGAAATGTAACATGTCTTTTGATGCGCACACATAATGAAGTAGTACCAAATTCACAGATATTCTTCTGAAAGTATAGTTTTGTGCTATTTGGACTTTGCCAATTTCACTGCCTTTAACTGTTTAGACAAACTGTCTGTGTATTGAAACGAAGTCCCAATGGATGTTCTGTGGTGTATACAGGCTTAAACAGGAACTGAGGACAACTGAACTATGGGGAGCCGGGGGATCCTATATGGATCCATCTGATTAAAAGTGTGTCATGTGGTTTAATCAGTGTGTACGTCTTCATACTAATCTCTTTTATCTATGCAAGTAGTTACATATTCTTCGAGTTGATAAGAACAAAGATTTTACTCAATAACAATATTTCATTTGACTTCTATATTTTTCTGCAAATTTACATGATTAAATTTGAGAGCAGAGCCCCAAATCAGTACAATAACTGTAATTTCAAACAGGTGGGAAGGGTTGTGGGTGGATGTCTAGTAGATTTTGTCAGATGAACTCAATTCTTTTTTGTTTAAATTTATTTTGGTAAATATTTTGATGCTTTTGCTCCAGTTGTAAAAGCTTAATAAATTCTCTTCTTTTTGATATTTTAATAGAGATCTTTAGAGCTGGAATCCAGTTTTCTTTTGTAATTAGAGGGGAAAATATAGTCATAATGTATTTGAAAGGAAGTTATTGTTGGTGATTGGTTTTCAGATGCAATGATGAAAATCTCTTACTTATGGCTTATTGTTAAGCCTCTGCTACTGTTCATATTTGTTTCAGAAGTGGGGATTGCAGCAGGTGCAGACTGCTTGAAGTAACAATAAAGCTGCACCTGCCAAAATTCTGCTTGCTATTTGTAATCAAATTGGTTTTGATTGATGGTGCCCTATGAATGAGAGGTCTGATCACCAGCAGTCTTGCTTAGTTCTCCCAAACTCAAATATGTGCCTTCCTTGAATGAGTCAATCCATTTGTAATATGGTCTTCTCCTTTTTCCCACTGTCTTCCATTGTACTGAGTGTTATAGTCTTCCCTGTGAGTAATATTATCTCTTGCTCAGTGGTATAGTGCAAGAAAAGTACAGTTTTTGAACTTTTTTGCAAGAGCAGGAATAACAAGGCCATCTTTCTGAGTGTCAGGATAACTGGTAGATCATTCTTGGTCTGTCAAGGAATGAGGTGATAACATGCTATTATTTATATTTTTGTGACAAGTAGGACAGAGAAGCTGAGCACCTAAGAGAAAAATCAAGTGGAAGCTAGATATTTCTTTCCTTTCATTGGTGATGTTCCTCGAGCAGTTCAAACAGAAACACATCTTTGAAAGATTGCTTGCATTTCGCATTAAAACCTGATGATAGAATTTTAGCTGGTTAACAAAGTTTGGAGGTGGAAAACCAGTACAGAAGTGATACTTGGAGCTTGCAAGTCTGTGCGAGAGTGAGGGTCACAGATCCAGTGAGGCCTCCATCTGCACATCCTAGCTGTGTAGGCTGTAGAAGTGGTAACTATCTACTTTGGGCCTCTGTAATAGGTTGGGCTCAACCTGAATAAGAACCACAGGAACAGATTTTCAATAATGGGATATACGTAATTGCATTGGGACTGAGAGCTATATTGAAATCTGGTTAAAATGTCAGCTGTGAAATATCTAATTTAATATTAATACAGTTGTGGCCCTTGTTTAATTCAAGAATGTGTATCCCATCTCCCTTTTATGTGCCGTGTACCATATTTCCTTTTATCAGGGTGCATTACTAGGTCTGAACACATCTTGATAAAGATCTTAGATGATGACTGTCATTTATGTGGGGCTATTTTTACAGCAAGTAGCTAATGCTGAAATCTGCCGTACTAGTTCGAGCATTAACAGAGTATCCTCTGGGTTGGATAGATTTTCTAATATTCTTCTTATTCAGACAATTAATTATGTATTCGATTTGTTACATTCAAAAAGAGCCCTTGCATGATATAGGTGGGCACTTAAAGCCTTTAGCAAAGTGCTCACAAGGAACCTCTTGGATTACCCGGAATAGCTGGGGCAGTTTCAGAGTCGGACCACATTCTGGTTCTTTTCTGATCTCCCTCTGTGAGGTTAAATTTGTATTAATGCAAAGCTAGTTCTTCAACATCAAGTTAATTGCTTCAGGTGCTCACCCGAGTCTCATCATTGGTTCCTTCTTTTCTTTTAATTTACATGGTTCTTTGAGAGATTCAGGTTGAACTAGAGGCACTGTGCACAAAAGGAAAGACTTGGATTGAAGGAAAACCATTTCCCGTTGAGAAGGGATTAACATTGTAGGAGATAGTGAGAAAGAAAAGTAAAGGAGGGCAAAGAGAAAAGCTAAAATATCTTTTAGACAAATGCTAGGAGCATATGTAATAAGACTGCTGAATTGGAGTGACATGTTTTCAAGGATAAGAAAGATATTATTGGAATAAGAGAGACAACCAAGAAAATGAAAGGGGATTTAAAATGCCAAGATAGAGAAAGAGTTTTAGTGAGGAGAGAGAACTAATATAAAGCTTGGAGAAAGGTAGTAATATTGGTGAAGGATGTTACTGAATTTGCAGTAGTGTTGGGGGGGGGGGGGGAGAGAAAGGGGAAAAGAAGAAGGCTGAAATGCTCCTATAAACATTTTGACTGATTCAACAGAGAGTTTATGTAGACGCTGAGGGCAATACAAAGTAGTTGGGATATTCTGAATGTTTCTATTTAGCCAAAGAAATAGTCGAGGACTTTGATCACTGATGGGATAAAGAGAGGATTTGAAGAGGGGAAGGGATTTGCTAGAAAATAGTTGACATATTGAGAGTTTTTAAAAGGGCAAATTTCCAAAAGCAAGCTTGCGTTTGAACCTTTTTACATTTTCTGAAACAAACTCCAAGCATCCTGTTTCTTGTGAATGATCTGAATATTGTTGCATGAAGCGTTTTTATAGCAGTCCGAAATCTGTATATGGATATTACGAACAGGTAGGATCAAGCAATCATATCAGCATTAGATTTGTTACACATATGAGAGTATGTAATAGACATCCAAAATGGTCCCAAAGTTATTGATTTTTTTTCTAACTTTGAAAGAAAAGGCTAAAATGCCCGAGGGATTTTCGCCTGCAATCCTGTGATGAATGGGAAATCCACTCCACACAAGTGGAAAATATATGGCCTATGAAATGCAACGAGAAGCTGCAATTAAAATTCATCCCAGTTAAGTCAAAAAAGGGAAAAGCCGATATGGGCCTGAGGCAAAAGAAAGAAAGGCAAAGAGATAACTTGCTCCTCCCGACCCTATCCTTTTGCCTTTTTCCCTCACTATTCTTTACCAATCCCCCTTTATCCTCCCTGGATCCTCTGTTTTATGACAGTTCTGTCACTCTGATCCCCTGATGAGGTTTCTTTTTCTGTCTTCTGTCTCTGCCATTGCTTTGCAGAGCTGTGGGCAAATCCTTGGAGGGAAAGGTTAGGAGGCATGTCTCTATTTTTCCCCTTTTCTGCTGTACTTTTTCAGGTCTCTCTCTCTCTCTCTCTCTCCCCCCCCCTTTCCCTCAGACTGGCTTAAGCACTCAGATATTCTGAGATAACCCAGTGGTTGTAGATCTACCTCATGGATGCAATCAGACCTGTTAGATTGTTACATGCTAAGATGATAAATGAACATGCAAAATACCCATCAAATGCTGGGTTCTTTGCCCTTCAGATAATCAGAGGATGTTCTTTTAAAAGTGAATTAATATGGAGCTGGAAGGCTACCACAGCTAACAGCATAGGAGCAAGATATGTTTCAGCACACAGCATGTGAAAAATAGCAGCTAGCACTGAGTTGTCTTTGTTTTGGTTAGATGGCACACTCTTCCTGCAAAACTATTTCTATTTCAAGCTTACCAACAGGGTAAAGGCTCTGCCTTGGTGGCACAATTAATCCACTGCAGTCAAGATCATTAAAGGATGCAGTATCATTAAATCAGGATTTGAAAATGTTTTACAAAAATTGAAATGTCCAGTCTTCCAGGTGCTGCTGGTCTGTTTGAAGGCTTCTACTTGTCTCCACCTCTGTTGCCACATGTGACCTCCTCCTGTCCCATGGCATCAAATGGGAGAGCTTCTAGATATCCTCACGGTTCCTATGAAATACTCTTTTCACTAATCTGATCACTGGACACAACCATCTTTCAATCACCATAGATACAATTCACCTGAATTCCAACATTCCAATACCGCTTATGAAGCATTCTTAAAAGCACAAATATGTAATAAAAAAGAATGTATTAAATAGAAGTTGAACATACAGTTAAAAGTTAGGACTTCATCCCATAAGTAGCAGGAAAGTGGGGGTAGTAGGTCACATACTTTATATCATGTTTTATCAATATGAGCATGGAATAACAAAACTGCAGTCAAACATCATTTGGAAGGCCATCCATTTGCCTTAAGACAGGGGTCTCAAATAGACTTGCGCAATCTGGGTAAACTGTGATCCATTTTGATGTCCCAGATTTCGGTGAGGGACCCAATCCACTTCTCGGGAGCCTCCCAAATTTGAGAGGATAGAAATCCATTTTTGATCAGGGAAGCCGAAAGATTCGTTTTCTATCCACCCCATTATGGGTGGGACTTCCCAGGCTCCCCTTCCCATTATTTTAGGCATTGTTTGTCCTTATATCCTTCATTAAGACATGGATTTAAAGCATCAGAGTTAAGATATTACTTTTTCTGTGATCCTTTCCCTTCTGTCTGTAGAGGAGACGGGGTTTAATGCTTAGTTAATGCTTAATCTAGAGGAGACAGGTGCGTGTGGCACTCTCTCCCTCCCTGCACAGCATACAGCTTTCCAGTGCATTTTAAGGAGGCTTGACTCCCTACTTCACAGAGCAGGGAAAGAAGAGTGATCTATCCTATGCTGGGTTTTCTTTAAAAAAGCTCACTCTTCTCTTGATTTGCTGGCCCTGAGTGGTGCCTTGCCTATCCCCCTTCACCTTTCTGCTTCAGGTTTAAGAGACAGATGTGCATGGTGCTCTTTCCCTTCTTACACACCATGCAGCTTTCTAAAGCATTTTAAGGAAGCTTGAATCACCACTTCCCATGGCAGGGAAGGAAGATCAATCTATCCTATGCTGGGCTTCCTTTAAAAGCTCTTTTTTTCCTCATTATTCATAGGCCTTGGAGTGGTGCCTTGCCTTTTTCCCCCATCACCTTTCTGCTTCGGGTGGCACAGTGCATTAAAGTGCTGAGCTGCTGAACTTGCGGACCAAAAGGTCCCAGGTTCAAATCCTGGGAGCGGAATGAGAGCCCGTTGCTAGCCCCAGCTCCTGCCAACCTAGCAGTTTGAAAACATGCCAATGTGAGTAGATCAATAGGTACCGCTCCGGCAGGAAGGTAACAGCGCTCCATGCAGTCATGCCGGCCACATGACCTTGGAGGTGTCTATGGACAACTCTTTGGCTTAAAAATGGAGATAAGCACCAACCCCCAGAGTTGGTCATGATTGGACTTAACGTCAGGTGAAACCTTTACCTTACCTTAGAAGAGACAGGTGCGCTTGATGCTCTCGGTGCTCTCGCCCTCTCTCCACATAATGATCAGTGCTCTTTAGCTTTTACCTGGTTTGGCTCCTCAGATGTTATTGAATGACAACTCCCATCACTTTTCATTATCTGCCAGGTGGACTGGGGATAATGGAAATTGCAAGACAACATTACTTGTGGCTATGAGGTTGGGGAAAGGTTAAATGACATTTTAAAGTCAAACATTGTATCCAGAAGCCTTGTATCTAAATTCAGTTTCCATTATTCTGACTTAACAGAACAAACTGCAGCCTTGCAGATGTTACTATATCATAACTCACATCAGCTTTAGCTATGAACTGATGAGGAATACAGAAGTTGTAATCCAGCATCTGGAGGGCCACATGAAATAACACAATGAGCTATATGCAGCTCATGGGCCTTGAGTTTGACACATGTGCCTTAAGAAATGCCTATTTTGGGGAAGGGAGGTATAGAAGGAGGGAGTACTTAACACCTCTTGCCTGCTCCATCTTTATTGTAACAGCCCAAAGCCACTACAGTCCACCTACATATTGCATGAAGGATCAATTCCAAGACCCCTTGTGCATAATAATTTTCATATAAAAACTGGAACCCTATTTTTCTTGCATGAAATGAACAGTGTCTTGGGCTTCCAGTGAAAGAATACCATAGAGTCACATAGAAAACCTATAAAATGCCTGGAGAGGTGTCCTCTTTAGGCATTTCCTAGCTCATTTAGAGTAGCATGATTCCACCACAAATTGATATGGATTGCTTTTTCCATATAACCGAATGAGTGCAATACACGCTCATGCTATGCATGGGTGGACTGCATTGCAATTTTATTTTTCAGATTTTGTTTGAAATGTGTATCTGGAATATGCATTTGGGAAAGCAAAGAAGCAAAACCCAAGGACCTGTCCAGACTGCCACAAAGTTCTAGAGCAGTGGTTCTCAATCTCTGGGTCACCAGATGTTTTGGCCTTCATCTCCCAGAAATCCTAACAGCTGGCAAACTGGCTGGGATTTCTGGGAGCTGTAGGCCAAAACATCTGGGGATCCACAGGTTGAGAACCACTGTCCCAGAGGATTCCAGAGTTTCTGCAAATTTTAAATTATCTCCAGTTGCAGAACAAAATTAAGGGCTAAATTGTCTAAATACTTGCAGTTTAAGGTGTAAAATATCTAGATACTTACTGGAAGCCCCAGTGTATCATGAAGACTGTCATTGCCAGATTCAAGGTGAGTACATGTTTTTTATTAGTGTGGACAAACCCAGTGTTGAGCACCTCAGAGCCCACAATCTATGCCTCAAGAGAGTGAGCCTTTGTATAGATGGATAAGAATTATAAAGCACAGATAGAAAGTAGAGCAAAAAATAAAGGATGGGGGAATCAGATGAGGGCACAGTAACTTCAAGTGGCCTTTGCTTGTCAATCATGTTTGAATTCATTCATAATGAGTTCTGATGATTTGTTAACTGTGGAAATTTGCAGAAGGTCGAGCATGACGGCAAAGTCTTATGGCCTCTATGCCCACTGGATGACTGACCAACCAATTTCCAATGATATTATGAGGGATCATAAAGTTTAGTTCCATGTGCATTGTGATGATAGTTGCATCTATATTTAAAGCTTTCTGTCACTAAAGCACTCTTGGTGTTGTCAGGCTGTCTGCTGGGCTGGATGAGCTGCAACTTCTTGCAATTGAATGTCAATAAGACCAAAGCAATTTTGGTTGATTCATAGCACCAGCTTAAGCATATTCACTTTCACAGATTACATTTGACAGATAGTTACCTTCAGTTGAACTCTGTGGTTAGAAGCCTTGGTGTATTCTTGACAGAGAGCTTAAGAGTCGATGCCTAATGTTTATTTCATGTCTTATTTTCACCTACCCAATACTGCATGGGGATGCCCACATCTTAATATAGTCAGAACAGACATTTTAGTCAGCGCAGCTGTTATCTTCAGGCACGGTGCAATTTTGAGTAAGTTTAGGCACCATACAATTTTGATTCAGATTCCATTTCAACGGGTATAGATGCTTGAATTTTCAATTGACAGTTTTTAATTTCAAAAGATAATCTGGCCAACAATTTTAAGAGTGATTTCCCCTGCCCACTCAAATGCTAAGTAATAAATATAGGAGCGTAAATGTATATGAAGCCAAAATATATAAAGGGGTAAAATTAAAAAGGCATACAGGGAAAAGGCATTGTTCAGTAGTGGGGCGCATCTCTTGTAAGTAGAAGGTTATCACAGTTCAACTCTCAGCTTCTTAGTGAAAAATGTATTAGTCTTAGGTTCCAGCATTTCACAGATGAAAACCAGGATACATGTCTACAAGCAACATTGGGTTGTGGTCAAAATAGAGGTTCTCAACGAGGAAGAACACACATGTTTGTTTTCCCTCACTGCAACCTGAACCTGATGTCAGTGGCCTTTATTCCTCCAGTACCCACTGTTGAAGAAGTCCCCTCCCTTCCCTAGAAGAGAGGCTGTTAAGGAGTGACAGATATTGCAGGGAGGGTAAAGTGAAGCCCCAATGTTTTTGAAACTATATTTTTGAAACTTAAAATCACATAGAAGCCTTCCAAATTCATCAAATGATGCAACCCCCTCCCCCCCAAAAAATCATAGAGCCAGGAGCATCACACTACCTTAGATAGTTCTGAGTCCATCGACACAATAGAATGAATGTGTCAGGCATCACCCATTTTGTATGTTTGCATTTCATTTTTTTCTACCTAAGTGTAGTATTCTACATTTGTTCTTGTTGAAATTCATTTTGTTAGTTTTGGGCCTGGTCTCTAATCTGTTGAGGCCATTTTGAATTCAGATCCTGTCATCTGGAGTATTAGTTATCCCTCCTAATTTGGTGCCATCTGAAAACTTGATAAGCATGCCCTCTAACCCTTCATCTAAGTCATTAATAAAGATGTTGAACAGTACTGGGCCCAGGACCAAACCCTGAGGCACTCCACTAGTCACTTCTTTCCTGGATGAAGAGGAACCATTGGTGGCCACCCTTTGGGTTCAGTCGCTTAACCAATCACAGAGCCACCTAATAGTAGCATTGCCTAACCCACATTTGACTAGTTTGCTTGCAAGAAGGTCATGGGGGACCTTGTTGAAGGCCTTACTGAAATCAAGTTATGTTACATCCACAGCATTTCCTCCATCTACTAAGCTTGTAACTCTATCAAAAAAAGCAGATAAGATTAGTCTGGCATGACTTTTTTTTGAGAAATCCATGTTGACTTTTAGTAATCACAGCATTCTTTTTAAAGTGATCGCAGACTACCTCCTTAATGATCTGCTCCAGAATCCTTCCTGGTATTGATGTTGGCTGACTGGATGGTAATTGTTTGGGTCTTCTTTTTTTCCCTTCTTGAAGCTAGGGACAACATTTGCACTCCTCCAGTCTGCCTTTAATAGAAAAATAGAGTATGACAAATTTCCTACCATAATTGGCAGATCCATCAGTAAGTTTTCTTACTAGCTTAGATGTTGCCATTGGTCTGTCAAATATTATGCAGATAAATTATCTGAGCTGGCTTGTCCTCCTGGACGTCATCCTTTGATTTCTGCTCTGTTAACATGGCATGTGCATCTTTTTTTGTCTTGTTGAGAACAAGGCCCCAGACAAATTCCTCATGACATATGCAGAGAAGTGCTTTCATGTTAAAGTGACGTGTTTCTTGTTCTCATGTGTTTGCTATATAAATTCATTATCTCTTGCCAAGCTTTAGATCTGCCAACTTCCCTCTGTGTTCTCTCAATTTTCATTCCAAATCAAATATTAAAATGCAAACAGCAAGTGATTAAAAATAGTTTTTCCCACAAATGTAGTGTGCCTCACAAGAGGATAATGATATACGGTGAGAGGCGCACACTTCAGAGGGATTACGATTACTTAATCAGTAGTATCCCATTACATTAGATCTCAGAGCCAAAATCTGGGACCCTTGTGATGTTACAGTTGTGCAAGGTTTTTTAAAAATGCAGCTTATAACCATAAATTATTTAAACAAGATAAAAACATATATTTTAAAAAACATCAAGGTAAAACCATGTCTTAGTTTGGCACCAGAAAGAAACCTTTGTAAGTGACAACTGGATCCCCATTCTATATTCAGGATATCACAACTAAGAACACCCTTTCTACACACACATATACACACTATTATTAGTATTGATGTCTCAAGCCAGTCTGTGCTTTATGTCTCAGCACTAGCTCCCTGAATTCTGATCAGAAGTCAAAACTGTCATCATTTTGTGACAGTCCACTTTTTGGCATCTGCGCAAGCACACAAATATGGTAAATGGGGTGTGTGAGCGTGTGTGGCGAGGTTGTAAGAGTTAAGATTTCCAGGCCTCACACTGCTATCAGGTTTTATGAAAGGCTCACTGGCAGCTTTCTAGGATACCTTTCCCTCCAGGTCCTATACTGTCACAGCCAGGGCTTAAACAAAAATACATCTTTGTGTTGCTGGCATTTCATTCTCTTCCTTGCTTCAAATGGATAACTTGGACTAAATTTAAGCACCCACCATTTTTCTTAAATATGTTTTCTCTCATTCTTGAAGTTTTGGCCCAATGATATCACAGAAGCGCAGCACACACATGCATGCTTCCATGCTGAGCCAGTGATTCTCGATGACATCCAGGTATGAATGAAGATGGGGGCCAAGAAGTAAAGCCACTTTACTACAACAGTCAAACTCTCTGTTCACCCAATTCCCCAGTGCTGTTTGTCCTGAGATTTGTTTCCCCACCTGGAGACCTAAAGAAGGACAGTCTGTAGGGACTTTAGCGAAAGCCTTGGGTTCTGGTAATCCAAAAACTAGGACACCGAGAGATATATCTTTTTATCACACTTGATCTTGCACAATGTTGCACACTCCATAAAAAAATGCAGCACTGGTTTTAGGAAAAGAGAGGTCAAGTTACAACATCTGTTATACCATGAAACCTTTAGTGCTGGCAAAAACTTCCCTCGCACTGAAAGGCATTATACAGATCCAAATTGGGGGCAATAATTGACAGGAGTAAAATGTGTATGGTGATTCATTTGTCCTTTTTGCAACCCGATGGACTAGAGTGTAAGGAATGACCAGTGTCAAGGACCACAGACCGTGCAAGAAATTGATTGGTTTGTTAATCTAGAAGAAAATAATGCCATCTTCATACAGTACAAAATTATGGCAAAAGACACCATAACATAATTATTTAAGAAGTGATTTAATGATTTAAGAAGAGCATACAAATGATATTAAGAATTGACAAAAGCATGCAACTGTATCCTAAAACTCCTTCCCTGTCATAAATTTTCTGGCTAATTTAGACTATTGTGTGATGGCAGTAAAACAGCAAACAACCCGATGTAGTATGTCACAGACCCTTCCTTTCCGATAGAGCTGGAGCAATAGAAATGAAGGAGAAAAGGAACAAAAGGAAAAGGGCAGGGTGGGAGTAAAGAGAAAGAAAATAGTAAGGAGGAGGAGAATAATTTATTGTCATCACATACCAATAACAGTTAATACAACCAAACCAATAAAATTTAATATAATAGCATCAATACATAATAAGTTAAAAATAAAATCCCCAGTGAAGACAAAGGGGAGTTCTTTCTAATTTCTATTGAGGGTAGCAATGAATATGGATAAAGTCATCTCTTAGCCAAGAAGATCCGATTTTCTTGGCTAATGCATGAAGAATAGCTAATAGAGATGGATCAAGCTTTCTGTAGGCTCCCTAAATAAAGTGCAGTATAAAAGAACATTGCCCATGGATTTTATTTTTCCAATTCCACTAGGGCACTCATACTGGATAGAATCTTGTTAAGACAGCCAGTTAGTATAGCAGAGGGCAACACATTAAAACGAGCAAACATAAATGCTCTCTTGTGTTTGTAAATAGTTAATGTCTGCAAGTATAAGGCCCTAGCAGTTCAGTGAATTGAGATATTACTTAAGGATAATTGAGAGAAAGACACATTACGTGCAGTTTTAGATGGAGCAAAGTGGTAAGTCATAATGAAGAGGTTTTAAAGTGGTGTCAGTCTCCTTTAATGTAAGGGGCTTTGGGCAGGGCAAGGGATCTCTTGGCTTTTGTATATTGTAGTTTTCCCTGATTTGAAAAAAAGTAATACAGACCGTGTGATGAATGTAAGGTGAATGTATTGCCAGATCTTAGTTTTCCACATGTGAGGGGTGGGGGGGAGGCAGAACTCAAAATGGGATGACTGACTATCTAGAGGGACAATTCTCTAAGCCCCTGTGCTTTTCCATCTCAATGTGATGAAGTCAATTTGATAGCCATTCAAAATACCCATGCCCTCCCTTGTTTGGCTGATAATGCAGACTAGTTTGGATCTGGGCTCCTGTTGACTGGGAAATCCTGGCTGGAGGAAGTTCCCCCATGGTGGAAAAAAGGAACAGCTGGGGTTGGTAGATTTAAAGTCTAAATTCAACTAAAGATCCACCGCACAATGGACATCCCATCAATGAGGCTTGGCCTCCAGGCTTGCATACATTAGCCAGCTTTGCCTATTTCATTTCTCTAGGCATTAGATGAGGCAAGACAGATTTAAACATTTGCAGTTCCAGTTTCACTTTATGGGTTTGGTTTAATTTGATTTGATTTCATATAATTGATACAATTTCATAAAAGTGGAAATTACACACAGAAGGAGTTATAGTTGGCTGGACTTTCTGCAATTGAGGCAGAGTGGTAATTCGTAATTGCAAAATTAGAAAAAAAATAATGTTTAATCCATCTCTATTCACTTGTATTTAATAAGAGAGAGGAGTCATTTTTTTATAACAATGTCAGAATGAAGCACCTGATCATTAGATCAAAATAGCAGTTGATATCATTCTGACATTGTCAAAGCGGCCGGGTTGGGGGGGGGGGTATCCTGATCTGAATTTGGGCTGGGGAAATGTGTGGTCATCAATACAATGTCAGTATGGTATCTTTTATTAAAGACAAGGAAAAATGCCACCAATAGTATTATTTTCAAAAAACTATATACAGGTAAAAGTTTTTCCCCAATAGAAAGAAAAGATCTATAATCCCTTTCCATTCCAAGGACTATTAGTTCTCTTCAAATAAAAAGGCAACACACCAACCTTTCTTGCTCTCACCATGAAAAAACCATTACTATTTATGATACTAGAATGAGAGCTTATGACACCAGCAAACTCATTTTTACCTGTGACCAGTGCCTTATTAACCCCTACACAGTCCACTGACCCATAACCATTGAGCTCCTAGCCTTCCATATAATTAACCATATAATGCACTTCTAAAGCAAGGCATCAAAGAAGCAAAGATCATAGTGTATCATATGCATCATACTTTGACCTCTTTCTTTGTGGAAAGTCAGCCAAATTAATTTTTTAATGTTTCCTTTGCTTTTTTCCCCATAACTGTACTTGATTAAATGGCTTTCATGACCATATACTTCATATAAACATTAAAAATAATGTATTTATATTTGAGTTGTGGTTGTAATATAGAAAAAAGTCACATCTTTAAGTTATTCAACCCAAAAGTCCCTCTGGCATCAACAAGAAATATTCCTGCATAACTTATGGCAAGGTTGCACCCATAGTATTTACCCTCAAAGAACTCTAGCAAGGAAGTAATCAAATGCTCTTATATTACAAATAGGGACCAATCATTCATAGTACAATGGAAGCTATGGAATTTATGTGCCACAGTAATTTCAGATAGGGCCATAACTGGAGAAGGGAATGCAGTGTCACTAAAATTTAACTACCATGATTTTGCTTTCAGTTTAGAGGAATGATGGCAGCCCAACTCCAACTACTTTCTATATTTTAGGGGAGGCTGATTTTTTTCTTTTTTGGGTAGTTAGTAACTTGGGATTGATGTTACTTTATCTACACATGTGAGATAGAATTACTTCCTTACAGTTCCCTGCAAAAATAGCTTGGTCCTAATTCTGAACAGATTAGGAATTACATATGAACTTCTGACAAAACCCAAATTGGTTTTAGTGTTACTGGAGTGTGGAATGAGCTTCCCTCTTTAGAATAGACACCAGCTCCTACATCAACTGCTTTTGATTTAGAAGTGTAGACATGTTTTCTCCAAAAACTGCACCTTTTATATTTCACTGTTTCATTCTTGTCAAAATGCTAAGGGTAAGTGAGTGGGACTAAGTGATGGCTAGGTCCATCTTCTAACCCAACGTACATTTTACCAGAGTCCTCCAGAGAAAGCAAATGGAAATGTAGAGAGTGAGCAGCTGACTATGATGTGCATAAATTGGCTTTATCCTCTGTAATTCCTATCACTCTTAAACTTAGCAGGTTTTTATTTAGGGTTGCCACAATTACAACCAACCCTTTAAAGGCAATCATAAGGCTGATGTGACCCTTGGTGAAAATGAGTTTGATACTCCTGGTGTAGTGTATGAGCACTGGACTACAGCTCTCGAGACCAGGGTTCAAATCCTCACTCAGCCATAAAATCCCACTTGGAAGTCATACTCTCTCAGCCTCAGAGGCAAAGGCAAGCCTTCTCTGAACAAATCTTGCTAAGAAAAATCTTCTGACAAAAGAATCTTTAGGGTTACTATAAATCAGAAACAATTCACAACATCAACAATATTTTCTAAGGGGCTATCATGTCTAAAAGTTCCACTTATTTTTTTTATAATAATAAGAAACACATAACGGGTTTTCAAAATTCCCCATGGCAGTTAATGGAAGACAGAAAATTTCCACTTTCCAAATCTTGATTTGGTGTAGGGACCTGAATCAAATTGAAAAGTTGCTAAATTAGTCTAACTCAAAGCTGGCAGTTTTATGAAGCACTGAACTAGTATACAATCTGAATCTTGTGTCCCATCCTATCCTCCGTTGCAACTTGGCTAAATAAAGTGAGCTTACCTTGCAACGACTTCAAAGAGTCTACATGTTGTACAGAGGGTTCACAACAGAAGTGCTGCTTCCAGCTGTTAATCTTGCATAAGGGGAACTGCATTTACTGTGATCCTGAAAGCTTTGAGGTATGGACAGCAGGATCAGGCCGAATCCAGCATTCATACATCCCACTGCTGTGTCAGTAGGGCAGGCATGGGCAAACTTTGGCCATCCAGGTGTTTTGGACTTCAACTCCCACAATTCCTTACCGGCTGTTAGGAATTGTGAGAGATGAAGCCCAAAACACCTGGAGGGCCAAAGTTTGCCCATGCCTGCACTAGAAGTAGCTCTCAGAAAAGACTTGTCAAACATGTTATTTTTGCTAGTCAACTAGCTAAGTACCCTGTTGTGACCTCACCAGAACTAACATTGCCATCAAAGTTCTACCAGGGAGCTCCTTTTTGTTAGCAAAACAGCCATGGCTGCAGTGGCCCAAATGCACTGTCGGCCATTTGGACACCAAAAGAGCTTTGAGGGATGCTCCTGTGTTATAGCCTTGGCAGCTCTAGTGCACAGTCCTCCAGATTATTTCAGTAAGTGTAAATGCAACCTATGCTAGCCACATTCTTGCTAGTATCTTCTAGTAAAGTGACAGAGAGGTACTGGTTCAATTACCTCATTGTAGAACTCTGAATATGTGGATCTGTGAAATTCATGGTGTATAAGTTTAAACTATGGTTATTTCGCAATGATCACTAATCTATTTTCAGTCAGAAATGTTTATAACTAATAAAAGTGCAGCTAAAACCTAAAATATCAAAGATGATGAAGTTGAGTTTGAATTTTACCCTTGAAGTTTTTTTTGGATTAGATAATAGACTGACATTACTAATTTCATCTCTCATTATTGTTACTATCCATTGTATTTGCTTGTATCTGTTGTCATCAGTAACCAT
The DNA here is from genome assembly GCF_035594765.1 of Anolis carolinensis. Classification (NCBI taxonomy): domain Eukaryota; kingdom Metazoa; phylum Chordata; class Lepidosauria; order Squamata; family Anolidae; genus Anolis; species Anolis carolinensis. The sequence continues at coordinate 33,654,984 of NC_085841.1, read as the reverse complement.
TGTTGATTTGTTGTTTCTATTAAGCCATTCAAGAAAGTCATCAGACTTGTCATTTTGATCATAACCTTAATCTATTTTCTTACCTTGGAATTAATGTAGTGTCTACTCCTATAAACTGAGTTTATTCAGAAGGAACCTGATATATACTGGTTCTAAGGTTGTGAAAACGTGAGAATTGTGAACAGGTCGGAAGAAACAAGTTTTTTTTTGTCTTCTTAATTGTATGAAATATATAAGCTACATAACAAGCCATGTGTTTTTAAAAAGCTGTTATGAGAACTCAGAAAGAAGAGCAAATTTCAATTTAATTGATTGTGGAACATTGATGTAGGTTTACTTTATTGTTTTAGTGAACGGAAGGTCAATATATATATATCATGAAAGAACTCGATAAATTTAAGGGTACAATATTCATTGGATTAACTGATCAGCATAAGAAGGCAGCAATATCAAACCAAATGAAGTTCAGGGTGTGCCATCCGCCAGACAATAAAAAAAAACTATAAAGCTGAAACGTGCCGTCCTTTATCCGGGCGAACTGCAAATCCCTATAAGCTGTCCTAAAATATTGAACGACTGAGTCTGGAGAACTTCAAAAAAGGATGTTTATTCATACAAGGTTGTAAACCTGGCACAGATCTTAAAGTTGCAGAAAATGAAACAAATTTCCATAGGTTTTAGTTGCAGAATTATCCCTGGTTCCAGAAGGCAAAGGTGATTATAAAACCACTATACCCTAATCATGCTGTCTATATTAGAAGGAGAAACTCTTTCCTTCCCTATCTTTACAGCAAAGATTAGTTCTAGAAGCGATGGAATAACCCTGCTCCTCTAACTAGATTTCCTATTCCAGATCAGTATAATTCAATACTTATCTAATTTGGATAGGCTTAGATTGGCCTGGTTTTGAGGATGATTTGTCCCAGTTAGCCTTGCACAGCTCCAGCACGTTGGAAGACTATAGCCAGAATGAAACTCTAAAATGGAGACTAGACCCTGGTAAAAAGGGCGGTCCTAAGATGTTGTACTCTTTGACCAATCATTGCAAAGAAAACTGCAGCCAGCTCTTGCAGACTTCAAGCCACCTTTCCTGGGCTTTTGCAGCCAGAGGCTGAAACAAAATGCAAAGGAGGGAAAACAAACAAACGACCAATAAGTAAGGCAAACCATCGTCCTGGGGGACGGAACACTCCCCGCTTAAATTCCCAGGATGTGGGAATTTACCACTCAAAAACATACAAACACCTTTGCACATATGACAATACAAACACTAGAACTTTAAACATCTCCAATAAGCAACACGAGGTCACTAATTGGTCTGTCCAAAATGGACACTTTGTCTCTGTTGCAAGTCTTTAATTGAACTTTCCTGACCTTACCATCCGGGCAAGGAAAGGTCTTTAATACAATGCCCATGGGCCATGCATGGCGGGGCAAGTCTTTGTCCTTTAACAACACAACGTTGTTAACCTCAATGTTGTCCTGTGGGCTTTGCCAGATTCTTCTAGCTTGAAGCTGGCTTAAGTACTCAGCTTTCCACCTTTTCCAAAAGTGGTTGGCCAAGGACTGCACCTGTTTCCACAGGGCACGGTGAGTTCCGTCCGGAACTGGCAACATGATGTCCTTCCATCCTGGCACCTTTTGTGTCAAAATAAGTGCAGGAGTCAGTGGTTGTAAGTTCTCAGGGTCACTGGTAAGGGGAACCAGCGGCCGGTTGTTGATAATTGCGGTAACTTCCGCCATAAGTGTCACCAAAACATCATGCGTCAATGACCTATGACTCAAAAACATGGCATTAAGGATTTTGCGACTAATACCAATCATCCTCTCCCAAACACCACCCATGTGGGAGGCGTGAGGAACATTGAAAGTCCACATAATTTGTTCAGTATTCGTAAAGTTCTGAACCTTTGGGTCTCTCCCAAACCTAGACACACAATTGAGTTCTTTGGTCGCACCTACAAAATTGGTGCCACAGTCCGACCGAATTGACTTAATTGGCCCTCTGAGGGCTATGAACCTTTTTAATGCGTTTAAAAATGATGAAGTGTCCATCCCTTCTATGACTTCTATATGGACAGCTCGTATTACTAAACAAGTAAACAAAACTGCCCACCTCTTGTTATTTACAACACCACCCCTGGTTTTCCTAGTGACAACCTCCCAAGGACCAAACACATCGATTCCCACATGGGAAAAGGGTGGGTCTGTCAAAGTCCTATCCTGAGGTAGTTCTGCCATCAACTGACTTTGACAGTTTCGCCTAAGGCGCCTGCATTTAACACATTTGAAAATACAACTGTTGACCAACCTTTTGGCATTAACTACCCACAGACCTTCATTTCTAAGGGCTGCCTCAGTTAGAGTTCTACCCTGATGATGGATCCTTTCATGGTGATGCCGAACGAGCAGCAATGCAGTGTGACTATTAGGGGGTATGATGATGGGGTTTTTTATGCACGCCTTGAGTTTAGCTTTGGCTAACCTTCCTCCAACTCTCAAAATACCCTCCTTGTCTAGAAATGGGTTTAACTCATTTAGAAGACTTTGATTAGGGATGTTGAGCCCTTGCTCTAGCCTAGCTATTTCCTGCTTGAAAACAGATCTCTGCACTGACTTGAATATGACGCTCTTAGCCTTTATCATATCCTGGACCTGTAAAGGCTCACTATCTTTGCAAGCTAAACGATGTATAAGCCTAGCAACTGCTCTAAGAAGACTGTGCCACTCCGAAAAACGTTCAAAACGGTGTGGTTCCAGGCAAGATCTTTGGCCCATCTTGATTTCTGTGGTCATCTTGCAAACTTTCACCTCTGGAACGGACTCGGGCAATTCTGTATTATCGGTGGGAGAAAAGGCTGATGGAAAATTGACTTCGGCGTAGTTACTTTGGAACATGTCTTCCATAAAGCCAACGATTTGCTCTTTTACCTTGGGGTCTTTCTGCATCTTCTTCTTCAGTGACCAGAGTCTATTTTCTGCCACATGCCTGTTGTTTGGCAAAGTGGGTTTTTCTGCTTTAAAAGGCAGAGGGGCTATCCAATTTCCCTCTGGACTCCGGGAAACTTGAGAGTTCATGATCTCTAAAAACCTCTGTTCATCTTTGGAAAGCGCTGTAGTTTCATCCCTTTCGGAGACTTCAAAGATGGAAGAATACTCTGGTGTTATCCCCTGACAATAGACTGAGATATGACTCAAACAGCTATGCATTAGTGTGGGGCAACTGCCTTGAAGCACGTTGTGATGACCCATGGGCCTTGTAGTCCTGCTCAGGACATTGTAATTCCTGATGAAGATGAAAACTTGGGTTTTTTACCTTCCCAGTCTGAACTGGATTCCTCTCAGCCAGATCTTTCCCAGGCTGATCTGGGAACCTTGCACCTGCAAGAAAGTTGTCTCCCAGAAGTATGTCAAACAAGCCCAGAGCCTACTTCTCCCGTGTTCTTGCGCCGGGAGTTTTGTAAACAACAGAGAAGTTTGGAATCAGCTTCGCGCAGGAGTGCGAGGATCGCAGCTAAGAATGTGGCCAATTAAGACTGCTTCTCGTGAGAATCTTTGGGGAGTCTCACATCTGGTCTCAGAGTTAGCTTTCGGTTCTGATTCCCAGAGAACTGCTTCGGCGGGAAAGTTAGACTCTATTTAGGTGTTTTACCCGCGTAGTAACTTTGCGGAGTCAATTCGTCAGCCTACGGAGCGAGTTGTGTCTGGACAGCGCGCTCCGATTCAAGCCTCGCTCTTGCTCAAGCCTTGCCTTGCTATCCAGCCTTCGCCTTGCTTCCCAGCCTTTGTTTATCTACGGACCTTGCCTTGTTTCCCAGGATCAATCCTTGCCTTGTTTCACGGATTTTACCAAGTTATTCCACGGACCTTGTTCTTGTTCTTAGTTACCCTGTTCCACATTCAAGCCTTGTTTCAAGTATCAAGTTATTTCCTAGCCACGCTCAAGTTTCATGGACTAAAGGACCTTGTCATCTCCCCTCACTTTGCTTGGCAAAGTGAGTGTTTCGGTTATTGGATTACAACTTTGGACCTTAATATTTCTTATTTGACATTGCTTTTTTGGACTAATTCTGACCTTTCCTGAAAGGTCTAATTCTGGACTATTTTCTACACTTGTTTTTATTAACTTTATATATTCCTTCAATAAAGATATTAGATAGATTCTGGCCTCTGTGTATGGTTATTGGTGCTCTGCAGCCTGGGTCGTGACACACGTGCGCTTGACGAGTGCCCACCGACGATGGAGGGTGCATCCTATTTATGCACACCGGGCCTGTAACTGTCCAGCCTAGTGGTAGCAGCTGAGCAATGGGCGCCCCTGGAGGTCCCTTAACTTGGTCGTTCACATAGAACAAGTTCGGACAGTCCGCACCAAGCAGAAGGGCAATGTCCACATCTGGACGGAAAGCAGGTAAGGCGTTCTTCAGCTTTCGCAAGTGAGGATGGGCTTCCACGACTTCTCTGGTGACAATCTGCCTTTTGTTCCGGGGAATAGAGGAACACTCAATGAGGTCTGGTAACTCGAACAGTCTCTTCTGGTCACAAGAGGAGACAACAAAGCCGGATGCTATGCGACCCTGCAACTTCTTCTTCCCTACACAGGTGGACATGGTGTAGTCGACCGTCTGGGTTTTTATGTCAAACAGTTGGAAAAACTCTGGAGTCGCCAGGGAGGCGTCGCTTTGTGAATCCAAAGCCACGTAAAGTCTCTTTTTAAGCCAAGGTCTTCTGGCTGGATATACATCTGCTAGGCAGATGGGATGGCAGACTCTGAACTGGTGCACGTCAGAGCATAGTTCAGTACAGGCGACCGATGGAGCATCCTCCTGCATCCGTGACGCGGTCTGCATGTTGGTGGCTTCAGTAGATGACCCTTCTTTGGAAGACGTGTCCCTTTTGGCGCGGGAGACAGCGTCAGAGTTGTGCATCGCGGTGCAATGCTTAAGGCTGTTACACCTTGCGCATTTGACGTCCTCTTTGCAGTTGGATGCAAAGTGAGGAGTAGCTCCACAGCACCTAAAACATATGCCCAGCTTCTGAACAATCTGTTGTCTTTCTTTATAAGGCTTCTTGCCAAATTCCCGGCAGTTGGCCAAACTGTGAGGCTTTTGGTGAATGGGGCAGAGCACCTCCTTCACCTCTGACTTGGATTCGTTGGCCCTGTGCTGAGTTTCAACAGCCTTAACACTAACCGGTCTTTTGGCCTCTCTGGATGGTTTTTTCTCCACTTTAGGTGCCTTCTCTGGCTGGGTCCCTTGGTATAAGGTGGGGAGGCCCGTCTGCGGATCATTCCTTTCTCTGGCCGCCCTGGTGATGAACTGGACCAAATGAGAAAATGGAGGGTATGCCTGGGAGTGGGCCTCCTTGTAGTTGAAGACCTCCTGTCCCCAGCGTTCTTGCAAAGTGAAGGGCAGCTTGGTCAAGATCTGCCTCTGGGACAGGTGCTGATCGAGGCACTTCAAACCGGGCAGTTCTGGATTCTCCTTGGCCGACTCTAATTCCGTAAGGAGATCGCTGAGGTCCCACAAGAGTTTGAAGTCTTTGAGTTTCAAAGCTGGGAACCTTTGGAGCTTGTCCATAAGAGATGCTTCAATCTCTGTGCTGGCCCCATACCTCTGCTGCAACCTGGCCCAGGCCTTTTCCAGGGCTTTGTCGGGATCGGCTACGTGGGCTGCGTAGATCTTCTTAACTTGTGAGGATGAGGCTGGGCCCAACCATGCAGCCAGAAGAGTCAGTTCTTCCTCAGGCAATAACTTTAAGTCTCTGATTGCTCTCTGGAAGGTGGCCTTCCAGAGAAGAAATTCCTCAGGCTTGTCCGAAAACTTTTCGACACCCTTGTCCTTAAGATCTCTTCTGGGGCTTCTGATGATGGAGACAAGCTGGGACTCTGGCGTCGAAGGGAACAATTGAGGAGTTTGCTGTTGTGGAGTGGACTCCCACCGTGCACCTTGCGTCAACCTTTGGCCTCTTGGAGGGATGACATCGACCACTGACGAATCGGTGGCTCCCTGTGCAGCTGTCTGTAAGGGCCAACTAGCACTTGGCCTTGAGGCCCTGATTGACTGACCTAGGGATTTAGCAGGAGGCACAGGTAGCTCGGGCAAGGGTGAGCTCCCCGCTATGACGCTCTGCTCTGCAGGAAACTCAAAAGTGACTTTGGGGCCCTGCTCTGGGTAAGGAGAGAAATCTTCCTGTTCCTCATCCGAAAACTGGCTGTTTAAGCTATTAAGATGCACAAGCACCTTGGAAGAAGGGTCCTGCTTCGGCAACTGACTTACATTTTCTTCTGTGAGTGGCTCAATTAGGGCCTTGGCCAAAGTCTCAGCCCTTACCTTTTTGGCAGTAACATCCATCCTTATTCTAAGCATTTCTATTTCACCTTGCCTTTGGGCCTGTTCCATTTGCATTTCGCTTTGTCTACGGGCCTGTTCTATTCGCAGTCGTTGCTCTTCTTCTTTAAAGGGAAGGGTGAGATCAGCTGCCTTAGCATCAGCCTCCGCCCCCGCTACCTTGCTCTTTAGCTCTAGACGTGCAGCCTCCTTAATGTGCAAGGCAGCTAGGGAAGAGATGGCACTCCCAGCAGCAGAAGACTTGCTAGAGTGGCTACGTTTAGATGATGCACACTCCCTTAGCTTAGATACCTGGCTAGAGCGGTTGGACTTAAGACTAAGTGCCACAGCAGGCGATTTTAAAAGATTGGTCTCATGGCTGCATAAGGAAGACTGATTTCCTTTTGGCTCAGACCTTAGATTAACAGATGGAGAACTAAATTCCAAGGCATCTAGAATTGCCCTCACCTTATTTTCTTTCTCATTAGTGTCAGCTAAGACACTCACTATTTCTAACTCTGAATCCTTGGCGTTAATGCGCTCGAGGACCTGGACTATCTTAGACACCAAACCCCTCCAAATACCGAAGGTCTCTTCAAGGTCTGTCTGTAATATGGATGGCACCCTTGTAATACCCAAGCTCTCAATTCTGTCCATTAATGTTACAATTCGCTCCCATGCCGAACCTAACCTCACATGGAGGAGCTCCTTTTCATCTATTAGATGGGCTAGCATCTTGGCTGAAGGGTGCTTTATCCTTTGGGGCCTTTCATTCCTACTTTCAGCCTCAGAAGGAGGTATACCATCTGCATCATCTTGAAATTGCATAGACATTATGTATTCTTAATAGCAAGTAAATTTACAACAAAGGCAAATGCAATATACCTGCAAGTAAATTTACAATAAAAGCAAATTCAATATATAATACAATTCACAGCACTTAACCATAGCAATATATATCACTAAGTAACTATACTTTACAAAGATTGTGACCTTTGGCGCCAAACTTTGGTAGGCAAGCTGCAAAATGCCAACTGACAGCAACTTGCCACTTGATACCTCCCTTGCCCGAGTGACGTAAACTGCCAAAATGGCGACTTCGCCAAATTTTCAAGCACCTTGTGCTCCGCGGCTCGAGGCCTGCCGCCGAAGGAGCACCGAGGCTGGCTTTGGAAAGGAGGAGAGAAGAGACGCCTCCTCCCCGCTGTGAAGGGAGGTCACCACCGCAGGACGATGAGACAGGTCACCACCGCAGGTCAATGAGGCAGGTCACCACCGCAGGATGATGAGACAGGTCACCACCGCAGGTCAATGAGGCAGGTCACCACCGCAGGATGATGAGACAGGTCACCGCCGCAGGTCAATGAGGCAGGTCACCACCGCAGGATGATGAGGCAGGTCACCACCGCCGGACCATGAGGCAGGTCACCACCGCCGGGCGACTGTCCCGGCCGAGATCCTAGCCACTGTGAAGACTCAGCCAGAACTTTCTTTTGGAGTTGCCAGGCTTATCTGGGTCCCGGCCTGGTGCTTCTGGACTCACCACCTCTGTGTGAGCCCAAAGACTGCTGCTGGAGCTCCGCGGCTCGATACCTGCCACCGAAGGAGCTCGGGGTAGATTGCTGGGTTTTGCACAGCCGTGCAATTGCAGAAACAGCCGCAGCTGAAGAGCAGGATACTGCAGAGGCTGAAGGAATGGCAGCAAGCTTCACTGCAACAGACCAACAAAATCAAAGTCTCTATGGCCGTGCAGGCTAGCTCAAGCGGAAAACCGCCGATCGACCTCAAAACTGTGCCGTCCGCCAGACAATAAAAAAAAACTATAAAGCTGAAACGTGCCGTCCTTTATCCGGGCGAACTGCAAATCCCTATAAGCTGTCCTAAAATATTGAACGACTGAGTCTGGAGAACTTCAAAAAAGGATGTTTATTCATACAAGGTTGTAAACCTGGCACAGATCTTAAAGTTGCAGAAAATGAAACAAATTTCCATAGGTTTTAGTTGCAGAATTATCCCTGGTTCCAGAAGGCAAAGGTGATTATAAAACCACTATACCCTAATCACGCTGTCTATATTAGAAGGAGAAACTCTTTCCTTCCCTATCTTTACAGCAAAGATTAGTTCTAGAAGCGATGGAATAACCCTGCTCCTCTAACTAGATTTCCTATTCCAGATCAGTATAATTCAATACTTATCTAATTTGGATAGGCTTAGATTGGCCTGGTTTTGAGGATGATTTGTCCCAGTTAGCCTTGCACAGCTCCAGCACGTTGGAAGACTATAGCCAGAATGAAACTCTAAAATGGAGACTAGACCCTGGTAAAAAGGGCGGTCCTAAGATGTTGTACTCTTTGACCAATCATTGCAAAGAAAACTGCAGCCAGCTCTTGCAGACTTCAAGCCACCTTTCCTGGGCTTTTGCAGCCAGAGGCTGAAACAAAATGCAAAGGAGGGAAAACAAACAAACGACCAATAAGTAAGGCAAACCATCGTCCTGGGGGACGGAACACAGGGTGCTTCTCCATTATGCAGTTCAGGAATGAAACCAGATGATTAGACTGTTGTTTCAAAATGCAGATTTATCTGGTTCTGTTGTGGCAAACTCGTCATGGTGGTCAGCTCATTATGTGATTTAAACTTTTTCTTCGTACATGCACAGATATGTGTGTATTATTTGCACAAGTACAAACAAAATTCTTGCCAATGCTGTTACTTGTACACTCTTGCCTTAACATGTGAAATCAGTTGACAAATGAATTGGCTTGTTGTTATCTCTATGTGTACTGAAAGGGGAATATGTGGTCCTTCAAATGTTGGTGGATGGTAACCCGCATTATCCTAGTAACTAGCATGGCCAATGGGGTAGGGTGGTGGAAATTGTAGTCCAGTACTTTCTGTCTTCACTGATCCCAATATCTCCCTTATTTGACATTAGAGTGTATGTGTGTGTGTGTGTTTTCAGTTTGCCTATTGATCCCATGAATTTCATCGGGTTTTCTTAAGTAAAGAATCTTTAGAGGTGGTTTTTCCAGTTGTTTCCATTGAAATATAGCCAACAGCACCCAGTATTTGTTAGTGGTCTCCTATCCTTAATTCTCATAGACTTTTGAATATGTTGACATAAATGTTTCAATGTGCCTTTGAACAGTAGGTCAGTTTGTAATTTATTTCTGCCCAGTCCGAATTGTTTACTGTCCTGACTTCCAGCAGTTCATTCCCATTCCTGGTCCTATTGTCCTGTATTTTGAACAAGCCCTGCCCTTCCATTGCAATTTATTATCCCACTTTTTATCTTTTGATGCTTATTGATGGATTTTATGATGCTTTTATTCTGTGTTTTAATTGCTTAATTATATTGTTGTTATGCGTGTATTTTATATCTTGTCTTATATCTTGTTTTTTGTGCTTAGAGGAGAGTTATAAGAATAAAAGTTATATTGATTAGTGTAGCTTTAAAAAAGCTGTGTTGAGGAAATGCAATATTTTCTGGTTAGTCATCTATTTTTTAAAAAATTCTACCCCTACCTGATCTCTGACACAAAACAGCATATGCCCTGAACCAAATGCAATATAGATAAAAATATAAAAAGATTGTCATTAAAACACAAATAAACAATTGATAAAAAACAATTTTAAAATACAAAAACAAATCTTTAATTTAAAAATACATACTTATTTTATAAATATCTTGTCAAATGTGGGCTAAATAATGTTACTATTAGAGATGGATTTATAACTAGCTGAAGGACCAAGCTCAAATAATTTTCATCAGAGGTTATTCTTAATCCTGGAGAGAAATGAATAGTGGGGTTCCACAGGGCTCTGTTCTGAGCCTATTGACTGACACTGAAATGAAATGTACAAATGTAGGATGTGAGACACTTTACTTGGTAACAGTATATGTGAAAAAGGGCTAGGGGACTTAGTAGACCACAAACTGCACATAATGCAGGTGTCAGAAAGGCTAATGCGAATCTGGACTGCATCAACAGCAGTATAATGTTCAGATCAAAGGATTCAATAACACTATTATATTCAGCTTTGGTCAGACCTCACCTAGAGGACTACTTGCCAGCAAAATTCAAAAAGGATATTGACAAGCTGGAGGGTAACTAAAACCGAGTCCTATGATGAACATCTTAGGGAACTGGGAATGTTTGGATTGGAGAAGAAAAGACTGAGAGGTGATGTGATAGTCTTTTAAAAACATTTGAATGGGTGCCATGTTATTTATTTATCGTGTCAGAAGTGAACCGAGGGTACAAGTTGTAATGTATTGGAAAAAACAAACAAGTTTAAAAAAACCTTGGCATTATACTAAATGTCCTTTGATCAATAGCTGGCCACTTGGCATGCCTCTGGTGTAAGAAGGTCCTCCATTGTGCATGTGACAGGGCTCGGGCTGCATTGTAGTCGGTGGTCTGTGATTTGCTCTTCTCCACACTCGCATGCTGTGGACTCCACTTTGTAGCCCCATTTCTTAAGGTTGGCTCTGCATCTCATGGCGCCAGAGCTCAGTCTGTTCAGTGCCTTCCAAGTCGCCCAGTCTTCTATGTGCTCAGGAGGGAGTCTCACATCTGGTATCAGCCACTGATTGAGTTTCTAGGTTTTAGCCTACCACTTTTGGACTCTCGCTTGCTGAGGTGTTCCTGCGAGTATCTCTGTAGATCTTAGAAAACTATTTCTTGATTTAAGGTGTTGTCATGCTGGCTGATATCTGAACAGGGTATCATGAAGATGGTGAAAGTTTTTTATTTAGCTATTTTGAATACTAGAACAAGAACCAATGGATTCAAATTGGAAGAAAGAAGATATGACAACACAAAGGAGATACTGCCTTAACATTAGAAAGAATTTCCCGACAGTAAAAGAAATTCAATAGTGGAATACATTGCCTCAGAAGGTGGTGCAATCTCCTTTCTTTGGAGACCTTTAACCAGGAGTTAGATGACGATCTCTCGGGAATACTTTGATATATGTCTGTATTGCAGAGGTTGGACTAGATGGCCCTTGTGGTCCTTTCAACTCTATGGCTCTATACTTGTTTCGACCAAAGCTGCCAGTCATCACCTTGATTTTACCCTCATAAATAGCATCATATGTTTAACTCTGGCAATACTGTAGCTTAGAACTAAGTCAGGCCCTATAGTGTCCTATTATTTAACCTTTTTTTTGGGGGGGGGGGATTATTGTAATAAACCCATCTTTAATAAAGTCAGGCAACCTAATCCTGAAGCCCAAGCATAAATGTTCCCACCACAAAAGAAGGATATAGACTTCACTTCATTTCTGACTCAAAAATAAAGGTGCACTTAAACTTGTAAAAGACAACATTTTTATTTGAATGATATGACAGGATTGTCACTGGACTGTTACCTGCTATAAAGAAAACTGAAGAATTATTACCTTTATTAGGCCAGTGACACTGAGCTTTAGCCATACATTTCTAACTTCTGTCCCTCTACAGAGACAATTTTCTTTTCTTAAATAAACTGTCATGCTAGTGTTAATATATTGTTGGCTCTCTCATACTCTGAGAATACTGCTGATATAAAACATGTATATGTTAGATTGGTAATAGTATCTTTAGTGTAGCTGACTAGAACAAATGCGTTTCCCTCATGGCTGTGCTAATGTGATAAAGGAAAATTGGCTGTTCATCAGCTTTTGGCTGGGTAAAGACACTGAAGATGGAACCGCATTCTTTTTTATGCATTAATACCACTGAGAACTTTTCACTAGTTATATTTCATGTTGCCTGTGTGTTGTGTGCAAAGATGTTGTAAAATATGAGATAATGCTACAAATAACAAAATAGAAAAGCCTGTATCTTTTATAATGATAACAGTCAAACACCAACAGACAGTAACAGGCTGTAAAAAAATGTGTGATGGGAAAAGAGAAACATTTCCAATAACACACACACTCACATATCCTCACACATGAAAATGGCATCAAATGCTTAAGGAAGACTTTCTGTTAAAAATGGGAAAAATATTTATGTGTTTAGTGCACATTGTTTCATCAATAGACAAACTAACACAGGATGAGAGTAATGCTCTCTGAGTAGGAAAATCTCCATATGCGAGAACTTTCTTGAACCAAATCACACTGCCTAGCCATTATGATAATACTCTTCAGATTTTTCTTCAGCGGAAGGGCAATAATTCCATATTATCTCAGATTTGGACAATATTGACTGCGCCTGGGAATAACAATAATACACTCCAGTATCTGTTAAATATTTTGTATTTAAGGAAAATGAATTTTCTCCATAAAAAATCAATGCTCTATTCATTTCACATTTTCTTACTTAAAATACTAATATTGCCTAAGGTACCTGAGCCACTAATGATAACAATTCAGGCTTAGATTTACAGATAATTGTGTGTTTACATTGGTCAGAAATCTGTGCAGCTTTATTGACAGCGGAATGGCATTTTGAATGCTCATGTTCTGATTTTCCAAATGAATTTTTTCAGGGCCCAGCTTCTTCTTTTTGCACCAAATTATCCTGCCTTTTCATAAGCCTTTTGTTTGTCCTCACACACTCATTGTTTCCAGGATGCAATTATTCCAGTCCCATTTGATTTGATTAGAGTGGATATCAAGGCAGGCTAAAACACTCTAGCTTCTCTCAGCATCTACGTGGAGAGACGGTTCAGCAGCCATCCCTTTAAACTCATGAGTACCTGTTTATGCAAAATGGAAATAGGGTTTCACAAAGTGGCAGTAAAAACAACAGCAGTAGCTGTGGTGGCAGCAGGAAAAGCTTTAAAACCTCAGACTTCCATTCTATTTTTGAAACAACATGTGTGGCAGTAAAGGCTAATAATAATGTTAACTATATAAAGAATTTTCAAAATTTCACACACACCACAAAAAAACACCTTTTAAGTGGTTTAACAAGATTCAATGAGGACTGGGTACATACTCACCCCATCACATGCCCACATTGTCCTTCACATTTGAAATAAATAGTACACCTTTGACTTATCAGACGGCAAATGAATCAGTCCTCTCAATCCATCTGATGTTCTCCTATATTACTGTCTTCCCTTTTCAATTATTTTTTTACAGATCTTATGCAATTTCATTATTTTGTCCCAACAGATAAATACTAAAACATTTTTGTTCCTATGGAGAAGGGCAATTTCCATTCTTATAATAAAAAGGTTTATAAAGTAAACAATTAAGGAAAAGCAGAACACATTTATGGCTCTACTTATGATCTATCGTTGACTGCCACTAGTCTCCCTCCGTCTCCATCCCTTTTTAGTCCCTTCCTTTTTGTGCTTTAGCCTTCAACATACCTCAGTTTTCTAGCCTTTTAGATTTAAATGTACAATATTTTTATGAGACTGTATGATTTGATTTGATTTTGACTGCCACCGGAAGCGTACTGCTGTCTTTTCCGGCAAAGTAGAACAGAATGGTAGGAATAGACCACCCCCAAAACATGCCCTGAAAAACAAATCACTGGTGCAGATGGCAACCAGCAGACAAGGAGCAAACGAGAGTACAATCACACACACAAAAGACAGACTTCTGGTACACTCAGAGAAATTAGAGATGAGTAAAGTTGATTTCCATTCATTTTTTTAAAAAGGTACAAAAGGTATGCACAACAGTTCCTTTATCAGAACTGGATATATGATAAGGTCCTATGTTACTATTAGGGGTTGGTAGATTTGTAGCTGGTTGACAGGCCAAATCCAAAGAATATTCACAAAAGGTTCCTCATCTTCCTTGAGAGATGTAACTAAAAGTTATATGTTGGTTGAGACATGTTTCTGTCCTGGACTTGACTTTGTTCAATATCTTAATTGATGTGCAAGAAAAATGGAGGACATGTTCATCTGTATATTTGGAGATGGTCTAGAAGCAACCTGTTTTGACAGTAATTTGGAATGGAAGATTTGAATAGTTGCTCAGAGCTGCAAAATTTCTCTGGCCCACTATTTTTCTCAAAGGTGTTTCTTGACTGGCAAGAAACATGTTTTTAACTTTTTGGGGTTTTGACCAGAAGAAGAATAACTGTGAACATTAGTTCCTATAGATTTCTTGCAATTCTCCAGCAAGAAAACACCTCAAGGCTTGGAGAACCTTTAAGGTATTTTCTCACTGTGCCAAACAGCCAGTCTTCAGCAGTGGTGGCATTGTTTGGGATCCCTGATAGACATTTTCTGTTCTAATTCTTTGTTGCTTTGAAGGGGGGAAAACAAGGCCTTTAGTAATTAGAAAAACATTGTTATGAGTAACCCAGAGTTCAAACTTTTTAAAAAGGCTATGCCCTTTACAGGGAATAATTTGTTTGCAGTTTCTGCTCAGTTCACCAAATTGAAAGAAAGTAGGCTGGCATCCATTAGGGTTTATGCCAAATAAAAGTTGTTTGTTTTTACAGTGCCACAAGGCTCTTTGTTATTTTTTTGCTGTGACATGCTAACTTCCCTTAGGCTTTTGAGAATACTTGGCACATGGTAAATAAAAGTGAAAAGATGAAAAATAGATTACTGTTTTCTTTTTCTTTATGTTTATGAGGAATTCCTAAATGGGTATACCAGACCAGGAAATTTAGTTAAAAGTTGTTACTCTTTTTATAAACTCTAAATATTAGAGGCAATCGCTATGCTATGCTGGATTAAACAGTTTATTCAGGGCTAATATGGCTTTTACCCCGTGACTTCCCCCAGAACTACTAGAGCATCATATGTACCCTCTTGGGTAAAACATGTCTAAAAGCCAATTACTTCAACTTAAATGTTTCATACGACTTTACCATTGAGGAATTGTTGGCAATTCATTTCAATTCACCATGCCCTGTTTTAAAAGGTGGAAAATAGATTAGCAGTACTTTGATTCTTGACTAAGAAAATAGGTATTTTCATCATTTACCTCTATAGTTCAAGGGCTGAAAAAGTAGTTAGTTATCATTGTTTATTAGTTATTTGAATTAACTTAAATACATAATTCTCAAGATTAGTTATTATTACTTAGTGTCCATTGGCATTATTTTTTTAAAGTAAGCTTATTTTGCTGATTCTCAGAAGTAACTAAAGTACCTACAAAAGTTCTCTGTCTTTTTTGCATCTATGTCAAGGAGGTTCTGTTTGTATATCTGGTCAATTCATTAACTTATGATGAAAGAAAGGTAGTAAATCAATAATTAGAATAATGGACTTGACCTAGTCTAGTTTTATTGTTACTAATAACAGTTCTGATCTTGCCTGACTGTATAAGGTTGCAATGCAGTTATATCAAAGTTATTTTATTCATATATGTGACACCGAAAAGGATCTTCCAATATAATTCTATTAGAATTCTTAATTCAATCACTGAAAAATAATGCTATTCTCAGCATCTGAATATACTATTCTGTAATGAGCTACAGTTATACAAGATGGGCTTCTGATGGATTGAACTAAAGCATTGATATATTGCATTCCAAACTAATGTGTCAGATAATACATGGCACTAGAATGAATCTTAAGATCAGTTGTTTATAAAAAGGACTTTCCCTTTCATTGCAATTTTGTAGGTCCACCTGACAAAAATTAGCTTCTTTATAAATGGTTTGGAAGATGACAACACAGCTTTTGATTCCAGAATTCTCACTGGATTCATTTCAGACCCCTCTGCTGAGGGTGAATGGCGAGTTGGACAGAATTTAAATGGTAAGTCAGAATATGTCGGGAATATATGTGGATTGCTATCATTAAAATAAATATTTGACTGCATATCAGCTAGCAATTCCTAGTACTACCTCCTACTATTAGTTGTGCTGTGTATTTTCCTGTATATGAACACATTCTCTATTGCTTTTTTGGTTGCATTGGTGCTGCAATAACTATATGTACTGGCATAATACTTGTAAAACTGTATTTGCACAAATATGATCCTTGCCCAGATTGGTGATCCAGACCCAAAGCTGGTAGTACAAGCACGAAGAAGAATGTGAGATTCATGTGGCTTAAACAATGACTTGTTCAAACAGAGGATCTAGGCTCAAGTGAACTCTGTTAGAAAACCAGGTGAAATCACTCTGTGTGCATTACATACTATTGAGCTAATTACTTATTAGATATTCTACTCTGTAGAGAGGGATTCAAGACCAGCAACATCTAACCACAACATGATCATAACTGAACATCAATCATATCCATGTCAGATTTGGAGTAAAGGGGGGAGACTCATTCTTTTTTCACTAGCTTTAGTTAGGGCAGATCTATCTTTGTTGCTCCTTCTTGTGCTCCAGGTGAATATACAATACAATAGAATGTAATGTAAGTGTATGGAAACGTATAGAGGGGCATGGGAATATACGGAAGAGCTATGGCTCATCTACATCTGACCATTTAATGCAGCTCCAAGTTGTCTCAAAACTGCAGGAGTCAGAAAAAGCACAGCACCAATGTGCATTGCAGGATGGATGAAAGGGTATACAATAAATTAAAGAAAGTCACAGGAAAATTTGAATTAAACTCTCTAATGCACCGAGCAGATCCCAGTATATTCCAAATGTCAGGACAAAAGCAGCTCTACAGAATGCAGAGTGCACTGTAAACACAGTCCCTTGTTGAGTGCTTTGTAGGATTTGGAACGAGGAAGTTGCTAGTAAATGCCCCAAGGGCACTGCTGGCTAGCAGGAGGCTAACTGACCCATTGGGATGAGTAACTGATTAACTCCACTCCTAACTGTCATTTTCCCTTTGTCTTCTTTTCCTATGCTTCTGGAGCAATAATACACACATCTCCCCAAAATATTGGGGGGGGGGCAGAGGCTAGGTTCTGTGGTTAATAAAATCACCTTTCTGTCCTCAAAACAGTTCCAGATCTATCAGTCTTATTACCCACAGAGCAAAAACAGTTCCAAGCTGCATTATAGTGCCAGTGTAGATGTGTTTATAATCAACATAGTATATAATGTGAATCCAAAGCAGGTAGCTGATAAACTTCGGTATCTCTTGAAATCATTTAGGAAAGATAACCAAGATCCTTGCATTTTGATCTGTTCTTCTCTCTTGTAATTTACTAGTTGTGTTCTAGACATATTAGAGTATTAGGCAAGTAACTAAAATCATGTCACGATCAATGATGTGAAATATACATTTGTACTTTCAGTATCTAAATCAGCCTTTTTGAACCTGGCAATCTTTAGAATTCAGTTGCTACTTCCCTGATAATGCTGTCGGAGATACAGGAGAGCTACAGTTTAGAATATCTCAAGAGAGTTGAAGAAGGCTAGTCTGTATTTTCAATGTTGTCATGTTTTGAGCTTCCTTTCTGCAATATGACCTATTACAGGTTTTTTTGGTAATTAACAAGAATTAAAAGAAAAAAAATCATTTCGTAATGTTTAATTTAGCAACAAGGGATAAGGGAGAAGGAGGTGTTATGATCATAGAAATAGCCAGTCTGTTGTAATGGGCTGAATATTTGGTGATGTGAAGATAAAATAATTTTTCACCATGTTCTGAACATTGCCATCAATATAAGGTTCCAGTGATTTTGCAGCTCTCTGAAATTCTGTTTTGTGATGAATTGGTTCTGCAGATTTATTAAGGCTGAGTATCACTGATCCAGAACATACTGCAATTTGGAGCTGAGTCCTAAATATATCTGCATCTGGCTTGACAAAAGTTTGATTTATTCCAAAGGAACCATGGAACTCCTAATATGCCAGGACTTAAAAATTCCCATTTCAAAATGCTTCTTGTTGACAGTGACATTTTGAATATCAGGCACACAATAAATATGTAAAAGGAAAAGAAATCTTTAAAACACACCTTTCATCTTTATCACATAAAATGACAGCTACAGTTGTCCCTACTGTATCTCTTCTCTAATTAGAGATGGCACGTAGACTGGCTCATTACTTCTGTCTAATGAGCCAGTCTGTGTGCCACCTCTATAATCAGATAAGGGATAGGTACAAAATGTTCCTATAAAGTTATTATAAATCATTTTAATCAAAAAAATTAAGTCACTGCCCTCCATAGTTTTGTCCGGAACCAAGATGGTTTCACTCAGAAGAGGTAATTGCGCAAGAGAGATCTCTGTGTGCTGAATTTGAGATCCCCTCATGCAGCACATAGCTGTTTTCTGGTTGAGGGAATTGGATTATTTATTTATAATGTATTTTCACAGGTTCAGAGCAATTTGTTGGAAGGATGCAAGATTTCAGATTGTACCAAGTAGCACTTACAAACAGGTAGGGAGACTTTCATTTTTGCCGAACCAAAACGTGGATGGCCAAGAGTGGCTGTCCAAAGCTTGCTTTGAAGGGTGCCAGGTCTTTCCAATGATTTCTTTGTAAGAGAGTTAGACATGTGATAAAAGGTATATCTAACCTGGAGAAGAGAAGACTGAGAATAGCATGATAGTGATCTTTAAATATCTGTAGAAAATGAAGTGAGCTGTCATTTCTGGTGCTCTAGAATCTAGAACGTGAAGCAATGGATTAAAATTACACAAAAAAGAGAGGTTCCAGTTAAACATTAGGAAGAATGTCCTGATATTAAGAGCTAGTATTTGACAGTCTACTGCAGACTGCCCCAGAGAGACAGTCTGCTACTTTGGGTGTGTTTTAAACAGAAGTTGAATAGGCATCATTCAGGACTGCATTCGTTCTTTATACCTGCATGATAGATGATTGAACAAAATAACCCTTGCAGTCCCTTTTCATGCTAAGATTCTATGATTCTGTAATTTGGGTCTGAAACTCAATGTACATTAATTAAACAAGGCTGCTCATAAGTCATATAAATATAGGTTGAGATAGTTCCAGGATATTGTGTCAAAAAGTCACAGCTAAGGAAGATTAGATCTGGGGGCCAAATTTGTTCCTCCTCAAATTCTGATCTGACCCTCTAGCTTCCTGAAGTAACTAAACATCTTTCTCAATGACACCACTGTTTTTTTTAGGTTTCATAGCTTTTGAACTCTAAAATGTTGACATACCTCCCTCCAGGATTAATTCCAGATAGTAAGTGCATTAAGATAAAGTATTCTGGAATTTTCACCTAACTATTTTTTTTTTTTGCTGCTGCCCACTAATGGGATTTATCCTCAACAATATCTCTGAAAATGATTTTGGGTCTTGAACTAAAAACATTTTTTGGGGGGGCTGAAATAATATTGTCTTAGGGTATATTCTTTAACAGGGAAAGGCTTTTGCAGTAAACCCTATTAAAATTACTTCCATAGTCTCTCTGCAGAGAGGCTTATTGCACTAAGCCTTTATTTAAAATGTCACCACCATTGTGATCTACCTCAAATGCCCAAAATGGCAGACACACTGTATTCTTTAGAATGCATTACATTGCTGAACACTGTGCGGGAAAGGAAAAAGGAGTGAGGAAGGAGGAATGACTGCCTTTTCCCCTCTAGTTTGGAAGGGATTTTAATGGGATGGAAGCTTCTGGCTTCTGCCTCTTGTTACTGTCTTCATGTTGGGTCTCTGATAGAAGCAGATTGCTTTCCTTGTCTTCCTCCACACCTTTTTTTTTAGTCTGCATTCTCATTCTTTTTCCTCATTTGTGTTTTTCCTATCTGTATTTATATAAATGTAGACATTTTAAGATCAGCAATGCAATTTAGAATGTTCCCTCCCCCCTCAAATAAACACATCCTCACCATTTTTAAGGGAAAGAAAAAGATTTGTTCACTACATGTCCTCAACTTATCTATGGCTCATAGCAAAATTCATAATTTTGGGCCTCAAATTGTATTGTTGATATATATATGAGGTTGACTTATACAATACTTTGAAACATCTATGTCTTTAAGGTCTAATTCTAAACAATTAGTGAGGGAGCTAACAGAACTTTAATGGAATGACATTCCATTAAAATGCAACCACCACAGAAAGGGCCCTATTTCCTTGGTCCACTACCCTGGTGGATCTCATTGGTGAGCCCTTGAGTAACCATCTATGCTGTCGTTGTTAGACTTGTGAATTTACAAATGATGTTTGCTATTTACTCTGACTGATTCGTTATTTTCTATTTCTTTTTATTATTCTAGAGATATTTTTGAAGTATGGTCTGGAAAGTTTCTTCAGCTCCATACTCAGTCTGAATGTCGCTGTCCTGGAAGCCACCCAAGGGTACATCCTCTTGTACAGAGGTACTGCATCCCTAATAGTGCAGATGACACAACTAATGACAGAGTGCTCAGGCTGAATCCTGAAGCTCACCCTTTGAGCTATATCAATGATAATGACATTGGAACTTCGTGGATTTCATCTGTATTTAGAAGCATTGAACAACTCAATCATGGTGTAACCATTACAGTAGACTTAGAAAATGGGCAATACCAGGTAATTTTAGATCCCCTTTCAATTATTCTATTGAAAAACTGATTGATTGAAAATTGAGATTAGACAATCTTCTTTACTTTCACCAGCTCATCAAACTTGCAAGGAATTTACAAAGGACTAAAAGCTAATTTTAAATTGTAGTCTGGCTTAACTGTTTTGGTTGCTTTGAAGTGAGCACGTAAACAGAAAAGCCCTTCCTATATTTAACATTGCAGAAAAGTAGAGATTTACAAACATTCTGTTTTCGGATGCCACTTCATTAATTTATACCCTGCCATTCTCCTAGAGCAAGGCCCAAGGCAGCTTCCAAAAACAGTAAATTAAAAATATTTGCAATAAAATTAAATAAAAAATAAAATTATTTCATAAAAGATTTAAAAATCTATTAAAAACATACATTTAAAAAGATAAACAATGAATCCACAATAACATTCCACTCTCCTTGTCTATAAATTAAAGCATGCTTAAACAAAAAGCTTTTGCCTGCCAGCATAACCATACCCAGGATTCATAGATATAAATATGCCTTTGAGACTTTAGTACAACCCAGAAGTTTATCCTAGTATGAATTCAACACACTCCTTTTTTTTTCATGAAAGTCTATCTGTGGCTATTGGTCTTCCTACTGAAATGCCATGATAAATTGTGAATAATCTTTTAAGTTGTTCATCCACATTTTAGAAGCAACTGCCCAGTTGCTAACAGAAAAAAATGTGTTATACTCAAGAATTCAAAGCAAGGTTGCTGATCTGTCAGAGCTAATCAATAAATTAATTTATTGCTGTTTTGTCCTATCAAGCCAATTTTATCTTATTGAATGAGAAATTTCCATGGGTCCCAGTCATCAACAGACCTGCTCTGATTTTGCAAACTTAAGGCTGTGGCTTCCTTGATTGAGTCTGTGCACCTCTTCCCCCTTTTCTACTGACTTCAATTTTATGAAACCCTATTGCCTTTTCCAACGACATTTCATCTCATGGTATGTCCAAAGTACAACTGCCTCCATTTTGATTTTTTATATATATTTCTAGGGAAAGTTCGTACTTGATTGCTCTTGGACCCATTTATTTGTCTCCTTGGTAAGCTATAGTATCCCCCCCATGATTTTTTTCTCTCCCTCTTTACAAATAGAATTAACATGGACACAGTCACTTGAGAAAGTCCTATCCTTGATCTACTTGCACCAAGCCTCCTCCTATATGTGAAGCTTCATTCATTTTCAAGGTTTAGAGAAAAAGAAATGTTAACAAAACCCTACTTATGTTTGGAATAGACCTGTATACATCTCTACATTCACCTCTATTCTAAAATGAAATCTGGAGTCATCTTTCATAAGCCTCATTTAATGAATTCCTTTGGAATACTAGGTAGAAAAAGATGCTTTTCACTGTCCTTCAAAAGCCATTCCTCTTCCGTGTCTTGTTTTCCTCATAGGAAGAAGATTCATACAAGAACAATTATTTCCACATTAAACCACAATGCATGTGACAGTAGAGGCCCACAAATGCATAGATAGCTCATTTTCTCCCTGAAATTGCATATTTGCTATGAAGAAGGATACACATTTCAGACCATTCATGGGAGATGCTGAAGAATTCCTTTTCTGCATTATCTCAGTGCTTAAATAAAGTGTATAATCACATTAAAAATGTCCAAGATAAATAAAGTAATTTAACCTTCTCAAATATATCCATGAAAGAAACAAATCTTTTCCTTCTTCATTTTGTTTATTTGATATATATGCTACCCTTCAGCAGAGTTTCCAGGGTAATTTACAGAAACCCTTTTCCACTGAATGAGGTTTTAGATAAAAGTGTGAACAAAGAACATATAACAAACTGAAATAAGGATATATTCCACATTCAATTAAATTGGCTAAATTAACTGGTTTTTTAAAACTTACAGGTGAATATATTTATATTTTGGAATTTTCAACATTTGCTTTAAAAAGATGTATATAGATGATATAAATATTTTAATCCTGCTAAAGATAACTGCAACTAAAGCCTGTTGAAATCAGTGGAACAAACTGATCTTAGCAAATTATACGTTTAGAAAAGCATACCCTGTGAATTTTCTGATGAAACCTGAACACTTGTGGTCAAACAATAGAACAGTATGTTTTAAGTCTGTTAAATGCCTAACATTTTCAGAATAGGGTCGATTGTGGTTGCAAATCAGTCTAGACCAGCCTTCCCTATCCTAAATCGCCTAAGATATATAGAGCAACCGACCACTTAGCCATGATATTTGATCATGCTGGCTGGTTCTCAAAGTTGAATATTTTTGAAGAGTGATACTAAGAAATCAGACCCCAAATATGAATTATGAGATATGGCTCCATTAGGACTTAAAATGAGCAAGTTTATCCTTGTCTTATAGCAACAGTAATAATGTCGGAAAAAGTCCTGAGCCATTCATGACATGGATCCTAGCTGAACAGTTTCTGAGCCAAATAGGAGCTGGTGTGGGGTTTTTTTTAAAGCTGCCAAATAAAACAAATGCTCTGTATTTGCAATTGCAGTATGTCAGTACTTTTGAGTGCTTTCTCTGCTGACATCCTTTCTGGCCTCTGATTTTGCCTTCTACCTGTCTGTGTTTGATTTGGCCTTCTACAAGGCTTTATATGCCAGGCCCCTAACCCACAGATTTAGCAGAGCTGAAAAACACTTAACAGGAGAACGTTGCTTCAGACAGTACTGACCTAGACAGACCAGTAGTCTAATATTATGTATGGGATCTTATGTTCCTTAATGTGGTCTGATTTTCATAACCTTAGCTGGATCAAGCATGAGTGGGTATAAAAACTAAGCTATTCTAATTGCTTCATATTTTGTTATTTAATCCATAGATCTTTTACATTATACTTCAGTTCTTCAGTCCACAACCTGCAGCTGTACACATTCAAAGGAAAAAGAAGTACGATTCTGATTGGGAAGACTGGCAGTACTTTGCAAAGAACTGCAGTGTGTTTGGAATGCAAAACAATGGGTCACTAGAATATCCTGATTCAGTGAATTGCCTCCAGCTTCCTAGGTAGGAACAAATAGTAACCTACCAAACCATTGTGAAGTCATGTCTATCTATGAAGTGGTTTATAAGGAGTCAAGTCACATGCTAAAGTCTACAATATTCATAATTTTAAAATTATTGTGCATATTACACCTGCAGAAAAATCATCAAATGCACCAGAAGCATATATTACCTGTCATAGATATTTTTTCTGAATATTTTTTAGCCTTGAATATGTTTTCATGTGCATTTTTAATACTGTTATGTCTGATTCTGTTTTAATGTTTGCATATTTGTATATTTTTGCAAATCCATTACAACTTTTACCCTCGGTTCGCTTCTGACACGAGAAATAAATGTATATTTTTAAATTATGTGATTATACTTTTAATGTAAGCCACTTTAAATCTCCTTTGGGAGAGATAAAGCAGGATACAAATACTACTACTACTACTACTACTACTACTTATTATTATTATTATTATTATTATTATTAAATACAGCATATCTATCTTGTTTGCTGTGTCATACTATAATAATAATAATAATAATAATAATAATAATAATAATAATAATAATAATTTCTGCAACATTGCCAATGTCAATGGCTACAAATGAAAGGTTTTCAACTCTTAAACGTATGGAAACATACAGAAGAAGCACAATGAGGCAAGAAAGACTGACTGGACTTACACTCTAGAGTGTCCACCAAAGTTTATCAATGGAGCCAGAGTTTTCAAGTGACAGTTTTCAAATGTTTCCAACAGGCATTGTAGTTTTCTTTTGTAACTACTAAATTACCAATTAAGAGTAATTTTCAGGGCTTCTTAAGCCTTCAAACTTTGTAGCTAAAACAGAATTTGATTTAATTAAGTCTATATAAAAATATAGAATACGTCATAGAATGTAAATTATTTTGTGTTATGGACCTGCCTACTCTTCATGATTTCCTGTTAAAAGAGTTTCAACCCAGCCCCCCAGCCCCCAGCCCCCAATTTGTTTTCTGGCTATGGGTCTGCTCCTTGAGAACAATCCACTTCAAAAAAGGAAGAAGGCGCAGAAAGATGAAATTTGGGGATAAGTGCCAGACTTTTGCTAATAATATCTTCTGCCTCTTCAATGGTTCATCTTTTTTAATATACCAAGATTTCAGAATACAAGACCTAGTTAAGAAGCTATATATTCTCCGCTAGCCCATAAAGACATCTTTATATATGTGGTCAAAAATGTATTGCCTGTACAAGGACCCTGTTTTACATAATGCAAGCTTTTCTTTTATCTCTGTTTTTAAAAGGTTGCCTTCAGCTATAGCTGCCTGATTGCACCAACCTTTAGCAAAATTCAAAATATAGTCAACATCAAAGTTGTGTAGCACTTGTCTGAGAGCCATCAGGGAATATTTCACCAGGTGAAATAGTTGTTTTGCTGGTAGTTCCCCCTCCCTTTCAGTTTTGGCAGCTAGACTTTTAAAGTGTCAGCATCTTTCCCTGGGATTTCACAATTCAACATTCTAAGGGAGAAACAAGAGGTCACTGTGAGTACATCCATTTTCAGCAAAACACATTGTTAGCATTGAATGGGAGCGGATGAGAGCAAGAAATTGCCAAACTCATTGGCTAAGCAAAGGGTCATATTTTGGCAATATTCATAATGAGTATCTTTCCTGAAAATATGAACAAGTGCCAGCATAAAAATTAGTGCAGCTTTTAAAAAATAAAAAATAAATAAATAATGAATTCAAGGGCTAATGTGCAAAATGCTGCTATAAATGTTTTATAATGGAACATTGTTTTCCCTTCAATTACATGACATAAATGATAATAGGAAGTGATTCAAGTGAATGATGTGACATACTGAAGATGTACAGTAAACCTAATTTTAAAATATGTTATAAATACTTACGTATATTTATTGTAAGAAGCATTAGAGAGAACAAATAACTGCTTTACAGCAGAATTTTAAAGAAATGCATTAAACACATTACAGGCAGTCCCCGAGTTACAGACATCTGACTTACAAATGACTCATAGTTAAGAATGGGGTGAGGCAACAGGAAGTGAGAAAAATACCCCTCTGAAGGGAAATTCAATCCTGAAAGAGTTATAATGGGGAAAAGGTATCTCAACCGAAACTTTATCAAATCTACAGAACCTGTCTTGTTCATAACTTGGGGATGGCCTGTACTTTTTCTTCCAAATACTTAAGCTGCTGCTGTTGTTGTTGTTGTTGTTATGTTTATTTATGCCCCGTTTTTTCTCTCCACAAGGAGACACAAATACAACTTACTTAGCAAAAAGCCGATTTCACTAATAGTTGGTTTGAGCATTTATCAATGATAGCTACTTGGACTTTATGGGTGATGCTACATTGACATGCAACCCGTCATGGCTGGTTGTTGGCATGTTAGAGGAGCAGTGAATCCATGCTGGGTTCCCAAGCATATACACAACATATATACGACAAGCATTCCATGTCAGATAATTAAAACTTGTGTACTAGCTATGCCTGTACCTCGAAAAGCCTGATCTGACTACAGTGGTCTACGCCTTGGTTACATCTTGAATTGAATACTGCAATGCACTCTACATGGGCCTGCCTTTGAAGATTGCCCAGAAACTGCAACTAGTGCAAAGACTGGATACACATTTCAGACCATTCATGGGAGATGCTGAAGAATTCCTTTTCTGCATTATGAGCCTCATGGCTTACAGCAGGCACTTTTCAGGGAGGACGTCCAAACCCCTCCCCTTGCATGAATGTACAAAATGATTGGTCAGGGAGGCAAGCCCAGGCTAGGCTGCTCCTCCCTGAAAACAAAGTTTGTTTGCATCCAAAATGTTTCCTCGTATATCCAAACATATTTCCGAGCCCATTGAATGAATTTTTAGCATCCCTTTCCTTTTTTGGGAGATTAGTTATCCAGTAGTTACTCCAATTCCTAGTATCCCCTTTTATAGAGATTGGAACACACATTGTTTACAATGTATGTGTTATGGGTTTGCTTTTTATATTTGGTGATGGATTGTATTTGGGATTTGAGTATATTCTGCATCTGCTTCTTGACACCTCTATTGGCATGTCATCATTTTGCATTATTTCAAAGGCTTTTAAGGTAGAAATCTTGAGGGGTTGTTTTCCATTGCCTTTTTCTATGCAACTCTAACAAATGTTAGATGTTGTGCCACTGCCCTTATCTCTGAGAGATCATCCACTAGTATCAGCCACCAGTATATTGCTGCTCAGTGGAAACATTACCATGTCATGTTTCTGTAACTCACTGCATATTGCATATTGTATTCTTTATTTACATATAACTACTGAGAGTTATAAACAACAAAATATAACTGTATTCTGTTTTTTTAAAAAATGCCTATGAATATTCTATAGTAATATCATGATAAAAATTATATTTAGGAAACTATAACACGCGAAAAACACTGAAAAGATGTTTGTGAAAGCATTCCATGAAATAGATACTTTCTTTTCAACAGTTTTACTCCATATTCCCGTGGAAATATCACTTTCAGTGTTCTTACACCAGAACCAAATCGTCGGCCAGGATACAATGACTTCTACAATACTCCATCTCTTCAAGAGTTTGTCAAAGCCTCCAAAATAAAGATTC
The DNA here is from genome assembly GCF_035594765.1 of Anolis carolinensis. Classification (NCBI taxonomy): domain Eukaryota; kingdom Metazoa; phylum Chordata; class Lepidosauria; order Squamata; family Anolidae; genus Anolis; species Anolis carolinensis. The sequence goes on along the minus strand of NC_085841.1, from coordinate 33,627,698 downwards.
ATCTACATGGGCAATATCATACCCCTTTGCCTTGGGTTGACTCTCGACATAGATATTATGGAGTTGATGAAATTACAGTCAGTGGGAGGTAAGCTGGTTGCTGTTTTTATTAAAAGTAAAGGTACTTTAGAGTAAGTTCACGATGGTTGTATGCTTTTGGAAACTAATCAGTCTGCTGTCTCATAGCATTATTCCAGATCCAAAATAATCTTGTCCCATATTGAATAAATATCTAATCTTTTCTTAATTTTAGTTAAAAATATCTTGAACACAGTTTAATCTGTCAATAATACTTTTTTTTGCTAACTTTTACAGACAGGTATGAATGATTGAAAGCCTGATTGATGCTTTGCTCCAGTGGCACTCCAATTTTTTATTATGGACTTGCATATATGGCAGTTGTAATGGTCTTAATAATGAATGAAACTCTTTGTCTTAGCTAGTTTTTCCCTTTTAAAATGAGGCTTCTGTCAGCAAAAGTGTTGCATTATCTATGACTGACAACTTTATTGTATATGTTAAGTCAGAAGTCTTGTTGAAGGCATAATTACACCCTGTAAATAAAATGCAAATTAAGTAATGACTGAGTCTCCAGTGAAAGAAGCGCTATTCTTTATTTAACTGTGGCATTTCTATTTTTTTCTGTGTAAAAAAACATGTATTAAACCAAGTTTCCTTAGTGAGCTGAATAAATTTGTAATTGTTAGTTAAAGCAGCCATGGTGTTTTCTTTGTACTTTTGTATTGTATTTTAACTATTTTTCCATCCTATGGACTTCTGGAGAATGCAGGACATTATTTTTTTGAACAGTTATATTAAATATAGTCCCACCCCTTATGTTCATATGGTGGACTAATCTGAAATGTTTATATTATATTATTTCTAGTTCAATCATTTTTCTATTTTTTTAACCATTCTTTTGGATATGTGCCAATAAAAGAATAAGAGGAGAGCTGTTGTCTCAGTAACTGGCTTCAAAAGGCATTTTTCTTCATAAAATCAAAAAAAGAATTATTATCAAGATCAATTGAAATCAAATGGAACTAGCTAGTAGAAACTATGTTAAACTCTTTTAATTTTAATGGAATCTTAATAGATGTATAATGTCAGGATTAGACTCAGATGAAAGGTCCTGTAAGACATATTAGTTTCACTTGTAAGGCTGAGACTTGCTTGGACAAATCGATTATTGGCTATAGTGCGAATAATGCAAAAGGAGAGATCCTAGGGACCTCATCACACCTACCTTTTTAGCATCTTTGGATGCTAAAGGAACAGTCCAGCAATGGATGAAGCCCTAATGAACTCTTCCTGGGGCATTTTTTTGTATCCTGGTTTATATATATATTGTTCCTTTCAAATACCTTTTATCAAATTTCAAGAGTTTTACTAACTTCTTGGTAGTTTGGAGAGCAATGAAATGGATAGATCACTGATTACAGAGCAGGTGGTGAAAGACCTACTATGATCTCAAATGACCAGAGATGATACATTTTATTAAGGCTTACTTTGTTGTGGTGATGGCAAAGAAATCTTACTTTGCCTCAATTGTGTCCACACAGTGCTGGCCAGTAAAGTTTTGGTTAATAAACAATGTCAATAAAACCCCCAGGTATCTTGCACATTCTTCCATGCATAGTGGACTTGTGAAAAGGCAAAGAAATTCTGAAGAGAAATGTATGATAGAATACAGATAATATTAAATATAAATATTAAAATGGATCCAAAGCATACCATCAAACCACTCCTGACAGATGCCCATCAGCCTCAGAATAAAGAAATCTGTTCCTGGTTTGAAAGTGTTATTTCCTGTTTCACAGGGCTTTTGGGGGCTGAGAGTTTGTGACTTTAACCCAGAGGGCTTGAACCCAATATAATTAGATCTTCTTCTTTATTCATTTAGTTGTTTCCAACTCTTCGTGACCTCATGGACCAGTCTACGCCAGAGCTCCCTGTCAGCCGTCACAGCCCCCAGTTCCTTAAAGGTCAAGCCAGTCACTTCAAGGAGACCATCCATCCATCTTGCCTTTGGTCGGCCTCTCTTCCTTTTTCCTTCCATTTTCCCAAGCATCATGATCTTTCCCAAGCTTTCCTGTCTTCTCATGATGTGGCCAAAATACTTCAACTTTGCCTCTAATATCCTTCCCTCCAGTGAGCAGTCAGGCATTATTTCCTGTAGGATGGACTGGTTGGATCTTCTTGCGGACCAAGGGACTCTCAGGATTTTCCTCCAGCACCAAAGTTCAAAAGCATCTATCTTCCTTCACTCAACCTTCCTTATGGTCCAGCTCTCGCATCCATAGGTTACTATGGGGAATACCACTGCTTTCACTATGCAGACCTTCATTGCCAATGTGATGTCCCTGCTCTTCATTATAATGTATCTAATTAATAGTTTAGTATAGTTGTTTCTTTGAGCCCTGAAAGCAACACAAAATAGCAACAAACTAATCCATTTATCTTATCTTTTTATCTCATTAGATAAAAATGAGACAATGTTTCTTCTGACAATGTTTCACTGGCTTCCATAAGTTATTGGTCCCCTCAAGTTAACAGATCAAAAAGGAAGAAAAAGGAAGAAAAAGGAGGCGATAGGGCCTCTGCAAGGAGAAGATGGGGTGATGGCGACAGGGGACAGGGAAAAGGCAGAACTGCTCAATGCCTTCTTTGCCTCGGTCTTCTCACAAAAAGAAAGCCATCTTCAACCTCAGCAACATGGAATGGATGAAGGATTGGGGGAAATCCAACCCCAAATAGGGAAACAAGTTGTCCAGGAACACCTGGCCTCTCTAAACGAATTCAAGTCCCCAGGGCCAGATCAGCTACATCCAAGAGTATTGAAGGAATTAGCCGAAGTTATTTCAGAACCACTAGCAATTATCTTCGAGAGTTCTTGGAGAACGGGAGAAGTCCCAGCAGATTGGAGGAGGGCGAATGTGGTCCCTATCTTCAAGAAGGGAAAAAAGAACGACCCAAACAATTACCGTCCGGTCAGCCTCACATCGATACCAGGCAAGATTCTGGAAAAGATCATCAAGGAAGTGGTCTGCGAACACTTAGAAACAAATGCGGTCATTGCTAATAGTCAACACGGATTTACCAAAAACAAGTCATGCCAGACTAATCTGATCTCTTTTTTCGATAGGGTTACGAGTTGGGTCGATACAGGGAATGCTGTGGATGTAACCTACCTGGATTTCAGTAAGGCCTTCGACAAAGTCCCCCACAACCTTCTGGCAAATAAACTAGTAAAATGTGGGCTAGACAAAACTACGGTTAGGTGGATCTGCAATTGGCTAAGCGAACGAACCCAAAGGGTGCTCACCAATGCGTCATCTTCATCATGGAAAGAAGTGACAAGTGGAGTGCCGCATGGCTCCGTCCTGGGCCCGGTTCTGTTCAACATCTTTATTAACGACTTAGACGAAGGGTTAGAAGGCATGATCATCAAGTTTGCAGACGACACCAAACTGGGAGGGATAGCTAACACTCCAGAAGACAGGAGCAGAATTCAAAACGATCTTGACAGACTAGAGAGATGGGCCGAAACTAACAAAATGAAGTTCAACAGGGACAAATGCAAGATACTTCATTTCGGCAGAAAAAATGGAAATCAAAGATACAGAATGCGGGACGCCTGGCTTGACAGCAGTGTGTGCGAAAAAGACCTTGGAGTCCTCGTGGACAACAAGTTAAACATGAGCCAACAATGTGATGCAGCAGCTAAAAAAGCCAACGGGATTCTGGCCTGCATCAATAGGGGAATAGCGTCTAGATCCAGGGAAGTCATGCTCCCCCTCTATTCTGCCTTGGTCAGACCACACCTGGAATACTGCGTCCAATTCTGGGCACCACAGTTGAAGGGAGATGTTGACAAGCTGGAAAGCGTCCAGAGGAGGGCGACTAAAATGATCAAGGGTCTGGAGAACAAGCCCTATGAGGAGCGGCTTAAAGAGCTGGGCATGTTTAGCCTGCAGAAGAGAAGGCTGAGAGGAGACATGATAGCCATGTACAAATACGTGAGGGGAAGTCATAGGGAGGAGGGAGCAAGCTTGTTTTCTGCTGCCCTGCAGACTAGGACACGGAACAATGGCTTCAAACTACAGGAAAGGAGATTCCACCTGAACATCAGGAAGAACTTCCTCACTGTGAGGGCTGTTCGACAGTGGAACTCTCGCCCCCGGGCTGAGGTGGAGGCTCCTTCCTTGGAGGCTTTTAAGCAGAGGCTGGATGGCCATCTGTCGGGGATGCTTTGAATGCGATTTCCTGCTTCTTGGCAGGGGGTTGGACTGGATGGCCCATGAGGTCTCTTCCAACTCTACTATTCTATGATTCTATGAAATAGAAATGTGAGATGGGTCAATTTCAACCAGGGAAATTGCACAGAGAAAATGGTATAAGGATGTCCGTATTGTGAAATTGGTCCACTATGGATGTAATTAATTATTCATAAACTTTGTTTTCATAAAAGTAATTAAAATTTTAATAAATTAACTAATTAAGTAAAACAATTTTGTCACACCATATATATGAAAAGTTTATGGAATCTTATAATAAAATGAATTTAAACTGGAAATAATAAAACTGGAAATTTTTATATAGCTATTGTTTGTGAGAGTAAGGATGCTCTGATCATGCATAACTGATATTTCAACCAATGAGTATCTCTGTATTTTGTGTATTTTGGCATGTGTAAAAAAGGACATGTTGTGGACCTTTCTGCAGTTATGAAATGCCCTTTTTTGGCTCTCACTGTTTGTTATTTCAAATTTTTGTATACAATTGTTGTTTTATTGGTATGATAGTTTGATAGTTGACTTTAAGAATACTTATGAGGCTACTGTTAGGAATTTTACCGATTTCTATGTGTCAATTGGTGACACTGTTTTTATATTTTAACATTTTCCTCCTTGTTGTTGCTTATCAAGAAAAAATGATTTAAAAATAAGTACAAAATACATCAGTGCATATAATGTCTTTAAAGAGGTGTGGGTTATAAATGGAAAAGTTAACGTTGGAAACACAGATGTTAACTATAATTAATAATTAGAGCTTTGCATCTGCATAGAATGTAATGAAAGCACATAATGTCCATTTGATCACTTAATAGTTGGCCTGTAACGTGTCCTGTCAATTTACTCCATTGGAAAGCCGCACTTACTTGACATTTATATATGCTGAATGGAGAGAGACATGAAATGGTTACTGCACTTAAAAGCTCCTTTTCTGAAATGGTTATCCTTAACAGAAGCAGACAATTACATTCATGATAATGTAAAAAATAACAGGAAGATGCCTGGTCAAATGATATATCAAGGCTCTTTTCTCAATAGCTTTATTTTTGTACAGGTGTAATTATCTTGGCCATGCGGATCACTGTGACACAACCACCAACCCATACAGATGTCTTTGCTCAGAGGAAAGTTACACAGAAGGCAAGAATGTGAGTGTCTTTAAGGTGGATTTTTCAAGTCCTCAGAATTATCACTGGAGATCTCAGCTTTTATTTGAGTGGTTCTCACAAATGTAAATCTCTGTTTTTATTTGTAATGTTTCCATATTTGTATTGTTCTTCGTTTTGAACTTAAATAGGCCCCCATTTCATCTGTTTTCTATGCCTTAATCTTACAAGGCATACAGAAAGTGCCAGAGAACATCCACCCACTTTACAATTGTAGTTCCCACCTTAAAGGGGGGGAAAATTGGCAAAATCTTTGACAAGGATGGGAAAGGTTGTAGAACCTGTTGTGAGAACTTATAGAATCTACATTGTTTTGTCTCACATGGCAACATGGATGAGCCTCCCTTATACTCTAGTAAAAGCTGTTTTAATGAAGGCATACTCTTTTCCAGTAAGGATTGTATGGTAAACCGTTTGGTGTGAAAATAATTGCTGTGGCCAAAAAGAAGCAGATACCAATATTGGGCTACAATTCTAGTGCATCCCTTTTATGTGTCACTGCAATCCAAAAATAATTCATATAAAACAAGTACATTTGAGGGAGAGTTCCTGTCACCTCCACTTTCGTTATTGCCTAATAGATTACCCCATGGGCCATTTGGGTAAGCTGGTCATCAGAGACTGGAGTGTAAACAGAAAACAGTTAATCGCCTTCCGAGATTTACAAAATACAAACAAAAACGAATTGGGTAAATTTCGATTCTAAGGTTTTTGGTGCAGATCACACCGACGTGTTGGATATTGCGTCGGATGTACAAATTTAACAAATTTTCTTACGACTTACAAAACTTTTAAAAATTTGCACATTCCTAGTATCTACCAGATGGTCACCAGAAGCAATGTTGCCAGCAAGGCTCTGCCAAGGTACTGCTTATGGCCAGAGAAACAATGGTGGTTTTTAAAAATGTGTGGACACTGGATCAACCAGGATCCAGATGGATTCAGTTGACCACATGCCAAAAACACCAGTGGTCACTCTGGAGCAACCCACCATTCTTGTGATGGATTAAAGGCTGGAAGCAGCACTTCCAATGTGGAACAGATTTAATGTGACAATGTTTTATTTGGCCCCTGTTGACATAGGGATGCATGTTAGAAAACCAGATTGATAGGGGAATGGCATAAAATATTTTGCTTAGTTAAGTTGCTAGAAAATGACAATTTTGTTGTTGCTTCCTTGAAAAAATGCTCATTTGGAAGATTCAATTGCCTTTGCTAGTGTGACATTTTCCACATTGTATTTCATTGGAAACAAAATAAATGGTGTGATTTTTCATTCAACACATCTGGAAAAGGCAAAGTTGGCAGTGAGACATTAATGGGTCCATTGATGGTGGGGACAGTGAACTGGGTCAGATTCTGCTTGACCCAGCTGTTTACACCTCCAATACTGCAGGAAACCCTAGAGCAGTGGTTCTTAAGCTGGGGTCCCCAGATGTTTTTGGCCTGCAACTCCCAGAAATCCCAGCCAGTTTACCAACTGTTAGGATTTCTGGGAGTTGAAGGCCAAAAACATCTAGGGACCCCAGGTTGAGAACTACTGCCCTAGAGTAAGTCCTATTTTCCACCACTGCAGAATAATGGATAGATGAAGCAGGTATGCTGCACATCTGGGATGCTTGTCATGTGGATTCATTGCACCAACTGAATGTGAGTCCATGTTATTTCAGCCATGTATACACAGCCAGAGATGCCACACAAGGCAAAATAATTGATTTCCTCAAATACATTGTATATAAGCAAGTCTACACCATAAATTCATGGATTTGTGCTTTCAGACATCTGGCTTGTGGGCAGTATATAGAAAAACAATACAGGAGAAAGGGTTTTCGCTTTTGTAGAAAATCATTCCTTTGTGAGTTTTGTGTGCGTGCTCTCTCTCTCTCTCACTTCTTATGTTTTGTTTGCTTCTTTCTCTCCTGCTGGATAAAATGTCTACTTTAAAATATATATTTTAACTGTAACATATTGTTTTCAAACTAAGGGAATTTGTTACCTATCGGCAGATTTCACTGTATGTTGCTTTGTTCAGAAGAAATATAACAGGGATTTAAGGAAAACCAGAGACAGAGCAATATAGGATTTTAAAAATAGTAGCAAGCTGGATAAATTGAAATTCAATAAAGAAACAACATTGCTTTTAGGGTTGTTGTATGTCTTTCGGGCTGTGTGGCCATGTTCCAGAAGCATTCTCTCCTGACGTTTCGCCCACATCTATGGCAGGCATCCTCTGAGGATGGCCACACAGCCCGAAAGACATACAACAACCCTGTGATCCCGGCCATGAAAGCCTTCGACAACACATTGAACATTGCTTTTAATTTAATCTCTGCCCTGCTCCTCGTCAAAATAATACTCAATAAACAGGACTTTTGTGAATTACATTGCAGTCAACTTGGCAAGCAATGGTCACATTAAACTTTGATAATGTTCCAGTTGGAAGGTATGCAAAGGAATATTTTTACTGACTTTGCCAAACATTAGAGATGCAGAGGGTTGAGGGCACTGATGTAGTGTCCCAGCAGATCCTTGTTCGTACTCTCACTGCCATAGGGAGCTTTGAAGTTGCCTTCAGTCAGAGCACTTGAACTAAGCCCATGGCAAACACAGAAACATTGTTTGATTTCCTTCTTTGGTTTTTTTCCCTGTGCATTTTCTTATCCTTCCTTCACTCACCTTTTGTTTGTCTTTTTGGGGATTTTCTCGAGTAAAGCTATCAAAAGAGAAATGATAAGAAGGAAAAAATAAGCAAAAGAATAAAATATTGTGTTGGTTATTTATATTATTGATATTATTGCACCATAAATCTGTTTGCAAGAATGGGAGGGAAATGGGCCCTCTTGATATTAAGTGTGTCAGCACAGAGAAAACAGATGGGAAGATGAATACAGACCATTCTTTGCTCTATAATGGCTGACCCATATGGATTATTGTACCATGAACAGAATATATAAACCTTCAGAGTCCAGACATTCTCTCCTCTATGTAGCTAGCACTCTTCCTGCCAAGATATTGGGGTGGAAATATATCTGTTAAGTAAATGTAAAGGTTTCCCCTTGACATTAAGTCTAGTTGTGTCCGACTCTGGGGGGTGGTGCTCATCTCCATTTCTAAGCCGAAGAGCCAGCATTGTCCTTCTAGGTCATGTGGCTGGAATGACTGAATGGAGCGCCGTTACCTTCCCGCTGGAATGGTACTTATTGATCTACTCACAATTGTACGTTTTCGAACTGCTAGGTTGGCAAAAGCTGGGGCTAACAGTGGGAGCTTACCGCACTCCCTGGATTCAAACCGCTGTCCTTAGGGTCAGCAAGTTCAGAAGCTCAGTGGTTTAACCCGCTATGCCACCAATGGCTCCTAATATATCTGTTAGGCACACCAATTTGTATGCCAGTACTTTACTTTACTTTACTCCTAGGTCATTAGCTGTGCCAACGGCATTAGATGCTCCCTTCCTCCTTGCACTGGTAGGTAATCCACTCCAAAAGGGTTACTGGCTGAGAGAGGGGCAATTGCAAGATGGCCTCAAGTAAGGGTCCAAGACAGCATGTGCTACTGTGCCCAAATTTTCAATATTTGTGCTGGCACTTACCCTGATTAAATACCTAGTTTATTCAGCCCAAGAGTGTTTCCTGTCATTAAACTTGTGAAATTTGTCACTTTGACCTTGCCCTTTCATGTGCAGCCTATTGATAATCAATCCCAATTTTAATGCAAAATGTCCCATCTAGCCCTGTTCATGACTTTCTCTTTTGTTCTGGGAGGCCTCCTTATGGAGTGCCATATCATACTCTACTGTATAGACAACATACCACCAGCAAGGGCACATACCTTTAGCATGTTCCCACAATCAGATGGAAAGGAGCCAGCCACACTTCTGGTAAGTGAAATGGACAAAACCCATGAATACAATATACTTAACCAGCCAAAGCTGTGTTCTGTAGCATCCACCTTATTCTCTTTCACTCTTTTAAGTAACCATTGTTTACTCCCTTCCTCAGTTTCCATCTTAAGGAGAGTGAAAATATCCATATAGCATGTATTGAAAAGCCTGTCCCTTTGGGTGAATGGATTCCTGAAGGATCTTCAGTATTTCCCAACGTAGTCACGATAGCATCAGGACTAGCTTCCTTAACACAGTCCTAAACTGCCTGAAGCCCCTCCCACCCCCGATGATTTGCCACTTCCTGACTTTCTCCTGAGCAGAGCAATATGGCACATAGCAGTAGCCTTCTAATTGACCTCTCTGGCATGAACATTGGATAATGTATTGAAAGTTCCTATGTTGTTTGACTTCTCCTGCCCCTTGGATGTCCGTCTTGTGCCCCTTTCCTCACAGCTTTAAGCTGAGGGTGGCCTCCTCTTCTTCTTTTCTACTTGAGCTGGGTTACCAGTTAGGTACACCATAATTTCTTACAAGGTCCTAACAGCAGTCTCTACTATTTGAATTACAGTCATACCGTTGAATTTGCATGTAGATATGCCCATATTAGCATAAGCAAATTCAGTGCAAATCTTTCCCCCGCTTTTCCCCTTGATTTTATGTTTGTGATGATAAAGCAGCTACCCTAACTGTCACTATTGGTATTATTATGCTTAATTTAAAATTGGCATCTAGATATGTATATGATAGCATCAGGAAATTAAATGCAAATTGATACCTCCTCCACCCTACTTTCTGGATTTTGTTTTGTTGGTGGATGAGAAAATACCCAAAACCCAATGATATTTAAACACCAAAGAACATGCATCATAGATTAGAGAAAATGAAACTAAACATGATGTGGGACTACAAGAAAGTCCTTCAGCCCATAGAGTAATATTTTCAATTACTTATACCTATCCCTAACTCTAACCATAACATACATCCTTTTATGGGCTAGCCAGTTTCGTTTTTTCAGGGCTTTACACCCTTGCATATTTTTCTATGAAGCCCCAAGCTTCATTCTTGTCATTTATTGTGAAAATGCCTTTGTAGCCAAGAAACACCTCCTTTTAAGCTTGATAAACAAAATTCCATCTCTCATTTTTAGACCTTGTCACACATTGTGGTTTGCTTTTAGCAGCTTGAAAATATAGGATGGTCAATCACACTGTTTCAGTGGATTTGTAAAAGGGCATTTAACAGGATAATTACACCAAATATATATTTTCGGTGAGGACAAGGAGTGAAAAGCTTGCAGGTATACAGGCAGAAAGGCTTGAAGGGAGATATTACAAGATGTTGACTAGCATTTGTTTTATATGTGTGCTTAAACAAGTGATGAAAATCATGAACAAAATATCTGAATGATCCCTCCAACTTTTAAAAAGTTGAAACCCAGCCATTCAAATGATGGTCTCTGACTGAAATGAGGATTTTAAAAATAAGTCTTCTAAAATTCAAGTTGACACTGTCTTTTTAATTAGAACAAGTATTGTGAAATGGTACTTTGTGAGGGGATTAATTATAAATATTTAATACAATCTGAAGTTCACCAAGCACTCTAGAAAGTCCTGTGCCTCTGCGAGAAAACCAGCTAAATTAGGTTGCAATTCTACACACATTTACCTGGGTATAAATCCCATTGAATTCAATAAACCTTAGCTCTGAGTAGATATATAAAAGATTACACTTTTCTTTTTTATCTTATTGTTTGGGAAAGGAGTGTTGAGCAGTTGACAGATCTTTATTCAGTCTGCATGTTCTGTGCCTAAATACTTAACCTTTCTTTCACTATAAACAAGTATGGTATCTATATAGGTTCTTGGTGATAGTACTGTTGATTTCAGCTAACAACTAATTACAAGAAAATGCATTTATTATTTTGCAAATGTCACATTGGAACCCATTTGCTAACAGCAGAATTTAGTGCAATTTCTATCTTCTCAATTCAATTGCATTCTCATAGGGCACAATCAGACAGTGCACCTTCCCTCGTTTTTGCCTGGGGCATCTATACGACATCTTAGGTAAAAATGAATTAATTTGTGACAAAGCAGAAAAACCCTGCTTTGTCCCAAAGTAATATGACAGTTGTCAGAAGACCTGGGTCTTTCCAGCTGTGGGCACTGTGTGGATTGGGCCTGGGGATCGCATTGCATGATTTCCAGTGCCCATCCACACAGCTGTCTCAGGTTTTTGGGCCTCATGGAGCCCCAAAAACCCAACAGCCCCCAGCCCCTCCCAAAACCCCTTTAATAAGTCTTTAATAAGAAAATAACTCACCCGGATGCCATTACTGTGCTGATGGCGGTCTCCTGCCATGTAGAAATGATGTGCCAGGAGAAGGGGGGGGAGGAGGAAAATTGCTTCTACTCCCCCCCCCTCTCCTGGCACGTCATTTCTATGTGCCAGAAGAGCACCGGCAGCACAGTGGTCAGGTTAGTTATTTTGTTTTTTAAAAGGTTTTTCTGGAGGGGGTTGTTTTGTGTCAGGGTGCATCTGGATCCCCCCCCCCAAGAAAACCAGGGTTTTGGGCGAGAGGTGTGGACTTTAACCCAGGCCCAATTGGGTTTAAGAAACGCAATTGCGTGTGGGTTGAAATCTTATGTGGAACCATCCATAGACAAGTTAGATAGCTACTGCTTTCTATACATTTATACCAGTGCTTAACTGCTCTTGAAACACTTAGAACACACTGTTTAAATGAACACTTTTGATAATATTTCCACCATTTCAGGATTGGATAATAACACAAGTTTTCTAGATATTAATGCACAAGATAAAATTTGACTTTAGTATATTTGGTTTTAAATCAGTTAGTTTCATTAATTATTAGGAAGGTCTACAAATTATTCAGTTGTAGTACGCATCTTAAATGTGGTATTAAAATAAAGTATAAGAAGAAAAGTTACTTCTTATTATATTATTACTATAGAAGTCCACACAAGAGAGCTCAAATTCTATACAAAACTTTGCAGAGTACTTCTTCAAACTCAAACTTCTGAAGAAATAAACAAGCAATTTCCTCCATGTAGACACTCATGTCTATAAGATTTATTTCTCTTTGTGGTCATATGGAAAATATCTTCAAGTTCTATAAGATTTATGAAAAATGAGAATTTTAGAAAATTAATATCAAACCACAAACTAAGGGTGATTATTTGTGCAAGAAAACATCAACTTACTATGAATTGGCTCCTGGCTTCCTAATGATATTTGAGTACTTCCAGTGAATCTTGTGGTTTTCCTGGGCTAAACCTACGTTGCTCCACTTCAGGCAAAGTCAGGGGATGTTCCAGAGGTAGCTGGAAACTACAGTGCATCCTGCAGCTTTGGGCTATCTGGAAAACTGGATCAAGTCTGTTTTAGACCAGTCCACTGTCCAGATAGCACACAGGCACCCTCAATCTTTCTATGTGATGAAAAGGGGATGGGTCATGTCCATGTTGTGACTGCCATCACTAAAAGCCAGCTATAGAGCTACATTGCGGGTATCTCATTCTGCTATCAGCAGAGGTGCCTACATGATGAGGATGAGGGTGGGGAGATTGTTCCCCCTTTGCTGATGTCAGAACGGGGTACCTTCAATATCCAGGAGCTGGAAAGGGGCTCTGTGTCTGGGTGGGAGCAGCAGCAGCAACAACACAAGAGAGAGTAGTGATGGTCCAGCAGACCTGATGACTTCTTGACTTTTCTGGACCGTGTGGATACAAGCATGGTACTTCAGTGGGTTTAGAAGGGTGCATGTGACTGTTTTGAAGACAGTTGGGATAATTTCTACTCTGGACTGGCTCTGATTTACTGGTCAGTGTAGACCCAACCTAAGAAAAAAAATCTTATCTTGGATGAGCACTTACATAGAGATCTGATAAATACAGCCTTTTGTTACCTAAAACACTCTAGTTCTTTATCTGTTTAAAATAATTGGAAATTTATCCTAATGCACAGGCAGATAAAAGTTGGATCATAGAGGACCATCAAGGGGGTGAAGGTACCATCACCAGGTGCTTTTAGGAAAGAGACAGCCTTTGTTTTCTTTGTTGCCTCTGGCTCAGCTCCTGGAACTCACTCCTCGCAGAACTGAGACCCTGGCCCTGTGACTCTGTAAAGTCAGGCCCAGCAAGAATACCTGCCTGTCTCCAGAGGCTGGGGCATAAAAGGACCATGCCTGTGGGGATCTCAGCCATTGAGGGCCTCCCATCTTGCTCCCTGGGGCAGCAGGGAGGTTATATAAAGAAAGGTTGAAACTCTATGGAGAGGGAGAGGGAGAGGGGGAGGGAGATGGGGGAATGGGGGGTGGGAGTGGGGGAAGAGAAGGGATCTATGTTAATTGCTGTAATAACATGTTTCATGCATATGTCCATGTTTGATGTTTTTATAGTTTTAATGGTTTTAATCTACAGTTGTATATTTTTGATTTAGATATGTGATATATTTTTATATATATGTAAGGCATTGAATTTTGCCATTTATTATGTTATAAACCACTTTGAGTCCCCCCAGGGGTGAGAAAAGCGGTATAGAAATGCAGATAATAATAATAATAATAATAATAATAATAATAATAATAATAATAATAATAATAGATATCAGCATGGAGTTTGGTTTGGACAAACGTTCGACAATGGCATTGAAGAAGGGAAAAATTATTGAAAGTGAGGCTATAAATAGCCTAATGGCCAAACAATAAAGTGTCACCAGCCAGAAGCCTATAAATATCTGGGCATATTACAGCTGGACAACATCAAGCATGAACATGTGAAAACTGTGGTCAGCAAAGAATACACACAAAGGGTCAGAAAAATTCTCAAAAGCAAGCTCGATGGAGGCAACACCATCAAGGCCATAAACACCTGGGCCATAGCTGTCATAAGATATACTGCTGGCATCATAAACTGGACACAGGCAGAACTGGACAATTTGGACAGAAAAAGAAGATCAGCGGGCAGAGGACTCTTACAAGTAAAACAAGCAGTCAAAGGAGAAGAACATGCCCTGGCAGAATATGTAAAGCAAAGTGAAGAAGTCAAAAATCAGAAACTCCTCAAAGCACAGCAGACAAAAAAACAGCACAAGAAAACCGCACTACAGACTAGAGCTGACAGATGGCACAATAAAACATTGCATGGAAAGTTCCTTGACAAAATTGAAGGAAAAGCTGATAAGGAGAAGATCTGGCTATGGCTCATGAATGGGACACTGAAGAAGGAGACAGAAGGCCTGATCCTTGCAGCCCAGGAGCAAGCCATCAGAACAAATGCAATTAAGGCCAAGATCGAAAAATCAGCTGATGATCCAAAATGCAGACTGTACAAGGAAACCAACGAAACCATTGATCATATCCTCAGTTGCTGTAAGAAAATCACACAGACAGACTACAAACAGAGGCACAACTATGTGGCCCAAATGATTCATTGGAACTTATGCCTCAAGTACCACCTCCCAGCAGTAAAGAAGTGGTGGGATCACAAACCTGCAAAAGTATTGGAAAATGAGCACGCAAAGATACTGTGGGACTTCCAAATCCAGACTGACAAAATTCTGGAACACAACACACCAGACATCACAGTTGTGGGAAAGAAAAAGGTTTGGATCATTGATGTCGCCATCCCAGGTGACAGTCGCATTGACGAAAAACAACAGGAAAAACCCAGCCGCTATCAGGACCTCAAGATTGAACTTCAAACACTCTGGCAGAAACCAGCGCAGGTGGTCCCCAGTGGTGATTGGCACATTGGGTGCCGTGCCAAAAGATCTCAGCCAGCATTTGGAAACAATAGACATGGACAAAATTATGATCTGCCAACTGCAAAAGGCCACCCTACTGGGATCTGTGCGCATCATCCGAAAATACATCACACAGTCCTAGACACTTGGGAAGTGTTTGACTTGTGATTTTGTTACACGAAATCCAGCATATCTATCTTGTTTGCTGTGTCATACAATATAATGATGATGATGATGATGATGATGATGATGATGATGATGATGATGATGATGATGATAACAAGTCTGTGGAGGCAAACATCAAGGAGGAGTGCTTCAGAATGCAGCGTGAGATCCCCTTCTCATTAGTGCCAGACTGTTGTTTTTGCTTGACATTTGACATCTTTTTTTTAAAGAAAAAGTAAACTTGCCATTATAAGTGGGTCTCTGTTAAGTAATGATATGTAATGAATAAAAGTAATGAAAATTTCAGTGAGCATTGAAAATTAAAAAAAATACTGGCATCTTTTAGTTAAGAATTGGTTGCATCTGTGTCCTATTTATTACACGGTAATTATCATGTAGTCACTGCATTGTAGTGACATGATAATTGTATGGTAGGCAAAGTATCATTCTGACTATTTCTAGCATTTAAAGTATGACAGCAGCTAGATTTGGATTGGTTAAGGGTTATTTTGTGCTAGTTTGGGCATTTGCTGATATGGAATACTACAATGCCACCAGCTTTTAAAACAAATTATCTGGACAACTTATTAGAACAACAGTCCCAGGATCCCTAAATGTCTATGGTTATTTCCATGCACATTGGAGGATTCTGTGAGAATCTAAATTGTGATTTTAAAAGTTCACATTTAACTGGCTGCTATTAATGCTGGATTATCCAGTAGAAATTCTTTCTCTGTGTGTGTTTTGAAGGCTTTTTGCTGTTGAAGGATAGCAGTTGCCATGCTAAAGTGGGGAAGGGCAAACTTCAGATTTATCGGATTTTTGTGTCTGTGTATTTACTAGACAATTCCAGTCAGAGTGACAACTGGGTAATGATTGAAGGGTTTGACCCAAATGTAAAATGCTAACCAAAGAGCAGAGCCTATTATTTTCTACAACTATCCTTTTTGGTATCCATGTCCACATTGCAAATCTTCACATACATTACTATATATTATGGATTCTGTTACCAAGCTCTAAAAATGAGCAGTAGAGCTGGGCAAAGATGTGGTCAAAGGTAAATAAGAGAGAGCTCGTATTTTATAAATGAGAAAAATGCAAAAATTAAAGTGGTTAGTACAAAATCATCCATGGCAATTAAAAAACAAACAAAAGTACTTATAGTACTGAGGATCAAAGTTCTTGGAGATTTACTGTACCTACCTAAGTAATGTCCCCTGACTTGATCCCACTCTCCAAACCTACTTTACCCAGGGTCCTGTTTCTGATTGCCCAAACCTTTCCCATTGGTGAAAAGAGTTTGAAATGTCATCCACCCATGCCCAGATAACTGGTAAAGTAAGTTTAGAAAGTCATTTATGAAGGTACACAGAATGCCTAGAAAGTCAGGGTGGTGTACAGGTTTGAGTGTTGGGCTAGGATACTAGTTTGAATCCCTGTTTGGCCATGGAAACCAATTGGGCTACCATAGGCAAGTCACATTCTCCCAGCCTCAAGGGAAGGCAAGGGCAAATCTGTGAACAAATTCTGGCAAGAAAAGCTTGAGATAGATTTGGCTTAGTCTGATCATAAAATAGAAATGAATAAAAGGCACACAACAATAACAGTGACAATGACAACAACAACAACAACAACAACAACAACAACAACGTGAATACAGAGCAGCTACATTTGCAAATCTAAGTTACTCTAGTTTTGCAATACACAATATCAACCTATTCACCAGTAGTGATTTACCTATAGATTCCAACCAGTCATCATCATGTCTCTGTTTTAAAGAAGGAATTGGCCATTTTCCATTAATAAGGGTATAAATAGGCAAAGTAAGGCTGTTATCTCAGCCAGCTCATTTTAGCAGTCATGAAAAGGCAGCAAAGTTATTGATTATTTAATTTATTATCATTTTTATGACCAGAAGGAGGGAGAGAGGCACTATTTCCACTACTGTTTTGTTAATAACCAATAATAATGTTTGTCATTAATAAAGTAAAACTATTTAGTCGTTCAATATACAGATTAAATAGGCAGTTTTTTCTGTCTTAAGAAATTATAGAAACGAATGATTCAACATATATCATGCTCCTTTATGTTTCATTTAGTATGGATGTTACTATATGGTCTAATTAAGTAATAAGGATACTAATAATTTCATAATTATTTCCAAATGGTATTCCAAAAATGTACACACTATTTTTGAACATTAGCAGCCAAGTCACCTCATGGAGTCACTATCAATGTCCCTTTTTATGAGAAGCTTTGGCATGAAGTTGAGCAATATAACTTATTGCCTTTAGTATTATGAAATGATTTGAATGTATTATGTGAGGATTTCAGTTAGCAGGTTTTACAGTTGTAGAACTCAACCACTGTGAGATTGAGTTCAAAAAAATATTGCAAGAGAGAGAAGTCTGTGTGAGAGAGAATTCATTCTGTAGCCATTTCAACACTAAGTACTATTCATCAAAATCTGGTACATAATCTGTTTTAAGACTTCTTCTAAATCTGAGGTGGAGAAAATGCAGTACATGGAACACAGGTGGTTAGAATCATAGAATAATAGAGTTGGAAGAGACCTCATGGGCCATACAGTTCAACCCCTGCCAAGAAGCAGGAAAATGACATTCAAAGCAGCCCTGACAGATGACCATCCAGCCTTTGCTTAAAAACCTCCAAAGAAGAAGCCTCCACCACACTCCAGGGCAGAGAGTTCCACTTCCGAACAGCTCTCATGGTGAGAACGTTCTTCCTGATGTTCAGGTGAAATCTCCTTTCCTGTAGTTTAAAGCCATTGTTCATTGTCCAGGACAGCAGAAAACAAGCTTGCTCCCTCCTCTCTATGACTTCCCCTCACATATTTATACATAGCTATCATGTCTCCTCTCAGCCTTCTCTTCTGCAGGCTAAACATGCCCAGCTCTTTAAGCCACTCCTCATAGGGCTTGTTCTCCAGATCATTTTAGTCACCCTCCTTTGAATATATTCCAGCTTGTCAACATCTCCCTTCAATTGTGGTGCCCAGAATTGGACACGGTATTCCAGGTGTGGTCTGACCAAGGCAGAATCTAGGTATACCCCTATTTATGCAGGCCAAAATCCCATTGGCTTTTTTCGCCACCGCATTTCATTGTTGGCCCACGTTTAACTTGTTGTCCACGAGGACTCCAAGATCTTTTTCACACGTACTGCTGTCTAGCCAGGCGTCCCCCATTCTGTATCTTTGCATTCCATTTTTTCTGCCGAAGTTAAGTATCTTGCATTTGTCCCTGTTGAACTTCATTTTGTTAGTTTCAGCCCATCTCTCTAGTCTGTTAACATAGTTTTGAATTCTGCTCCTGTCTTCTGGAGTATTAGCTATCCCTCCCAGTTTGGTGTTGTCTGCAAACTTGATGGTCGTGCCTTCTAACCCTTCGTCTAAGTCGTTAATAAAGATGTTGAACAGAACCGGGCCCAGGACGGAACCCTGCGGCACTCCACTCGTCACTTCTTTCCAAGATGAAGAAGATGCATTGGTGAGCACCCTTTGGGTTCGTTCGCTTAGCCAATTACAGATCCACCTAACTGTAGTTTTATCTAGCCCACATTTTACTAGTTTGTTTGCTAGAAGGTCATGGGGGACTGTGTCGAAGGCCTTACTGAAATCCAGGTACTCTACATCCACGGCATTCCCTCTATTGACCCAGTTTGTAACTCTATCGAAAAAGGAGATCAGATTAGTCTGGCATGACTTGTTTTTGGTAAATCTGTGTTGACTATTAGCGATGACCACATTTGATTCTAAGTGTTTGCAGACCACTTCCTTAATGATCTTTTCCAGAATCTTGCCTGGTATCGACATGAGGCTGACCAGACGGTAATTGTTTGGGTCGTTCTTTTTTCCATTCTTGAAGATAGAGGCCACATTCTCCCTCCTCCAATCTGCTGGGACTTCTCCCGTTCTCCAAGAACTCTCAAAGATGATTGCCAGTGGTTATGAAATAACTTCCGCTAGTTCCTTCAATACTCTTGGATGTAGTTGGTCTGGCCCTGGGATCTGGTTCTCAGATCCCAGTTTACAGCCCTTGAAGCCCCATAATCTGTTCCAATTTTTTCAGGTGATATGGTAGTACTCCCCAGGGCATAAAACTGCTGCATAGTGAAACAGTTTTGTCATCTAACACAGCAGCTTTGTCATCTAACAGTTTTTTCATCAATTGAAAGTCTTTCTCTCCATCCCAAAAAAAAAAAAATGTCCCCAAATTAGTAAAAAAGAAAAGAAAAGAAAAGACATCACCTCTGACCAGGTCTGGTGCCCTGGTAGCCCTGCACTCATTGCTATTGCATACTCTTGTCCAAGTACATTATTTTCTGGGTTAATGTCATACGGTCTGAATGCATTGAGTTTGAGGTATCCACAGACACTTGAGTATTTTCTATTGCAGAGGCTGTTTTGCAGATTCTTCCCTTGAAATGTGTTGCCATACTTGCCCTCTCTCTTTTTTGGACTGCTTCATTAATTCATTATCTTTTCCCTTGGGAAATGTGAATCTGATATGATTGTAGGAGGTCTGCAACCATCTAAACACACCTTCCCTGGGAATACAGGAAGGGCATGGCTGGAGAGGGCAGGGCTGGAGAAAATGTACCCTTAGGTTTTATTATTAATGTAATGAAAATAAAACCTGACTGGCACTAAATATTTTTCAAGAGTAACTTTTTGAGCTTCTAATATCTTCTTGAATTAGAAAAAAAATAAAGTTAAATTAGATTATCTCTAACTTATTGTGATTAGATTTTTTGTTTTATATTATTTTGGCAACACGGCTGCTATATATGTACAGTGATGGTCATTTCTATATATAGTTGTCCATGTAATATTACATAATGTGCAAATCGCTCTCTTGAGATCTGAAATGTATTGATTTTCTTCATTTCAGTGTTCATACTCTGTCATTCCTATTTTATGTTTCTTGTGGAGAAATACAATGGTACCTTTGAAACTATACTGGCTTCCTCTTGTGTTCTACAGTTTTTGAGTAAATAATATTGGTTAGGAAATGAGAAAATAGATACATACTTAGCCAAGAAAAGGGCAGTTTGTGTGCCTTTCATAAACTAGTTTTGTTTTGTTCTCATTCACATTATATTAACACTATTGAAAATTTAAAAACAAAAGAGAAGTAAAATTCATTTTAATAAGACTTACCCAAGCCTTGCATTCTCTAGCAAAACTGTCAAGTTTCTTTCTTTCTACCTTTCTATGAGGCTGAGGAAGGCAACTATGAGTTTAAAATAAGAATGCACTTTCAAGAACCAAATATAATATTGCATTCATTTTCTACTTAACAAAAAGATCAGAAGTACATTCATCAACATAACCAGACACCAGAAGAAATATATATTCATCATGAATGAAAACAAAATGTCCTCATTTTGAATATACATAAAAGTTTGACTCAGAACAAAATATATGGATCAAGATTTTTCTTTTTCAAGATTGGTAGGGATGACTTTTGTCTATGAGCTCATCCTTGGCAAACAGATATAATACCATAGCCCATAGATCTTAGATTTCTAAAATAATTTGTGGAGAATATTTATTGAAATAACAAGGTGCTTTCTCAAATATCCAAAGATCAGATTCCCAGACAACCCAGTAATATATAGAATTGTAAAGGAGCCATTGTACTTTTTAAAATGGTTGTTATCCCACAGGAATACAATTTACCTTGCTGAGCTGATGAAAATCCATATGAGATTTTAGTTTCAACTAGCCAATTAAAATTGAAGTTGTCAGAGTTATCTCAAAAAGAGCAAGGTAGAATAGTGACAGCAAATTAAAGAGCCTCCTATTGAGGTTAGTAAGAAGTACGGCGACCAAGTAGATATAGTAGTTTTCTACATTGCTGAATGGAATCTGGTGGCTCATTTAATACATTTCCTACAGTCCATCATTATATGAAAGGGATAGATACCATGACACTGGACACTTCAATGAAAGCTGAATGATTCCTCATCTATGAGTCTTAGTTCTGAGAGTCTGAACAGCAGCAGCCCTTTTCTGAGCTCAGAAGACAATACTATAGATGCAAATAAAGAACGTGCTATCTCAAACACAAAAGAAACAAAAGCAATGAAAACCCATCATGACTTTGCAATGCCTATGCAACCTATTACATGACCACATAGCCACTTTAGTAGGCAAACCAAACATTGCAGAGTGCCCACAGCCAACTGTTTAAATGGCTCAATGCTAGCCCATGTGGCATTCTTTTAATCCCCCAGGTCTTGTCCTACTACTGTTTGTGCCGTAAGGGAATTCATAAGATGTCTGGTTCCTTTCCACTTCACAGTAGCATCCTTGTTTCAAATGGCATAACTGGCTGAAAAGCACACACTCACTTCCCTGATTTTCTGTGTACAGACATGAATACATCCATTAATGTTCCGCATAAGAACTCCTTCAATCTGAGCTATTATTTCCTGTAGAGATAGATGAAAATAGGTGGCTTGATTTAAAGTTGCTGCATTCACACACAAAAAACCCCATAAACAAAACACAAAACATGATTTTCTCTTCTTGCAACACCTTCTTCCTGGAGAATTCTATCCCCAATTGGAGATCTGGAGAAGTAGAGCAATTGCCTGAGACTTCACTTGGTGTCCCAAAACTTAGCAGCACAAAGGAGTTTCAGGGATAAAGAAGAAAAAAAAGTATAGCTTGGGTGCAGACAGGGCCGGCACTAGGTAATCTTGAAGTGTAAGCAAACAGTATTTTGGAATCCCCACAACCAGTCACTGAAAAATAAAAGAGTCAATACAAAGAAACACTAATGGGGGGGGGGGGGATTAACATTTTGAGAAAGCAGTGTATTTTTTGGGTTGCTGTAGGTTTTTTGGGCTGTAGGTTCTTCCCTAGTCTCCAACAGACCCCAACCTCTGAGGATGCCTTCCATAGATGTGGGTGAAACATCAGGAGAGAATGCCTCTGGAACATAGCCATACATCCTGAAAAACCTACAGCAATCCAGTAACTCCGGCCATGAAAGCCTTTGACAACACTGTTGTCGCACCCCTAGGCTGCATGGGCACCTTGAAGACAACTCTGGAGCCCAGAATATAAGCAATCAAGCTGTTTATTGGAGATTATAAGTAAGCATAAGCAAATAAAGTTCAAAGTCAATAGAGTGTAAAAACATAAAGCAAAATACTTATCCATCCTTAAACAAAAGTTCAAGAAAGTCACTCAAAGTTATGATTCAAACAGGAACTGGACTTAGTCCCACAAGAAATATCAGGAGTAGTCCACACAGAGTTTACTTTCCAAGCAGGAAACAACAGGAAGCCATGAGAAGCAAGAACCAAACTCAAAGTAATCCAAGAGAACTGTAATCCACTTGGCAAGGAATCAGGAAGGCTCAACTGGAATCAAGGTACAGCAAGGCAGGAGATAATTGTAATCCACAAGGCAGAATCTTGGCTTAAAAGTCACGGATGCAAGAATACAGAGACAGAGATCTTTCTCACTTGAATTGCAAAGTTGACACCTCTGCGGTGCAGAGAAAGCAAGAAGTTTTTAAGGAGATTTCAAGGCTATTGTTCCTAGGGAGAGTTAGGGAGAGCTATCCTTCTCATGGGAAAGCAGCTCTTTAGTGCCTCAAATAAACAAGAGTTCTTTCTCCCACCCTGGACATTCCATAGATATATAAACCCCACTTGACTAGTTTCCAACAGACCTCACAACGTCTGAGGATGCTGACCATAGATGTGGGTGGAACGTCAGGAGAAAATGCCTCTGGCCATACAGTCCTGAAAACTCACAGCAACCAGTGATACAGCTGTTGCTGCAAGCCTAGCTCAGAGGAGGGCTTCTTACAAGGCACTTTGAAAGCAGGAAAAAAGACACACACATTAGATCTGGGAAGATGGAGCATGCCGAATCCAAGGAATAAATGTAGGGAAAATTGCCAGGTAAAGGCTATCCGGAAGTGAGAGGTCTTTCTGTCTCTTCCTGGGAAGCCCGCTCCGGCCGAGGGATTCCCCTGCTTCCTTCCTTCCTTTAGCATGGCTGGGTGCTTGCCGAGGATGATTCTGCATCTGAATGCATGTGCTGACTGCAGAGGCATGAGACACACAAGCATACTTCCCTCCCTCCCTGTCTGGGGCACCTCAATGGCGCCCCTAGGGGACTTGGCACCACATGCAATTGCTTATTTCGCTTATAGCTTCAGCCACCCCCGGGTGCAGAATTAATGCAGTTTGACACCACTTTAACTGATACAGCTCAATGCTATGGAATTCTAGACTTTGCCGTTTGGTGGAACACAAGCACTCTGGCTGAGAAGGTTAGAGGGCTTATAAAAGTACAACAGTTACAATTCCATAGCATTGAGCCATGGCAGTAAATGTGACATCAAACTGCATTAAATCAACAATATAGATGCAACCCCATTCTTTATACCACTCTCTATTATAGCTGAAGAAAGGAGTTTATATCCACAAAAACTCATGCTAAAACAAAACTAGTTATTATTTTTTTAAAAAATACTACCACATTTTCCCCATTCCATCCCCCCTTCCCTTTTTCCATTCTGGCAGAGGAAGTTCGTATGTATAACATTGTGTACACCTCTCAAAATCTTCATTTCTTTCTATTGGCCAAAATGCATTGATTCTATGAAGAAAAATCTCCCAAGTTTATCCAGGCTCAAGGACCTAAGCTTTGTCTTGTCCAACCTGTCTTGAAGTTTCAGCTGGAACATGGAATTAAGAAATGGTTCCAGAATAGCAAAGCTCAATGAATAATTTGTAGGAGACAATTTATTTGAATAATTTAGCCTTCCTTTCTGAATAATGGAAGTGATCATTACAAGGCATTTTATTCTTTCTTCTTTCCTGACTTGAACAAAACACCAAAAGTTAGTGAATGTGACCTTTAGTATAACTGCAGAGACTTGTAATAAATAAACATTTTAAGTCTTAATATTTGCAGTTGTGTAAATTGGAAATGAATGGTTTACTACTTAATAATTCTATTTCACTCTAATTAAACACTAAGAAAACCACACACACATATACACACACACACACAATCAATCGGAGATCTATTAGTAGAAAAATATTTTACTGAAGGACACTCATGTAAACTTGAATCTAACTACAAATTCATTTGTTCAGCAATATTGCAAATAATGGTATTTAAAACAGATTTGCAGTATTTATACTTTCCAAAGATAATTTGTTTCAGTGCCTTGCTTCAGCATTCATCTTGCTTTAACTTTTCCACATGTTGGGAAAATAGTAGACAGTTAAATATAAGAAAACTCAAAAAAAAAATCATTTACCAGTGGTAAGCACTGAAAGTACTCCCGGCCCTCAAAAATGTTTCCTGAAGGTTGATTTACAACTTGTTTCCCCTTAAAAACAGCTAAACAAATATTACTGGGAAAACCCATTGGATTTATTTCATAAATGCCCTGACTGACTTACCAGGTAGGGATGTTGCGGTGGCTGGCAGCCGGCCAGCCAATCAGGGGCTTGTTCCAGCCTGTACCTTAATCGGTTGTGTGTGAGCCCTGCTTCGTTCCACTGGCGCAGAAAAAGCGAGGACAGACCAGCACTGGGGGACAGTAATCTCTCAGCTGTCCTCTCCCTCCTACCCTGAAATTGTATTGTATGCAGTTATTGTTCTATCGCTTAGCATATTCTCTCGTCATAACTTTTGGTCATGTGGCATGGGGCCTGGATCTGATTTGTGTACCATCTCCCTTGGTGGTGGAGGAGTGTGGCAGTACTGGTGTCTCAGGCTGGAAATGGTCGGCTCACTGCCAGGGATTCCTAATGTTGTGAAGCAGCATCGGTCAGCATCGGGCTGTCCGAATCCTGATCCAGGACCTATTCATGGCTGCCAACCCTGTTTTCATTGTAACCAATAAACAAGTTGTGACCTTTGGTTATTTCAAACCATTGTATTTCTCTTTTCTTATGGATTCCTGGTGTGGGGAGGTTGGTCATCACTGCCCATGCAAATGAAATCCTTTTTTACACATCCTGAGATTCTGATACTCTTCAACATCAGATAATTGTTCTATGACAGTTCTTCTCATTTCAGTTGAAGATTTCTCCAGTTTCTTCAGAATTACAAGCGAGTCGACCTCTTGTTGGAAATTCACAGTAATGCTCTCCTTAGCTGGTCATTGACTTTTTGGTAAATGGCCTTCCCTAGGCAGATTCATGGTTGAGCCATTTACTTTCCATTTTGTAATAATGGATTTAATAATACAGGAGAATATTGATCATTTATGATTTTCTCTTAATAATCAAATCCAGATGGGTGCTTCTGAACTATTTTATTCCAAGCCGATATCCTTTGGTGTTCATTTAAAAATTATTTCTAACAAAGTCTGAGGCCTTTCAGAAACAGTTTTAAAAATTGACATCATATGGCATTAAACTGCACATAGATTGATTCCATTGAACTATTTATTGCATTTGTGGAGGCAATGAGTTGGACTAGAATCTACGTAAGGTGTGTTACTGTCCATGAAGTGATAGGACACCAACAATTGCCAATGTGTCATTGTTTTCTTAAATGTTGTGATGTGTTAAAAATATTACTTGTGCTCACAAAAATGAGCATTTTATGTACATTGAGTAGTAACAATTCCAATTAGATCCATTTCATTTCTAGGTTGTAGCACAACAAAGTTTGGAAAACTCAATGGGACTAGATTGAATACTTCTGTAAGGCACTGGATATATGTTCTTAAGACAATAATCGTTCACTTGATGCTTTACCATTTACCAAATATAAATCTGGTAAAACTGTAAATCATAGAGTTGTGTGTATAAATCCCATACAGAAGCACTGTTCGAGCTCCGCTGATTGTAAGAACATTTGTACATTCCTTTTAATGATTATGCAGATGACAACAGTTGGGTTGCTGTGAGTTTTTGGGCTGCATTGCCATGTTCCAGAAGCATTATCTCATGATGTTTCAGCTGCATATGTGGATGGCATTTTCAGAGATGCTGTTGACAACAGAACCTCTGAAGATGCCAGCCACAGATGCAGGCAAAACATCAGGGGATAATGCAACTGGAACAAGACTATACAGTCTGAAAAACTCACAGAAACATAGTGATTCTGGCTATGAAAGTCTTCAACAACACATGATGACAGTTGTCTAAAGAAGGCATGAAGATATATAATTCTGGGGGGGGGGGGACTAGGCTGCACTGTGTGTTTATACAAGCAATGAAAGAAAGTTTTTTTTAAAAAAAAATGGAATTCAATTGATTGGTTAATTTTAATAGACTAATTGAATCCACTGCCTGAATGGAGAATGAACAAGTACCAGGCATCAACCAGTTTATTGTAGTTGGGACTGTGCCAAGTTTCTGGGGCTACACGTTCAATGCCCCTGCCTTCAGAAAATAATTGTTATAGTTTGACCACTGATTTAGATTGGTATTCTGCCCCCATGTTATCTTAACTACTTGGAAGCTGAACTGGCTGTGCTGGGAACAGATTGGAGACTATATAGTTTAATCGAGCAAGAGTTTATTAATTAGCAAGAATTTTAGACTTTCTCCTCGGGTCTCTCTACAAAGTCTTTATGAGGAGAGGTAAAGTCTTTGAGAGACAGACACCATTCTGGCTGAACAGAGGCTCTTGAACCTTTATTTTTTTTCTTATTGTCTCTTTCTTGCATGGTGTTCAACTGTCTCTAAGATGGTCTCAATATTTAACTCTGACTGGACTTGAATACAGCTTCAACTGGACTATTTGTAGATTTTCCAGCCTTCCTCTCTCTTCACCTGTCAGTCACGAAAAGGCTGACTCTTCCAAAAACCAGATGTTCCTTGCCTGAGGCTCTGCCCCTGAGGGGATTCTTAAATGGGCAGGGCGACAGAAGCTTCAAATGCAAAGAGGCTGTCTAGACCAGTAGTTCTCAACCTGGGATCACTAGATGTTTTTGGCCTACAACTTCTAGAAATCCTAGCCAGTTTACCAGCTGTTAGGTTTTCTGGGAGTTGAAGACCAAAAACATCTGGGGCCCCCAGGTTGAGAACCGCTGGTCTAGACAAATCATCCAGAAACTGTACATAAAATAATAATCTCTCTAACTAAAATGGGCTTAACTAGTGGTAAACAGTGATGGGCATGACAATTGGAGTGTGGCAAAGTTTGCTTCAAAAAACACTAAAAGACAACAGTTTCAATGTAAAGTGATATATGATATGCACTAAAATGTTCTGGGATTCTCCTTTGAATAGAAATGTAGTTTAAACCTTATAGAAGATTTACTTAGGGGAATTAACACTATTATGTATAGGTATTTGTACATATGTAGATATCATATATAATAATGCCTTTATAATACTCTTTTATTCTAGTGTGATCGCTGTTGGCCACTGTACAATGGCAAGCCTTTTCATCCAGGAGATCAGGTTCATGCTTATAATTGCAAACCTTGTCAATGTTATGGCCATGCAACAAGCTGTCACTACAATAGGACAATGGATTCTTTCCCTAATGAACACTATAGAGGTGGTGGTGGAGTCTGTGATGACTGTCAACATAACACCACAGGTAAGTAACACAACAGAACAAAATACTTGTCTATTCATTGTGGTTGGCTCTTCTGCTCACTCAGGAGCACCATTACATTTGAGACTGAAGTGTGAGGAAGTTAACATTTCTATGGGCCCCAGTAAATGAAATGGACTTATATTTTTAAAATGTATGTATTATAGAAACAAGTGCAAGGTTCTAGGGGTGACTTTTATATATTTGAAAATTCAGATTTAATAGAATCATATCAGTGGCATATATATGTTTAAGTTCAACATGCACGTGATTGAAGTTTTTTGAGCAGTGAGATGGAATAACAGAGTTGGAAGAGACCTGCCATGCAGGATCACACAATCAAAGCACTCCTGACAGATGGCCATCCAGCCTCTGCTTAAAGCCTCCAGAGAAGGAGACTCCGCCACACTCTGAGGCAGCATTTTCCATTGTTGAATGGCTCTTACTATCAGGATTTTTTTTTCTGAAGTTCAGGTGAAATCTCCTTCCTGTTGGTCCATACCTGATGATGTTATCCCACTTTAACTTTCCCCCATTTTCTTACTGTCTCTGCACGCTGGGAAAACAGAGTCCCAAAGAGGCCATCACATGATGTACAGACACTTTTGTTGGCTGCCTCTGAGAATCTGTCTTGCCAGCATATTTATTTATTTCCAACATTTATATCCCGCCCTTCTCACCCAAAGGGACTCAGGGCGGCGTACACAATTGGCAACAATTCGACGCCTACACATAATTAAAACATAGCAATGAAAATCCAATTAAAACAATTAAAACAATATAAAAATATAAAACATATGATTAAAATCCGTTCATCCAAAATCCTTGTGCTGTAGCCGTAAATCAGTCCGGGTCGTCTTTCTCATTTAATCTTCGAAAGCCTGGGCACATAGCCATGTTTTCAGACCGAAGCATGCTCACGCACCCAGGCACGCACCTCCACCTCCTCTCAGCTTCGGCCTGGGCCCGCTCGCCTTCGGGGCCTGTGGCCACCTCCGGAGCCAGGCCTGCCTCTGGGGCCAGGCCACACCTATGGCAGGCATCCTCAGAGGTTGTGAGGTCTGTTGGAAGCTAGGTAAGTGGGGTTTATATATCTTTGGAAAGTCCAGGGTGGGAGAAAGAGCTCTTGTCTGTTTGAGGCTAGTGCGAATGTTGCAATTGGCCAGTTTGATTAGCATTTAATGGCCTTGCAGATTCAAAGCCTGGCTGCTTCCTCCCTGGGGGCATCCTTGGTTGGGAGGTATTAGCTGGCCCTGATGGTTTCCTGTCTGGATTTCCCCTGTTTTCAGAGTGTTGTTCTTTATTTAGGCTTTTCTTTAATCCCTCCTTATTATCCAACATTTTTACTTATCCAACGCTTTTACTTTTTAGTGATTTTTTTTTTGTGGGGGGCGCCAAAATTCTGTTCGCCTACACTTCAAAATTACTTTGGGCCGGCTCTGGCCATGCATTGGCAGCAGTTCTTCCAGCCATCAATAACTACTGCCAACACATGGATGTATTTATTTTAAAGCCAAACTTAAAATGTTGCTTTTGAGAAGAATGAAAATAATTATACACTGAAGTCATCCCCAATTTGGTCCCACGGCATCACTATATAACTTTTCAACTATGAGTGGCTTCAGCATTTAAATTAGTATTCCAATCTATTTAAAATTTGCCAAGTTGTGCTCTAAAGCTGGGGTTGCAATGGACATTAATATTGAGCTGATCTACACAAGCATTAAAACCTTAATTCAGCCTACCTGTCCCCACAAGTTTTCTCCACTTCCAGTGACTATTGCAGGTTAAATTGGATTAATTCAGCTTTGTCCCACTTTAATAAAAATTGAGAGATGGTCCAGAGTTTGTATAAAACTCCAGAGTATCCTGTGGCTTCAGGTCAGTGTGGATAGCAGGATGATCTCCAATTTGAATCAGTCCACTGTCCACATGTGAAATTACCACCATAATCTTTTCTCTGTGTGCATCAGCACAGAGGAAAAGAGATCGCTCATACTCGTATCAATGCCATTGCCATTCTTAGCCAACCACAGTGTTCTGTGTGAGTTCTGGCTTTGACAAGTTCCCTATGCTGACATCAGCAGAGTCACCCACAGGAGCAGGAAAATGGTGTGAAGATTGTCCCCCAACGTCTTCCTGATCACACTCACACCTCTGCTTATGTCAGAGAGAGTGTTGATTCTGACATAGAAGGTGAGGTGAGAGTCCAGGGGGACTGATGTAGATCCAAACCTGCTACCATAGCAGGTTTGGGAGGGTGCATGTGGATCAGTCGGGAACATTTCTGGACTGGTCCTGAATTCAGCAGCCAATTTTTGCCCAGGCCATGTCAAAATAGTAGCTCAGAAATGGACAATATGGCAGAGAATCTATGATATGTTTGCCATAGTTTCTCCTGCCTTGGCAACCACAGTTCCTTTTAAGTGGTAGGATTCCTGCAAGGTGTAGCAGAAGCAATGTTTTTTCCTATGCTTTCAAAGATACTCTGCTTTCCTGTGTCACATAACTAATTGTTATATTATTTTATTTTATTTTATTTTATTTTATTATTCCTTACTCTAAAATATAAAACACAAAGTATATCTGCCAAATTTATAACTTCATGGCACATACTAGGGTGATATTTTTGATGCTTACTTTCATGTTCTTGGCTTTACTTTTTAAGGCCAGTATGGAAAGTTTAATGTTTGAGAATAACTTCTTTTTTAAAAGTAGAGAATAGATCTTCAAGCAGAATAGCTTTATATGAGTGTTGTGTTATGTAACAGATGGAAGTTTAATGGAGTAAAACACAGTTTGTAACAGGTTCATTGTTTCATATGCTCTGGATCACTAAATTGGCAGGTAGAGATGAAAGGTGCATTAAAATGGACGTCCTGAAAATTATAGAATTCTCTCAAAGGAATAGTCTTTAATTTTGAATTATACAGCTAATTTTAATGAATTGGAAACTATAATGCATAACCTTTGCTTCATTCAGGAAGAAACTGTGAATTGTGTAAGGATTTCTTCTTTCGACATATCGATGCAGATCTCTCAGCTGTGGATGTCTGCAAACCTTGTGAGTGCAACACAGTAGGCACCATAAACAGTAACCAACTCTGTGATAAGGTAAGTTTGACAAAATTTCATAAAAGTGAAACAAATCTAATTTTTTCCCCAAACTTAGGATGGAGAAAATACATAGACTTTAAAATGTCTACTATGAGTAATTTGTTTCATCTGGATTTCTGATTCATTTTGTCCTGAGGCACAACCAAAACACAACTAGAATGGTAGAGATACACATTTACCAATGCTTTAAAAAAGTAAATCAGATGATGTGGTTCATCCCTAGATATTGAATGGTTCCTTGAAGAAAAAGATTTTAAATGTTTAAGAAGACACAGTTAAGCCAGGAATATTATCAGGGAGGAATGCCAAATGATACTATAAGCAACTTGTATTAAAATTACATTGATAGGTTTTCTCACAAGTCTTATTGATATGATTTGGTCAGGCTTTGTATTATATCCTTTTCCTAAAGGTAAAGGTAAAGGTTTCCCCTGACGTTAAGTCCAGTTGTGACCGACTCTGGGGGTTGGTGCTCATCTCCATTTCTAAGCCGAAGAGCCAGCGTTGTCCATAGACACCTCCAAGGTCATGTGGCCGGCATGACTGCATGGAGCGCCGTTACCAGAGCGGTACCTATTGATCTACTCACATTGGCATGTTTTCGAATTGCTAGGTTGGCAGAAGGTGGAGCTAACAGCGGCAGCTCACACCACTCCTGGGGTTTGAACCTGGGACCTTTCGGTCTGCAAGTTCAGCAGCTTAATGCTTTAACATACTTCGCCACCGAGGCTCCATCCTTTTCCTACTTTTGCTATATCTCTCCTTATGACATGTGAACAGGGGCACCCAAACCAGTCTATTAAAATTACCCAAGTGCCCAGGAAAATAACTAGAATGGATAAGATGATAAAGTTGAACTAGATATCCATAGAAAGAGGATTCCATGACTGCCCCCCATCTCCAAAAAGCTAATTTTCTTATCTGTACCTTCGAAATATTTTTAAGTGAGACATAGAAGGGTCTCAAATATTGGTTTTGAGGTTCAAGTAAGTTCACATTTGAAAAAATGGTCCATAAGATACTGAGGTCTTGAAGTATACAAAGCTTTATAGGTCAAAATCAACGCTTCGAATTGTGCTCAGGAAAAATGCTTGTGCGTAAGACTAGCCAAAATATGTTAAGAATGATGGTTGTCACATTCCTGATTAGGCAGAAGACCATTGCCCAACACAGTAAGGGATTCTTTGTCCAGATAGGCTGAGAGCAGGACGATCCGCTGAAATGGGTAGTAGTCACTCAATGCCATACAGGTCACTTGTACTTTAAGAGAAACTCCTGGATCCAGTGTCACCTCTAAACTATATACCTGTTCACTAAGAATGCAAACTAATTTGCATCTCATCTAGAACTAACTAAATTCCACCCATCCAGACTGAGAAACCACCTATTGAGAAACCAGCCTTCTACCCTGTTCTTTGTTGTTTGCAGAGGTGAGTCTTTCCCTCCTACTTGTGTCCTACCTCTAAACTCTGGATTTCATTGGTAGGAAAGCAAATTGTTTCTCTCATAAACATATTTGAAAAAAAGGTGGGGTTTTTGAGAGAAGTACCAATTATGTTAATATCTGAATTTAATTTGGAAATAAAAAGCATATACTAATTGATTCATTTGTTTCAAAAGTCCATATAGGGGAAGAAAAGGATTCTATGCCTGGGAGCTGCTTCAGTCTAAAACTGATTCACTTATTGTATTCTTCCTAGAGTCTGAAGTTTCTTTATCGGTGCAATGATGAAAAATCCCTCTACCCGTTAACATTTTGTGACTTTTTCTGTCATTTTGTGTTTGTTTTTATGCTCACTGGGGACAGTCTTTTATTGGTAGCTTTGATCCTTCAAGAGGCTGTGTGAGCAAAGCAAGATTTGATATCTTTTGCCATTGAAGAGCTTGTTGCCACCTTGGGGTTAGGCTTGTAAAAAGCAAAGTGAAATCCTACAGCAATGTAATTATTTATATAGTAATGGTAGCACAAAGTACAGGATCTGATTTTGTGTTTCTCATAGCAACTCTTTCCTGGCCAAACCCATAAACTGTAAAACTTGTTAAAATTCCTGGAAAAATTCAAAGATCACAAAATGAAATAAGAAACACCCCCCCCCCCCCCGGGTGTTTAAATGCCATTTTAAGAGTTCTTCTTTTCAATGGCAGTTAATCTGCACTACATTATTTCACTTTGAGCTGAGTTTTTGTTTTTGTTTTTTGAATAGTTGGAAAGGTGGCAATGTATAAGGTTGAGAAATGAGTCCAAAACCAAGTTCATATAAAAAGAAAATAAGGAAAAATGGGTTGGACTGTACAGCTCAATAAGGCATCAATAGACTGTTGCAATAGGAGCAAGGTAGAGCGAAATGATTAAGAGGCATTAAAAAATAGATTAATAAGGCTGGGGAGAATGGGTTGAAATGAATTACATGAAATAGAAAGGCATTATTGAAGGAAGTGTTTCCAAGGCTGACCCAAGAAAGATGGAATCATAAGGAATAAGGCCCCGGCTCATGAAAATTAATTGTCACGTCACAAGGATAATTTTCAAGGAAATGTGTTAAAAATGGGCCAGAATACACTTTCTCTGCATAATTTACCATTCCTAGCAGTTCATCAATGCTTTTCTATATAGAACCAGTTATATGTCATTTAGGCTAAACGAAGATACAGAATTCTGGAAAAGAACAATAATGTGAGATTTATCCTCTAGATTTTTTAAAAAAGAAAATATAAAATGTGTGGTTCAAGGAAAGTGTGTCTTTTGCCATTATAGAGCCATTTGATATTTCTGTCTTTTGTTTCAGAATACTCTTGCTGAAAAGGTAATGTTAAGTAACATTACCACAGTACAGACATACTGTGCAGTTCTATTCATTTTTACTCCAAAGTAAATCCATCTTAACCTTGGTATATGATTGCACACATACATTAGATGTAGTTAAGTCCAGATCATGCCCACAGTTTTAAAACTGACTAAAATAAAAGTTTGCATGTCTTTTCCCTTCCTTTCCTGTGTTATAGTACCGCCATTTCAAACAATGAATGTTATGTTTGTGTTTGAGTGTATAAGTGGTATTTTCTCTCTTACTAACTTAGAATAGACATAGAGTAGTACAGAGTAGTACAGAATGCTTCATTTTCTCCTATTCTGCAAAGTTTTGGCACAGGTCCTCTTGCTCTATCTCTATCTATCTATCTATCTATCTATCATCTATCTATCTATCTATCTATCATCTATCGACTATTTATCATCTATCTTTCATCTATACGGTAGAAAGTAACACAGAAGTATAGCTCATGGCTCTCTCCTTCTCTCTCTTGTGCATGCACACACAGGCACACACAGGTTCATACATACATATATGACAACACTATTAAGGCATAGTATTTAAAATCCAAGCAAATTGTCCTTCCTTGTTAAAATGGAGAGAAATGAATGAAAGAATGACTTTAGCTTCTCCACTCTTCAACTTGAAACCACTCAACATGCAGACCTTACAGCCTACATCACAATACACTTCACTGAGGGAATGCCGAAAAAAAAAAAAACTAGAATAAACAAGAGATGCATATCTGTCATTTGTGACTATTTTCTCAGGTTTTTAAAAATAGGATGGAAGTAACTTTTTGCAGATGTTTGAAGGAATTGACAACATAAAGTGCAGAATAAGAAAAAATGTCACTGGGACATTTTAACACCTCCATTCTCCCTGTAACTATAGCTTGAAATATAAGAATTTCCAAGAACATTTGCCCCATCAATTTTCTCCTATTACTTGAAAGAAGAATACTCATTGATATTCTGTACTTGTATGTAATTTTTATTTCAGTGCTCTCCATTGGAAAATAGCATCAACCCTCAACATCCTCCTGGGTAAGAGGTGTAGGACTCCCCACAAAAGAGAAAAAAAATGTGAATTAAGAACCCACTTTTTTCTTCACCTGAGGGAACCCCTTTCTCAGAATTTCTAGGTTCTCCATCTTGATTTTTTTGTTCAGCCTTTGACAGAAGTTGACAAAAGAGTTGTGGGGTGGACTTAGAGATATCTAAAGAAAACATTGTCATCAAATCTATGAATTATTAAATCCCCCGAAGTCAAACCAATAAATGTGGAGGGACGACCCTACTGAGTTCACCTCTTCTCTCCTTAGTACCAATCATCTGCTGAGGTGGCAGAGTTCTATTGTATAGTGAGATAACTCTCTCCAAATATTTCCTTCCTTAATGAAACCAACTCTTTTAAGAGTTCATAACACAGATGTCAGGAGTTCCACTTTGCTGAGTAAAATCCCCTGAACCTTGCCCTCTCTACTTAGATCAGGCTTCTGATGGCATGCTGAACAGCTGTGGTGCTGGATTGGATGATGTTTCAGAAGGACTCACCTGATGCTTTCATACAACAAAATTGTGTGGCATCTGTGCCATGGGAGAATTTCAATAGTGTAACGATAATGGGAGTGGTTTGAGGAATGGCTTGGGGAGTTTAGTATGTTTAGCTTTGAGAAAAGAAGGCTGTGAGGGGACATGATAGCTATGTCTGAGTTGGAAAGGATGTCACATTGAGGAGGGGACAAGTTTGTTATACTGGAGATTAGGACATGGAGCAACGGATTCAAATTACAGGAAAAAACTTCCACCTAAACATTCGGATGAACCTTTTGATGGTAAGAGCTGTTCAGCAGTGGAATATGCTGGTTCAGAGTGTAGTAGAGTCTCCTCCTCTGGAGCTTTTAAAGATGGCCATCGTCAGGATGCTTTGATTCTATGTTCCTGCAAGGCAGAATGAGGTTGGGATAGATGGCCCTAGTGATGTCTTTCAACTCTCTGATTCTATGATTCTATGTGTAGTAGTGGGTCACATAGAAAACCATAGGAAATCATGTCTCATGCATTCTGCAGACTGACCATATATGTCCTAGCTCATTAATGTTTACCCCCAGTCCTGACTTCCCTTTCCTCATTAAGCAATACTAATGGATTTGCATCCCCATCATTTCTGCAGTTTCCCCTTACTGTGAGTTAACTACTTGAGCAAAAACCACTAGCAAGGTGTATTCTCAAGAGAACTGTTTTGTCCCTGTTTCCACTTAAAGGTTTTCTAACCTGTCAACCCACCCATGTTGCTAATGAGTCTCTATCAGGGCGCCGGGATGAGGCGGGTGGGGAAGATATGTTCATCGTTCCTCAGCTTTTTTTTTTCTTTTTGTACCTTTCTAGATTGGAGGCCAGTGTAATTGTAAGAGACATGTGTCTGGCAAACAGTGCAATCAGTGCCAAAAAGGATTCTACAATCTAC
The DNA here is from genome assembly GCF_035594765.1 of Anolis carolinensis. Classification (NCBI taxonomy): domain Eukaryota; kingdom Metazoa; phylum Chordata; class Lepidosauria; order Squamata; family Anolidae; genus Anolis; species Anolis carolinensis. The sequence goes on along the minus strand of NC_085841.1, from coordinate 33,591,456 downwards.
AGCAGTCAGCCCCTGATGGCTGCAGCCCATGTAACTGCAATACCTCTGGGACAGTCGATGGAGATATTACCTGTCACCAAAATTCAGGCCAGTGCAAATGCAAGGAAAATGTTATTGGTAGGTGCAAGACAGGACTTTAAGCCAGATTTTATTTCTTTCCTCTAGAAATAAAATGCTAGATGGAAGATGTCCCCCCCCAGAAAGGAGTGAACCTGTCTTTCTTTTTAATGAGGAATTGTGTACACCTGATTTAGCAGTATATCATTATTCACTTAATAATTCTGTTAATCCGTTTTTTATTTTTCTGCAGTCATAGATATAGCATCACCTTCCACTTCATATATTCTATCATCATAATAAAAGATAGAAATAGAATAATTTGCTTACTGCTGCCACAAATGTTTCTTTCAGGAAAATGGCACTCTTTCATGATGTTATAAACTTAATGAGTTCTAAGCAAACAGTTGATATGTCAGTTTTCTTAGCAGACCGAAATAAATGGATTTTTTCCTTCTCAAAAATATTCTCTGCTACAAGGTCTTCTGTGATAAATCTTTTCCATTTTTTTTCTATTATAATTCTTTGAACTGCTCCTGTGAAATGCAAAATGTCAACATAATTCTACAGATCTTATACATTGCTAGGGTTAGTTATCAAGGGCCACATAATTTTAATTTTGTAATTCAGTGCCAAGTTGATTATAACAAACTACTACCTTCAGTGTTATTTATCATTTTTTTAAACAAGACGTGCTTTTTTGTTTGCTTTTCCCACTGGTATTTTCCAGAAATTAGATTTGATTATAGCAATTTATTACTTCCAACACATCTGGGGGGAGCCACATCGATGTAAGAACAAAATTTATCAAGCACCCAAAATATACAGTGCATATAATGCCCTTTGAAATATTGATGTATGGCAATATTATGCGAGGAAAATGCCTTGATGAAAGGAATTCTGAGTGAAAACTGTATATGCCTCAAATATGTTATTTAAGTACGATAAATAAATGTTCTTCAGTTGTCAAGATTTTATTGAAGAACAATGCATGGCATATATTGATACTAAATAAGTTAAACTGTCCCAAATTGTTTTCCATGTGTATGGAAAGTCCTAGATTAGGAGTGTTGTAAACAGAAATCCTATGGAGAAACACCATTTGATTTTTATACATTTCATTTCTTTTCATATAACTGGACCAGATCATATTATTTAACAAAATGAAGTGAGAACATTTATCATGGACTAAACTATAGAATGTTTCAGGCAGAGTTGACAAGTTGAACACACAATCTAAACACAAACAAGCAACCCCCCCCAGTGTAGCTCCTTCTGCATAGGCAGAATATTAATGTAATAACTGCCCCCCCCCCCCACAACACACACATGTTGTCTTTTGTAACTCTAAGGGAAAGCCTTGTTTGCATCCTTCCCAGAAAAATGACACTTTTGCTGGGGGCAGAGACAGACGGGCTTACAAATGTATTCTCTTCTGGAATTGGTATCTTTCTTTGCTACATTCTGGGCCAACTATCTTACCCTAAAATCCAGTTCAGGCTGCATCTGATTGATTTGAGCATTGATAGAAATACTTGGCCCCATTCACCCAACTGGCAATTTAAAGAAAAGTCAGCAGGAAAGTTTTTGCATGGCAGGCCTTCTGGCAATTGGAAATGGATAAAGACAGTGTCATTAAGTGTCAATTCAGTTGCATTGATTGTGAAGTGTCAAAACTAGGAGATGAAATGATGTCTGGCATGGGAATGACCTGGAAGCGTCTTAGGCTTTCATTGCTGCTTCACTAATTATATTAAGCATAACCTTGTTCATGTACATTACTGACTTATTTGGCATACAAGATATTTTGTATCTGATATTTTGTTGGATAGCAAAAACAAACAAACAAAGTCTAAATTTCAAAAGTGTTGAGTTAAAGTGAACAAACCAAAGATTTTCATAGAGACAAATGTCAGACAATAAGCATTCCCATAACATAAGCAAGTAGAAACACAAATACATTATTATGAATTACATTTCATAATTCTGCTGAAGTTTAATGTTATCCCATCCCATTAAACTGCAAATGTCATAGCAACCTTGCGGAAAAAAAAGAATGCAATTCCCATTACATATTTCCACTGGTGGAGGAGCTTTTGATTTTAGTTTACAGCAACTGAAGTAAGTTGAAGACAAAGGATGGAAGTGTCAGAAAGGAAGAGAAATGGGATCACTCTCAAAACATCTGAAAAACTGAGATTACAGATTAATTGGAATTACCCCTGCTAAATTGGGATAGTTGCAGCGTATGGGGCTAGGATAGGTATAACATACTATGATAGAGAAGTCTGGCCAATATAAATAAAACTGGCATATATTTTACCAAATTAAGCCACATAAGAGCAGAACTTTAGTGGAAACCAGCCTAAAAACTAGTGGAGGCAAGGAGAATTTAATGCTAAGATCATCAATATACTGAAAGCATGCTACTTAAAGACCTGGGGAATGTAAAAAAGACGTTCTTTAAAAAGATGTAAATTTTATATGCTATCATCTGTTTTAATGATTCTTATTTTTGGTATAAATGTGAATTTGTTTTGGAATTTGGGTGGGATGGGTATTCACTTATGTTTGTTGTATGGCAGTGAATGTTTGCTGATTTTTGTTGTCCCTTTGGGGAGATAGGATGGTATATAAAGTTTTATTATTATCATTATTCTTTTGGCACTGAAAAGGCCACAATGAAAGTCGCAGGTAAGCTTCTTTGAGGAGAGAATCCCATAATTGTGCTTCTACCTCCAGGAATTTGTCCGGATGCTTTCTCCATCTTTTCTTACAAGCCCCCTTTCTACTAACCATGTACGAAAAACAAGAATGCTAGTCTTCACCATCAAAATAAACACCCACAGTATATCAAAATGTTATACATGCAGGATCTGCATCTATTTTAAATACATGCTGACTTACAAAACAACTGGTGGTACAAGTAACCTTAGAGTCCATTGTCATTGAGACTGTTTAAACAAGCTTGATAACAGAAAATGTAACTAAGTGCTGCAATGTTATGAAGCGTGAGCTGTTAAGAGTTAGCACAACTGTTAAATCTTACTAATGATCCTATCACCAGTAAAATACATTAGCACCAATAATTTTATTAAAGTAGGTCATTCATCTGGAATAAAAAAAGAGAGAGGAATGTGAATTAAATGCCAAGCGTGCTAACTCCCCTGTACTTGTTAAGATTGAATGTGATGCCCTGTAGGCCTTTCTCGGTATCGTTAGGAATAGATTACCTGTATGGCATATTCAAATAAGCACTGCGCATATTTTTAAAATTGATATGATATGAATCCATGTAGACCAATTTTAATAGTTCAAAATGAGTCATAATTCTTGTTAACAATACAGTTATTTTTAAAATTTGCGGCAATAGTGGTCCTTTTTTATTTTCCTTATTGAAATTAAATGATATGCCTTAGGTGAGCCATTCATCACTGCTAAAGGAACTTGCCTTCTGTTGGAGTTCTCTAGCTTTTATCCATATATAATGCATTTTCTACTGTTTGGGGTTTGTTCTTTCAACATAGCAGGTTTTATACTTGTGTGCTTATGTAAGTTTTTGTTTTTTTAAAATGTGGGGTCTCTGTATTGTTTTATAGCGTAGTTAAAAGGATGGCAGGATTGTAAGAATTTTACTGTATAAAACATGTATTTGTTACTTAAAAGTAACATATAAATCATGCCTACATTCCACAAAAACAGAGTACACAGAAAACTATTTTGATTTCAAGAGTAGAATCATTTTATTTTGGAACATTTAAACAAAACATTTTGAATATTTAGGAAGATGTGTTAATACACATTGATATGTTTAATATTAGAAAAAATGTAGAAGATTAGTTTCTAGCAGTCTAGTTTTCACTATCCAGAATACATCCATGTAATTGTTTGTCACAAGGAAAGATCCTATAAAATGTATGGTACTTACATAAGTGTCAACATGTCAAAATTCCATTGATTCAATGGATTTATTCTAGTGCAGAATAGAATTCTTCTATTGCAACACTGGAGAAATACATAATGCATTCCCTTACCAGTGTTAGATATACAATTTGCTCTCCTACCAGTGAAATCATGAGACAACAAAACAATGTGGGTTAACTATGGGAAACTTTATTAAATGTTACCATTCAATCTCTGTGTGATCTACCAACAAAATTTAAGGGCATGAACATAAACTCAAACTTGCCCTTGATCTTGAACTTGGATTTGAACTTACACTTGCATTTGTTATGTAATATAATTGAGGCAGTGGGGGAGGGAATGCATAAACATTGTAGGGGGAGGGAATTCCTACCCCTCCCCTGAAAGCAACCCTTTTAAGTACACTGTAAAGGAGACGGGTGGGTGGGTCGGCATCTTTGTAAAAAATGCCCTGGGGGGGGGGGGGGAAGCACTCCCTGGCTCGCCCTGCCCACAACAAGTCCCGGCTGGGACTATTTGTCTCTCCCTTCACTGGAAGGAAGCAAAGCTACTGACTGAGTTCAAAGCCAGCTTGTGTCGGATTGAGCGCCCAACCATTAAAAATAGCCCAGCCTGTTGTTGACCTAAGCAACCCGAAATATAGTTGCATATATCAAGTAGGAAATTTAGGTACCACTTATGCGGAGAGGCTAATTTAACTAATTTACAACACCATAAAAATCGTCCAGCTGCATGCAGAAAGGAATGAGGAAGTAATCTATCAAAGACTTGGTGCTGAAATCAAGCATACCCTCATGAAGCCGGAAGCTGGAAAATGTTAAATTGTCTCTGTATTTTCGTCTCTGTCTCTTTCTGTATGTCATATGGCATTGAATGTTTGCCACATTGTGATCCACCCTGTCACATTGTGATCCACCCTGAGTCCCCGTCGAGGTGATAAGGGAAGAATATAAATACTGTAAATAAATAAATAAATAAAGCGCTTCCCCACTCCCATGCTGGGGGTGGGAAAGCAAATTGCTTTCCTACCAGTGAAATCATGAACATTACCAATGTAAGATATACAATCACCTCCCATAGCTACAGATTTTATATCCATGGTTTCAACCATCCATAGCTTGAAAGTATTCTCCTCTTCCTCCAACAAAATCCAAAAAGCAAACTTCAAGTTTGCCATTTTAAATAAGGTATACAATTTTACTGTTCATTCATATATAATGGACTTGAGCATCTATGAATTTTGGCATCCATAGGGCATCTTGGAACCAAACACCAGCGGATACCAATGGTCCACTGTATATATAACAATGCAGTGTATCAGAGAACCATCTGATCCACTTTTAATTACTTTTTTCTTAAGTATATTTTACAGCTCTTTAATTAAAAAAAATTAAAATACAGGCGGAGTGTCCCTTATTCAAAATGCTTGAGATCAGAAGTGTTTGGATTTCAGATCTATTTATTTATCTATCTATTCAGATTTTGGAATACCTGTGTTGCTTGTATGTATGTGTGTATGTGTATAAATGTATGTGTGTGTGTATATGTGTGTGTGTGTACACACACACACACACACACAGATATTCTGAAAATGGGAGCTATGTCTAAACATAACATTCATTTATGTTTCATATACATGTTATATACATAGCCTGAAGGTAATATTATACAATCTTGGAAATGATTTTGTACCAAAACAAAATTTGTGTATACTGAACCATCAGAAAGCAAAGTTGTCACCAATGAGGATAATTTACCCATGAGGATAATTTTGGAGTATTCTGAATTTTGGATTTCCAGATGCTCAACCTGTATTTCAAGCTAAACAGAAAAATAGACATGCATTTGTTATGCCATTGAAAAATGGTCAACAGTTCACCGTCAGTAACTCCAATTTTGTTTGGGTTTATGGCATCATGTGTCATGGCTTGGTGACTATACTAAAGTAGTTTTGGAGGATATATTTGTGATGTGTTTCTTAGGGAAGGATGAGAAGAAAGTTGTGTGCATTTTTTTCCAACTAGGGTTGGTCTACAGGTCATATGGTTTCCTTCTTTCCAATTCAAAGATCCCCTACAGTAAAGCATAGGTTCTGGTTTTGACAGAAGTTATTCCTCTCTGCAGCATTTTTAATAATATCATTTTTCTGTTCAGGTCTCAAATGCGAACACTGTAACTTTGGATATAAACATCTCCTAAATATGAAGAAAGATGGTTGTGTCCATTGCCAGTGTAATATCCATGGTTCTGTGAACGGTTTCTGTAACCCTTCTACTGGTCAGTGCACTTGCAAGAAAGATGTTGGAGGACTTTACTGTGACACTTGCACTGATGGTTTTTATGGGCTGGATCCTTTTGGCTGTAAAACTTGTGACTGTCATATTGGTGGATCCATTGCTGGTACAGCATGCAATCCTAAAACAGGGCAGTGTGTCTGCAAGCCAAACTTTGGGGAAAGGCAGTGCATCGATTGTTTGGATGGACACTACAGAGTACAGCTAAATGATTCCTTAGCCTGTGTGCCATGTAACTGTGACAAGACTGGCACTGTAAATGGCTCTGTGCTGTGTGACAAATCGACTGGACAATGCCATTGCAAAGCTAGTGTCATTGGCCTTCAGTGCAGTCAATGTATGCCTCATATGTACAATCTCACAGCTCAAAATCTTCTTGGTTGTGACATTTGCAACTGTGATCCTCTGGGGACATTGCCAGGAACTTTTTGTGACCAAATCAATGGAAAGTGTGTTTGCCTGCCTCGCCGTCAGGGAAGGAGGTGTCACCAGTGTAAACCAGGTAAGAAACTAGACTTGCTAAAGATTTTAGTCTTAGGATGTATTTCCATTTTATTAGCTTTTGACAGAATGTTCCTAAGGATGTGTCTATAAGGGATTTTTATTGGGAGAGATTAGACAACAGGGGCCTAATGGGTCAAGGGAATGGATCAAGTTGGTTAAACATGTTGTCCAAGTTTCTCCAAGTGCTACTGTTTTGTTAATTAAACTACATATTGAGAAGCACTTAAATTGCTTTAATCATAAATGCAGATTCCCAAAGTTTAGGCCTTGGTGCTGCCTCAGATCATGCTCGGGTTTCTTTTTCTGGAGGGTTTTAACCAGAGGTCATCTGTTGGGTGTGCTTTGATTCTGGCAGAGGGTTGGACTGGATGACCCTTGTGGTCTCTTCCAACTTTGTGATTAAAGGAATTATAAGTTTTTGAGAGTAAGAGTTTGCATAGGAAACTGGGTTCAAATCTGGGAATAAAACATCTGTTGTTTCTAATCTAGTAATCTTAATCTATACATTGTAGAAATGCAGCACTTTAATTGCCAGGCTCAGTGCTATGGAATCATGGGAGTAGTAGTTTTACAAGGTCTTTAGCTTTATCAGAGTGCTTGTGCCTCCCTAAGCCACAATGTCCAGAATTCCACAGCACTGAGCTATAGCAGTTCAATTGGTGCCAAACTGCATTCATTCTTCAGTGTAGATGTATCCCATGTCAGTGACCATATATCCATCGGGATTCATTTCTGAATAGACATGCCTAGATTCTGTTCTATAAATTTTATAGCTTTTTGTCATGGTCTTGGGGTGGTGCAATATACAGATTGATTGATTGATTGATTGAATAGAATGCCTATGCAATCAACATTCTCTACATAGGATTATGCCTTGAATGTAATAAAATAGGCACATACATTGAACAGAATGTTAGTGCTCTACTCTGTTGCAAGAATGTGGAGAGATGTTATAAAACTAGCTGTGTTAGGGTTTTTTTTAAAAGATTAAATTATTTTGATGCATGTGCTAATAAATATGGCACGTCTGTTTCCTCCTCTTCTTCCATCCCACTTTTACTTGACCCAATGACCCACAGTAACAGGCATTTAATCAGAGAGCAGCTTGGGATAGGCAGAGTAATGATATCAGACTTCCAGGGCCAGGCAGCCACCTTTGTCCTTGGAAAAGAATGGCAAGGATTTACATTGCTCAATTCTTTTTTTAAAAAGTGTTTAATTGGTAGCATCAGGCAAAAAAGAGAAGATTGTCTTCACCCGCCTGGGAAGACAAAATCTTGATGAATGTTCTTGAACTATGAGAGAAGAATGAATTTCTGATATGCAAAATGACCTAATGTCTTTATTACTATATTGTTTTTATTGTAGAAATGTGAGCTTGCTTCTATTACAAGGCTAGCACAAGCATGCTTGTGCAGAAAGATTTTCCCATCACCTCATCCCCATGGAACTTCTCCTAACAGATGAGCAATAGAGGATCAAAAACCTGAGTCATGTAGGAGGAAGTCTGGATCGAGAATGGAAAGGAATTGCTGAAAAATAGACAGGGATTGTGTGAACTAAGGAGAACAGGGTGACATCCAGGGCTGCTAGGAGAAATAAGAGATAAGGTTTTTGTATATTTTATATATATTGTAGCCTGAAGGTAATATTGTTTGCTGAAATTCTCTCCACTGCATAATCATTAATGGCACAGGATCCCTCTTTCTTATTTTACCTAGCATCCCTAGTGACGTCTTGTTGGAAGTAAAAGTAATGCAATTTCTGTATATTCTTTGCATTGGCACTCAAATGTCAAAACACATTTAAGGACAAATAAGCTTTGTTTGCTTGCAAACAAGACTTTTCTCATCTCCAGCATCAAAAGTGTATAAGAAGGGGGGAAAACTGCATGAGAAGGTGCAGCTAGAGAAGCAAGAACATTTTTGCATCCATATTCACACCACTAAATTTATGATCCCCCCCCCCAAAAAAGGCAAATACAGCACATACATATTACTATGCAATACAATATGTCCCCTGTATCCACAGTTTACAGCATATTTATACCTAAATGCATATATTTACATTTATTTTCCTGTTAGGTTTCTATTTTTCCCAGCATAGTGTTGATGGCTGCTCTCCCTGTTTATGCCACCCAACTGGTTCAGCAGATGAGCTCTGTAATAGTCACACTGGCCAGTGTATTTGCCAAGATTATTCCGTAGCTGGGAAAAGATGTGACCACTGTAGGGACTACTATTATGGATTTGATGCAGAAAAGGGGAGGTGAGTGATTAACTGTTTTCAGTTTTTGGAGGGATACTTTTATCCAGAACTGTGTGGGGAATGTAATTTCAACTCAAGGTTTGACTTTTCCTGGACTTTCCAGACACTCTGCAAAGTAGATGTATTTTCTACTCTGTAAGCCTTGTATTCACAGATGTGATGACAATCTTCCCAAAATAGTCTCATTTGGAAAGTGCATATTTGAAGTGAGCATATTTGAAATACACACAAGATACTACTAAAAGGTGCTTTCTTCAGTGGGGAAATGTTTTTAAGCAATATGCATAATTTTTTTAATGCTTACATTGAAAATTCAGACCTGATTTGCTCTCAAGCCAATTTTAAGTGTTACTTAAATGCAACACATTATCAATTTGTAATTTTTCTCACCAGTCCATATGAAGATGATAACTGATCTACCTTACAAGTTTGCTTGTAATGATGTTTGCAATGATACCATTTGAAATATATTACATGGATCTGATATTAATATTTTTTATTCACTGTTATTTGGCTGTGTTGCATTAATGAAAGAAAGAAAAGGTCTAATGGAGGTTTGTTTTAATGGGACATGATGGTAAATGAAAGTGAAAGAAGCCTTTTCTAATTCTATGTGCACTATCGGGGTCTATTATATCCTATGACAAAGAGTAAGAAGTAATAATATACAATGAAATTATAAGCCAAATAAATATTATAGTATTCAACATATGCAAGATAGTGATCTCAATTTCTATGTATGTTTAAGGAAAAAAAACATTTTGTACAGTTATGGCACTGAAAGAGTCTAAATAGAGCCTCTATTTGAAGCGAGATTTGGAGGCACTTAGCAAAGATAAAAGAACTAAATGCAGTTTGCAGGAAAAAACATACCCTTTGCTCCTGATTATAAAAGAAAAAATGACAGTATTGTAGTTTCTAAGAGAGAATGTTTTTATTTATTCCCAAAGGGATATTATTCCATAAAACAAATTTGCAGCTTATTTTGCTGCCTTAGCTTTTATCAGTCTTTTAAAGGGTGTTGAACTCAGGAGATCACACAGTAAGAGTTACTAAAAAAAACCTCTTTAAAAAAAGACAGCTGCAATTGTTAGGTATGTGAACTTATATAGGTAATGTCTATTTCATTTCTGAGATGCATGAACTATGTTTAGAGAGAAGAATGTTTATATTAAAAATCTGCAAGAAAAAGTATACACCTTTGTAAAATATACACAAAATGTTTTAGTCTGTAAGAAACAAATATCAAGTTGCCTGTTGAATTATGGCAACTCCACAAATTTCATAGGGTTTGCTTAGGCAATGAATACTTATAGATGGCTTTTGCATTTCCTTCCTCTGGCATGAAAGCTCTGAAAGCCCTGGTTAGTACTTGGAAGATGGTCTCCCTTCCAAGTACTAACCAGGGCTGATCCTATCTTGTTTTGAAGATCAGACAGCAGCCAATGCCTTTAAGATATTAAACACATACACATATTTTATGTAAATGAAAACAATCTTGCAATGCAATACGAACATTGTTCAGAATGGTCTTAAAGGTAGACAGTTTAAAATTCACATTTTTACATCTCTCTTATTCAAAAAGAAAGCAAGCTGACTGTTTTTAGTTCCCAATTAGTATGTGTAAGCTCTGGACCAACCATAGTCCATTAGATCTCCAAAAATATAGTTCAGATCTTAGTGGGGCCATAAATGGGTGGGTAAATGGGGAGACATAAACATTGCACAGGGTATTATCAGAAGCTCATATTGGAGGAGTAATAAAGAACAACAAGATTGGGAAAGGAGTACGGCAGGGATGTATACTTTCACCTTACCTATTCAATTTGTATGCAGAACACATCATGTGATGTGTGGGGCTTAAGGAATCCAAGGCTGGAGTTAAAATTGCTGGAAGAAACATTAACAACCTTAGATATACAGATGATACTACTTTGATGGCTGAAAGTGAGGAGGAACTAAGGAGCCTTACCAACAAGGTGAAAGAAGAAAGTGAAAAAGTTGGGTTCCAGTTAAACATGAAGAAAACCAAGATTATGGCAACCAGACTGATTGATAACTGGCAAACAGAGGGAGAAAACACGGAGGCAATGACAGACTTTGTATTTCTAGGTGCCAACTTATTTATTTACAACATTTATACCCCACCCTTCTCACCCGAGGGGACAAAGGTTACTGCAGATGCAGACTGCAGACAGGAAATCAGAAGACGTCTACTTCTTAGGAGGAGAGCAATGACCAATCTCGATAAAATACTGAAGAGTAGAGACATCACACTGGCAACGAAGGTCCACATAGTTAAAACAATGGTATTCCTCATAGTAACCTATGGATGCGAGAGCTGGACCACAAGGAAGGCTGAGCAAAGGAAGAGAGACGCCTTTGAACTATGGTGTTGGAGGAAAATTCTGAGAGTGCCTTGGACTGCAAGAAGATCCAACCAGTCCATATGTCAGGACCCAGGCTGCAGAGCACCAATAACCTTACACAGAGGCCAGAATCTATCTAATATCTTTATTATAGAAATATATAAAGTCAATAAAAACAAGTGAAGAATATAGTTCAGAAGCAGACCTTTCAGATGAGGTCAAATATAGTCCAGAAATGTATTGTCCAATATAAGATATTAGAGTTCAAAGTTTTAATCCACTTGACCGAAACACACACTTTGCCAAGCAAAGTGTGGAGAAATGACAGAGTCTTTAAAGTCCAATGTAGCTTGACAACAAGGCTGGAAAATAAACTTGATTCTTGGCTAGATCAAAGACTTGAACGAGGCAAACATGAAGCATGAACAAAGTCCAAGGAAGTCCGTGAAACAAGGCAAGGCTGGAAACTTGATCTAGGAAACAAGGAACTGGGGTTACGAAGTCCACACACGATCTCTCTCCTCAAGCTGAACAATTGACTCCGCAAGGTTCCCCTTGCGGCAAAACCCCTATATAGGGTCTTGTTTTCCCGCCAACAGAACACTTTCCCTGGAGAACAAGAAGCGAAACCCAACTCTGTCCAGATGCATGACTCCTTAGAATTTCCCAAGGGAAGCAGACCTAATCAGCTAGTTGTTTGGCAGCGATTCTGAGACTCCGGCGAGTAGCCTCCCTGACTCCTCTATCTCTATGATAATTGTCCTTTCGGGAAAACGGGGGAGAATTCTGCCCAAGGCTTGTTTGGTTAACTTCCTGAGGACAAACATCCTCCAGGTGGAGAGGCTCCGATTCAAGCTGAACCGGTGGAAAACCCATGTTTTCCTCCTCGTCTGTCACAATAGTACTAGGAACGGGACTACAAGGCCCATGAGACATCACACCATACTCCAAAAAATAATGCCTGACTGCTCATTGGAGGGAAAGATATTAGAGGCAAAGATGAAGTACTTTGGCTACATAATGAGAAGACAGGAAAGCTTGGAGAAGATAATGGTGCTGGGGAAAATGGAAGGTAAAAGGCAGAGGGGCCAACCAAGGCAGGGTAAATGGATGGTATCCTTGAAGTGACTGGCTTGACCTTGAAGGAGCTGGGGGTGGCGAAGGCCGACAGGGAGCCCTGGCGTGGGCTGGTCCATGAGGTCACAAAGAGTCAGAAGCAATTTAACGAATAAACAACAACAAGAAAGAACAATGCTGAATTACTACATAGTGCCCCATAGTTGGGTGTTCTTGATATTTAGGATGAAGCAGCACTCTAAAGTAGGAAAGTCAGAGAAGCAGTGGGAAAAGACTGATAACATGTTTTAGCCAATCTTGCTCAGTTATTTGGATAGTTAAGAATGTTGAGAAATTAAGAATTTGGGAAATCCAGAATTTACTCCACACTGAATCATGAAATTATGAGTTTATTTCTCATATCCAACATATCCTACCTTAGAGACCGCATCTCCCCCTATGAACCTGCACGCTCTCTTCGCTCATCGGGGGAGGCCCTTCTCTCGCTCCCACCACCCTCGCAGTCGCGGTTGGTGGGGACAAGAGAGAGGGCCTTCTCCATCGTGGCCCCCCGACTTTGGAACTCGCTCCCCAAGGAGATCAGGCTGGCCCCCACCCTCCTCTCTTTCCGGAAGAGCCTAAAAACCTGGCTCTTCCAAAAGGCCTTCGATGATTAATTATTGCCCATTTAACAATGGGATACTCTGACATTATTACTATGCACTTTATTAACTACTTAGGCTAAGAAACTACCTCTCCCATGTTGAAATATGCTGCACCTTGGCCCAGATCCGTATTTTAGTCTTTTGTTTTTAATATTTTATGCTGTATGTCGTTTTTTATGATGGTTTTATTGATGTTGATGTTTTATTGTTGAAATATTCGCTTCACTGTTTTATTGTTGTATATGTCGGGCTTTGTCCCATGTAAGCCGCTCCGAGTCCCTCCAGGGAGATGGGGCGGGCTATAAAAATAAAGTTATTATTATTATTATTATTATTATTATTATTATTATTATTATTGTTATGAGGATAAAGGAAAAGGAACCTGTTACACTACCTTGAACTCATTGTGCGAAAGGCAGGGCTTAATGCAGCCAATAAATAGATAGGTAGGTAGATCTATAGATAGCATTTCAGATTGAGTATCCCACAGCTGAATTGCTTGGCACCATAAATGTTCCATATTTTCAGTTTGGGGGGATTTTGAAATTCTTGCATGCTCATAATGAGATACCCAGATCCAAACATGAAATTCGTTTGTTTCATATATACCTCAGATCAGGGGTCCTCAAACTTTTTAAATAGCGGGCCAGTTCACAGTCTCTTGTACTGGTAGGAGGTGGACTATAATTTGGAAAAAAAACATGAATGAATTCCTATGTACTGTATGCAGCACATATCTTATTTGTAGTGCAAAAAAGCCATGAAATAACAGTACAATATTTAAAATGAAGAACAATTTTAACCAACCTAAACTTACCAGTATTTCAATGGAAAGTGTGGGCCTGCTTTTGGCTGATGAGATATTCAAATTAATTAAGATTGTTGTGTACCTTCAAGTCGTTTCCGACTTAGAGTGACCCTGAGTCTAAAGTTTATGGTGGGAGCTAGGTAATTGACCTTGGAGGGCTGCATCTGACCCACGGAACTTAGTTTGGGGACCCCTGCCTTAGACGAACAGCCTGAAGATAATTTTATACACAGTATTTTTAATTATTTTGTATATAAACTGAATAATCTAAAAGCAAAAGTTTCACTATCTCAGCTCCCCACATGGACAATCTTGGATTTTGGAGTGTTTTTGATTTTGGAATTCGAGATACTCAACCTGTATAATGAAGTTGGTTGCCCTCCAGAATTTTGGACAGAAGTCTTTGGTGGCTTATTTCAAAGCTGTCACAGACAGGCCAGTCAGTGAACCTAGAACCTTTTTCGAACAAAAGCATCTGTTCCATCAAAAAGGTGATGACTTTTCAACGTTGGCAAAAGACATCACCATTAATCCACATCAGGAATGGAAGAACCACCATTTTGGAAACTGAAATGCCACTGTTACCCCCCTTTTTTTCCCTATACAGCCCAGACTTCTAGGTTCTTCAGTGGAGATGCTTAATTATTTGAGTGAGAAGGAGCCACTAAATAAAGCTCCTCGTATGTCTCACTGAACTGCTAATGTGCTTTCATTACTTTCTTTCTTTTGTTTTTGTTTATAGATGTCAGCCTTGTAATTGTCATCCAGCAGGAGCAATTAATGGAACTTGTCATCCCATGACTGGACAATGTATGTGTAAACAATTTGCAACAGGCTCAAAATGTGACGACTGTGTTCTTGATGCTAGTAATTTGGATGTCCACAATCTGTTTGGATGCAGTAAAAGTAAGTGACTGTCAGTCCTAAGAGCATATCTTTCAAATTAATGGTTCTTACTGGTTTAGTGATTGTTAAACAATATAACTGTAATGTTCAAAACAGATGTTACTCATAATCCAACTTCCCCCTTTATTAATATATTATGTTTTGGTGTTGAAAATCACTGCATGATCCCTTGTATTAAAGACAACATAGATTTTTCTGTCACTGAAAGGAAGCAAATTATGTCAGTGCTACACAGTTTTCCTGGCATAATTCATAGTGCTGGGAAATAGCTTACTCCTGGAGTCCTACTGAGATTCTGAAGTCTGACTAGGAGCATTGTTCATAGTTTCAATTGCCCACTACATTCAAATCTCTGCATGTAAATACAACATAGATGTAAATCCTCACTAATTTCTTTGTTGTAGTAAAAATAAAAAAATAACGTTTTCCAACCAGGAGGTAAAATTTCACACATTTCACAGGGTTTTTGGTGCATTTCTGTGTACATTTTGTTTCGGCAAAATTATATTTTAAAAAAACCCTGCTATCTGCATATTTCCCCCTCAAAATCAATTTTTCTTTATGTACAAACAACTTTGTGTGAAAGAAATCATTTCTCATCAAGAACAATGACATTTGAAAGTTTTTTTAATTCTATAAGATGAGTTATCTACCAATATTGAATACATTATTTCCACTGGAGATTCAAAGAAATCATAGCATGGTTATATTTTAAAGATAATGCTACAAAACTTTTCCCTTTGCATTGACATGCATGTTGAGGATAAAGTGGTTTGCTTTTAAATGTACCAATTGAGTAATAAAATATTAGGATATTCAGTGTAAAAACAAACAAACAAATAAACAACATTGACATGTGCATGGATCTCACTAATTTCAAAAAAACTTTGTGCAGGAGAGCTTTCTTGTAGATTCCCCCTAAGCTGCAATGAGTTACATTTTTGAGTAGACATATAAAAAGATGAGAAGATGACATACAATAGTTATGCTCATACTCATGGATGTTTTATACATAGCTCAGCATAGCCATTAAATGAAATATGAGTCCTGTTCAGGCATTCTTTACCAACATTCTTGAACACAAGAGCAGGAGGGTGTCTAGCCCTCCTCTCTTCAATTTATCACACAAGGGAGGCCCCCCTCATGTGGTGAAACGGCAGGTGTAAAGGGCAACTCCAACATGCCGATGCTTCCACTATCACATAGGGGAAGCATCACCCATTGGAGCCAGCACAACATGGGCAGGCTCCTGTGTTGAGTGTACAATGTTTCCACTCCAGTTGTGGTCAGAGTCTCTGCTGGAAGTTTAACAACGTCATCCATCACTGGACTGGCAGAGAAGCACCCTAGGATGCTTCCCAAGCCCCGTGTGATGAAGTCATCTGTGTCATGGCTTTGGCTTTGGAGACATGGAAAGTGACACATCTAAAGAGGTGTTGACATGAGAAAATCAGGGCTCTTGCTCACATGGAAGCCTTTGCATAAATAAAAACATCTTTTTGAATATTTTGCCATCTGACAGGGAAATAATGGAAAGGGGGACGAGGCTAAGAATTTCTTTCCTCCATGTTTAAGAACGCAGGGATACAGAGTTACAGAGTTTCATTGATTTGTGTTTTTCTTGTACATCAGACTTGATTCAGATGCACAGAGTTTTTAGTAACAAGACCAGACACAGATATGGAATTGACTAAGGGCCACTTTATTTAACCTAATGTTTGTTTGATTTCATCAAACCTTAAAGAATGAGAGATTAGCGCAATCTATTACAGGATCAGCTAAGGCCAGGTATCACCCCTTGGCTTCTTTTTCAGCCTTCCCTTAGCTGAAAACACTAGCGATCCAAGGAGAATGCAATCTGGCTATCTACTGGATGGCAAGCTTGAGGCACTCCCTCCACCACAAGTCTCAGAACTCTATAAGTGAGAGGAAAACCTCCTGGTCTACTCCAAGGGTGACAGGCTGTAAGAGGCAGAGACCTACCCTTCGCCAAAAGAGTGTTTGTCATATATCTTGCTTGATTTCCGTTACCTCCTCCAGACAAAGAATACATGTCGGCTTACTTTCTTTCCCTGTCCAGACCAGCCAAAAGGGCACCTTCTCCCTGTTGCAAATCCCCTAGGTAGAACATACTGCTTATTTCAGAAAAATGGACAATCAGCTCTACAGAACCAAAGATTTAAAGATGCTGCAAAGGGGGTGACCAGGCATTTAAAACCCTTTAGTTCTGTCTCCAACCCCACAGCACATCATGGCACTTTGCATCTTTATTTTGCACACTGTCCTCTGAACATGGAAGTTATCAAATTACACCATATGAGTCTGTGGATTCATCTACATATAATGCAGTTTGAAGCTGCCTTCAAACTGCAACAATAATGCAATGCATGTCATCAAACCACACTGCAGTGTGCATTAAAATAGAGCATATCAAACAAAGTTTGGGAAAAGCCTAAAGAAAAACTCTGCATAGGCTACAGTTTGGGCATAATGTAAACTACATTTGCAGAGCAAAAACGGCTCCATAACTTGAAAAGCACATTGTAGATACCCAACACACTAATGCACACTGTAATATTTGGAATTAGGGGTTCAGAAAAATGCCCAAGGACATCACTTGGTAGTAGGTGGCCAATTGACCTTCTTGGATAGATAATCAAATATTTACACTGTTGTCACTTTCTGCTTTTGCTCCCCCACCACTGAAATAATGAGACCAGACAACCATATGGGAATAACTGTGGGCAACTTTATTAAGGTTACCTATTTAACTAATTTTTTGATCTGCAAACAACTTGTTAAGGGGTATGAGCTTGCTGTGGGATAAGCTGAGGCAGTGGTCATCCCAGACATCCCAGGTCATCCTCTTCAGCTAATTTGGGTGAGACACCTGAGTCCCCTGTGCGCAACCCCACATAGGTTGTTCCCAGGGAGACACCCTCTGGAAGTTGCAAAGCTTCAATTGGGCTAGAATTCCCACACAGCTCCAAGGCCATTCCCATTCACCCCCACCTTGGTTGCCTGAACACACAAATGAGGGTTCCTATTCCTGGCCTTCACCAAACTGGGTGCTATAGGTGCACACAGTGACGTTAACTCCATCCCAGTTTCCTGCATGGCATCCTATTTCTGACACCACTAGCACCAATGAACACTTTTTTGAACAGTGTAGCACAAAAAAAAGCCCTGACTTACGGGGGGGGGATCCTACCTGGCCCCAAAGTGACACATAAGTGCACTGTTTTTAGGATGGGAGGGTGGGCAAGCTCTTCAATGGACTGAGGGGGCTGATGAGACTGCTCCTTGATAGTATCCAGTCCCACCCCATAAAAGTTGTCCCAGACAGATGCCACAGGGCTGCATGTTGAGTCCTATGCTTTACACTTTGTACATATATGATTTCACCCCAATCCACCATAACAATATCATTACCAAATTCACAGATGATACAACCGTGGTGGGGCTTATCTATGAAGGAAATGAGTCTGCCTATCAGGAGGAGGTCAATTGGCTGCTCTCGTGGTGCAGGGCTAATAATCGGATAGTTAATACCAACAAGACCAAGGAGCTCATAGTGGACTACAGAAAGAACAGACAAGAAATCCAGCCCTTGATCATAAATGAAGACCAAGTGGAGTTCATGGCCAGTTTTAAGTTCCTGGGTGCCACTGTTAAGGAGGATCTGACCTGGGGCACCCATATGGCAGCTTTAAAGGGGCCCAGCAAAGAGTGTACTACGTGAGATTCCTAAGGAATCAACATCTAAATAAAAAAACTGCTGGTGACATTCTACAGCTGTGCTATGGTGTCCTAACATACTGCATATGTGCATGGTTTGGTAACTGCACAGTGGCAGATAGGAAGCTGCTCCAAAGGGTCACCACTTTTGTATAGAGAATCATTGGTTGCCCTGTCCCCTCTTTACAGGTCCTGTAGCCTTAAGAAAACTCTCATTTGTCTATTTTTCCCTTCTTGTGTTCTTAGGCCTAATCTAGTTTCCCGAGAATACTCCCCATCAGCCCAAGGTCTTTTCTCAAGGGAACGGGAACTTTCACTTTCTCCTGTTGCCTAGGAACGAGCACAGGAATCCACAACATCGGTCTCATGTGCCTCAACTCTCTCTGATCAGTCACAGACTCCCTCTCATTCTTTGACCCATCATCAGAAAAGTTGTCTGCCGCTTGCTGAGTTACGACGATAGGGTGCATCTACATAGTAGAATTAATGCATTTTGATACCACTTTAACTGTCATGGCTCAAAGCAATTGAATCCATGAAACTTTAGTTTGGAGAGGTACTAGTACTCTTTGCTAGAAAGGGATTAAGAGCCTGTAAAACCACAATTTCCATGGCCTCATGGCATTGAGCCATGGCAGTTAAAATGGTGTCAAACTGCATCAGTTCTACAGTGTAGATGTACCCATAGTTACTATGAAAAGAAGACCTAATCTTGAGTAGATTACCACAGTGTCCCCGCCCACACACACACACACACACACACACACACCATTATTCCTAGTTCTTTCTTTGAAAGGGTTAATATGATCTCACAGTCTTAAAAGTTTATCATTGTGATAATTGTGTAGCTCCAAAGGGGTCGATAAAACATTTTCCCCCTTTGGAACTGTTTTGTTTCTCTTAGGAAAAAAGAAACTTGGCTTCTAAAAAGAAAGGCAGTTTGCATTTGAGCCCATGAGGGTCTCTGTTGTGTTGCTTTTAAAGCTGTGAAGGGATGTAATGTGTGTAATTTCACACCTTAAAATCAAGATCAATATATGTACACACACCTCATCCAGACTCCTCATCATAGAACACATATAAAATCATAATTTCAGAGAGTGACTATAGTTGCAGTCTTAAAATGGAACAAGTTTTCTCTTCCATCATAAAAATCCGATCATCGCAGGCCTTACAATTCATTATATAAATAATGCATTATAATGGTAAGAGTTTTCTTATTCTCCATATTATCTAGGAAATTATTTTATATGAAATGGTTATCCTATATAAAACACAACAAATGTTAAAGGACTATTTAAAACCATACACACACTTCACAAATGTACTAATATTTAAATAATTTGAAATATTGTATATAAGGATTTATGAAATCTACAAATATAAAATCTGACATAGGAAACTTTCATTAAAATGCAAATGGTGGGTTAAAAACAAGAGAAGATATTCTATTCAGTGGAGAGAATGCCAGTTATGATTCTTGAGGAAGTCTCTCTCCCATTGTTCCACCTGCTACATATCAGGAATACAGATCTCTAAATTGCCAACTGCTGGATGTCTGTAGGATATTTAGCAGCTGATAAAGCAACCAGTAGACAGATTTATTTATTTACAGTATTTATATTCTATGTCTATGGAGGCACAAATATATCTGGGAATTGTTACTACACATATTGACCACACATGTTTAGTAGTAATAGGGAAGCCGCAACATGCCATCACAGATGAACTCCGTCGTCATTCTGATAGCGGCGGATCAGCGCTTCTGGTACTTCTCAACCTTACCGCAGCGTTTGACACCGTTGACTATGACCTAATGATTCACCGGCTCGCCATGTCCGGAGTTCGCGGTCAGGCCCACAATTGGTTCAACTCATTTCTCCGAAACCGGAGCCAATGCGTGGAGTATATGGATCAAGTTTCTGACAGATCTCGCCTCCTATGTGGGGTACCCCAAGGTGCAATTCTCTCCCCGCTTCTCTTCAACATCTAGGTTAGACCCCTTGCTAGTTTGGCTCGGAGTTTCAGCCTAGATTGCTATCAATATGCAGACGACACCCATCTCCTTCTGCGCTTGGAGCCTGGAGCAACGTCAATACCAGACAATTTCACCTTATGTCTGGAGGCTCTGTCGAACTGGCTACGTGCTAGTAGACTGAAGGTGAACCCGGCGAAGACTGAGATTCTCTGGCATGGCCGCTCGACTGGTCTGACCCATTTGCTACCCATCTTCGATGGTGCTGCTCTATCTCCTTCACCTACCGTTAAGAGCCTGGGTGTCGTTTTGGATTCGCAGCCGACAATGGAAGCTCAGGTCGCTGCTGCCAGCAAACAGGCCTTTTTCCACCTACGACAAGTGAGGCAACTGGCACCCTATCTATCTGATGAGGCTCTGGCAACAGTCATCCATGCCACGGTCACGTCTAGGCTGGACTATTGCAACGCCCTGTATGTTGGCCTTCTGATGTCCATGACCCGAAAGCTCTGTATTGTTCAGAATGCGGCAGCCAGGCAACTCACAAGAACACCCATGAAATGCCATATAACACCAGTGCTGCAGCATCTTCATTGATTCCAACTGATTACCGTGGTCTATATAAGATGCTAGTTCTGACCTTTAAAATTCTTTATGGCTAGGGCCCATTGTACCTTAGGGACCGTCTCTCCTTCTCCCATCATCGGAGGTCGCAATGACCATCTCAACGCGACTTACTTTACATACCGGGTCCTAGAGAAGTGCATTTGGAAAGGACCAGATGCAGAGCTTTTTCTATTTCTGCCCCTGCCTTATGGAATGCCTTGCCGCCCTATATGAGAGCCATGCGTGAATTAGGGCCTTTTACCCTAGCACTCAAGACCTGGCTCTTTACTAGAGCTTTTAATCTATGTTAATTTTATCAATATTTATATGTATGTATTTTTATCCTTTACAATTTTATCTTGGAAATCGCCTAGAGCATCTTGGATGGAGGGCGATTAATAAGTAATTAAATGATGATGATGATGATGATGATGATGATGATGTTTTCACTAATGTAAATAAGTGTTAAAGTATCATCTCTCCAAGTATGTGCCAGTTGATATTCTCTCAGATAGCTGTTGTTCATACGACTAGTCCAGAAGTAGCTTTCATGCCAGGTTTCTAAGGACAGAACATATTTGTGGATATCTTTAAAGGAGACTTTATAGAAGATTGGACTGAATGAATGGCTCAGACATGATGTTGGTCAACTGAGGATGGATACAAGATGGAAATGGATATTATGGAATATGGATATGTTAATTGTGCACATTTGCAGATATAGTTATCTTTAGGCAAAATAATCTTGTTTTATGCATTACTCTCATGGAAGATGGTGTTTTGGCAAAGCAGGAATGGCAGTGCTTCAATTTATATGTGCACTGTTTGATATCTGTGCAATATATTTTTGTGTGCAAAGGAAGCCCGCATAAAAACAACAGCTTACTTGTGGAGGCTTTTTCTGATTGAAACATTCACACTACATTATTTCCTAATTGCATGAAGAATCTGCTTGCAAGTGAGTGTTACTTAACAGACAGCTAAGCAGAATGTTTGAATGTCAAAGTATAGCGATAGTGCAATAAAACAATGCCACAAGGAGGCCAGGATTGCCTACTTCTGCTGGAAACGATAATTAACATGTGATGAATTGGCTTAGATGTTTGGCATTTTTGGTTTTCTCCATGCCCTCGTTGACTGCTCTGATATACACATTTCTTTTTGAGGCTAAAGTCTTCTGACCTGACTAAGACAAAATCAATGGATTTTCTGTGTTGATCATGCCATTATTATCCATGTGTGTGCTGCCTGATGACAGCCTTCTCTATCAAAATATGCATTCCTGTTTAGTAAAATATACAATGCCTTTTTTTCATAATTATTATCTTGTAATCCAGTACCCTCTCAGCAACCTCCACCAGCAGGACAAGTTTTAAATTCTTCTGCTATCAGGCTTGCTTGGAATCCACCTGATTCTCCGAACTCAAACCAGCTTGCTTTCAAACTCTACAGAAATGAGAGTCAGATCTATACAGTGGAGGACAACTATCCCTATAGTAAGTGCTTATGCATTTCCTCCCTCTTTTACTTTTGGACTATTTCTATTTTTTCCTCTTTTTTGTTAGCTCTTGTTCATAACTAGAATTATGTGGGTGTGCTTATTAATCAGATGTCCCATGTAAATCATATCTTAGCTCTCATTTTTCAAATATACCTATGGTTTAAGGCAGAAGCAGAAATGTAATAGTAGCTGACTGAGCCAATTTATTGGTGACCTGGGAGTTTTTCTGTAGTGCCTTAGACCTTGATGCATGACCTGTGTTTTGTATATCAAATCTTAATTACTGACTCATCCGACATAAACAAAACAGGGACATCTACAGTTTCCAACAAAGCTCTTCGTCTCCTCACATCAACTAGGAGAGGATAGGGATAATATGGAGGTCATTGGGTACTTATGAGGATAATTCCAATGTATGAAACATATTATGTATTGCCAACATATGACACATTTTAGTGCCTATTAGTATTGAAAAGCTTCTTGCAGTCCTAGTATCAGACAACTTCTTGTTCCTGGTTAAGTTTCAGCAACATTGGCTCTACCCATTGACTCTTTACTGACTTCTAATGGAACTTATGAAAACAGAGCTTCATCTATTGATGTGAACGGCACCACTCCCATATTATCCAATAAAGATACAAGGGTTGAGTGAAAAGTAATGCTTCCACCTTCGTAACTCCTCAACAGATGGCAGTACTGATATGCGGCAGGTACTGGCTTCTTCAGTAGACTCTCCTCTACAGTTCCGTTTGGCAGGAAGCCTTAGCATTGAACGGTTGTGTTGTTCAAGTGCGAAGTATGGAACCCTGCACAGGCGGTCGGTCAATGCGACTTAAGCAACGTGCAGTCATTGAATTCTTGACAGCAGAAGGTGTCACCCCAAAGGAGAATCATCAGAGAATGCAAGCTGTTTATGGTGATTGTGTTGATGTGAGTACTGTCTGTTGCTGGGTGAGTAAGTTTAAAGATGTTGAGGTGGAACATCTGACTTGTGTGACAAACAAAGAGTTGGGCGTCCTATGACAGCAACCACTGAGTTTCATAAGCAAAAGGTTGACAGATTGATTCAGGACGATCGTGGTATCACTCAGAGAGAAATTTCAAGCATAATCGGCATTTCACAAGAATGTGTGGGTCACATTATTGCTTTGCTTGGCTATTGGAAGATCTGTGTATGATGGGTACTGTGAGACACTGTTTGCGGAAACAGTGTCAACTTCTTCCATGACGGCTTCAGAAAATTTGTTCATCGTTAGCAGAAATGTATCCAATTGTCTGGCGATTATGTGGGACAGTGAATAGTGGTTGTTAAAGACCACATTCTAAGGATTATTTCTGCATTTGATTTATTAAAACATTCCCATCCAAACCGAAGTAACGAAGGTGGAGGCATTGCTTTCATTCAACCCGAGAGAGAGAGAGAGAGAGAGAGAGAGAGAGAGAGAGAGAGAGAGGGGGGGGGGAGGGGGGAGAAAAGTTTCTCATAGTCTGGTTTGCTCTACTTATGGGATGATGAATGAGTTAAAGGTGCTTTGCTTTTCCTCAGAAGCTGTTTAAATTGCATGTTCATAATCATGGGTGAAGGAATAATTAGGTCTGGTGTTATGGTGGGATCCAGATGGTTCGAATTCGGACCAACTGAAACTTTGCTTGCCTAAAATTTTTTATCGTTTGCCAAAAGAAGTCAGTATGATTACAGAGTGTTGTCCTCGGACTTGGGAAATCCATTTTCAAGTCTCCATTGAGCTATCATGAAAGTCACTGAAAGTCATGCTTTGCATTACGAAACTAAGAGGTATTCTGAGTTAGAAATTAACTCAGAATACAGATGACTTGCCAAGGTCTGCCTTTCCAGCAGCATCTGGAGAACCAAGATGCATTTCATGCCCCAAAGACCTCCAGTGGAAGCTCTGGGTCACTAACATTACCAAAATGTCAGCCTTGTCTATCAGAGGGACTACTTCTTTTCCATAACTGTTTTAACATTGACTACCAGAAGCTGTGAATCACCTATGTACAGTTTCTAATAAGTAAACTGTTTACTGAATCTCATCCTGGTACCAGCACACCCTCACATGACTGATTCCAAACAAAAATAGAGTTGATTATTATCATCAAACAGATGAAACTTCATTCCAGTTAAGCAGCCAACTTGCTTTGGTTCACATCCTGACAGTTTTGCACTTCTGCTTTTAAAGTCCCTCTAGACTCTCTGTTGTTGTGTTTTATGTGAACAGCTTCTGCAGGATAATTTCTGGATTTCAGCTTTCATATCTTAACAAGAATATATAGCAATTGAGAGTTTTGTATTGGGAATGTTAACAAAACCAAATGGAGTAATTCTTCCAGATTAGTGTGCTGATGTCATTTCAAGATTGCATTACCATAAATGAGAGGCTAGTCTTAAACTTTATCTAACTACTGATCGCCTAATCATAGACTGATATAGGCATCTTCAATAAATCATTATTTGATAAAGCCACCACTGTTCTTAAGGAAAAATATTGCCATTCTGACATTTTCTGACAATCATGATAATTAACGATGTGAAAAATAATCTACTATCTGGCATTTGAACACTAAGAAAAATTTGTTAGTACTGCCAGATTCTTATGTTTATGACTTATTCTCGGTATATATGTAGTATCTGTAATACACACAAGGGACACTATCTAAATGCAACCATGTGCATATAGGTCTTTTGAAGCAAGAGTTTGGAATTATAAATATAGAAGCATTGAACTTTTCAAGAAAGATTAAAAATAGTCTCCAAACCTGTCCTGATTATTTTGACTGATGGTTTTGCAACATTACTGCAAAATTATCTTTAGCGTTCTTCCTTTAGAAGCAAAGAAATAATATGCATTAGATGGACTTTTCATCATTCTCTTTCTTGTTTAACTCAAGATGGAAAAAGCACTATTAAAAGACAAAGCTATATAATAATCACACAAAATTGACTGTAAATTTATACTAAGACTGGTATTAAATTAAAGGAGGCATTGCTAAGGAAATGAACATATTCTGAAAAGTCACCAGGATGCAGCCAGTTTATTTAGTAGATTTCTGGCACTAGATCAACAATGTGGGAGTTGATTAGCCTTATCTCCTCACCATTAACTACATAGCTGAGTGGTGAATGCCTCCTTCTAACACCCAAGCAATACCCCAGTAAGGCTCTGTCTCCCCAAGAAAATAGCAGCAGAGAAATCACTGGTGTTGATTCAAATTTTGGGTTTGGACAGCAATACAACTTCAGTGTGATGTAGTACAGGAAGGTGTCGTGCTAATAGGGTGGGCCTGTGGCTAATTAATCTGAATTCCATTTGGATTATTATGGTGGTATAGACAAGATCAAAGCAAGCAACAGATATCTAGTCTGATATAGAACATGTATTATTTTTAACACAGAAATTGGAATCTTCAAAAGAAAATGTGGTTGAAAAAATCTGGCTGAGTATTTGCGATCTTGAGACTGTATGCACCCTGATTGGGAGGGGCAATTCCAGAATTTATGGGACACAACTAGGTTTTTCTTCTTCTGAATCTTACTGACCAGCAAGTCAAAGGTTTCGTTCATGTGGTGAAACCTCTTCCCCAGCTGATAGACCACACATGGGGGTGTATATAGTGTCAATGCTGCAAATTCTCAAATATATTTTTACAACTCATTTTCTAGATTTCAGTGATTTGTTAATCTCTTCCTAAATGTTTTGAATTGACATCTATCCTATTTTGTATTCTGTTTATTGAGCTCGTTGCCCAATTATATTGCAATTTTAAGTACATTTTACATTTTTATTTTTGTGAAGCACTTTGGCAGGACTGTGCCATAAAAGGGGGCACATACATACATACAAACACAACACACATACACATAATTGTTATTATTATCTATTGCAGGTACCCAGTTCTTTATTGACAGCAACTTGTTTCCTTATACCATTTATTCATATCACCTGGAGACCAGCAATATTCATGGATCTACTAAAAGTGCAGCCTTGACATACAGGACACAGCCTGGAATTCCTACAGGAAACTTGCTTTTGAGCCCAGTTTTTCCTGTTGGGCCATACTCTGTTTCTTTACACTGGACAGCTCTGTCAAACTCCTCTGGTCCTATAGAGAAATATGTTTTGACATGCACGTCTTCACTTGAACTTAAACCTTGTGGTCAGTATCAAGGCTTAGAAACATCTACAACTGTGTGGAATTTGGTTCCATTCACAAAATACAGTTTTGATGTTCAAGCATGCACCAGTGGGGGCTGTTTGCTGAGCCAGAAGGTAGCAATAGTTACTGCACAGGCCCCACCCGAGGAGCAGGAACCTCCAGTCGTCAGCACCATCAGCGCTACAGAACTTGCTGTCAAATGGGCCCCTCCCAAGAAAGCAAATGGTAGGATTTTATATCTTGATTTTAAGCAATATATTGCCTATACAAAATTTTTGTGAGACTTGTCTAGGATTTCTTTTTTTATTGCTGGGCAAAATCAGTTTCCCATGGACACCAGAGGAAACTAATAGTTCTGTTGCTTCAGGGCAGTGAGGCCTTTCAGAATACGCTACATTTTGTGGGAAATATCCAGTTCAGCACCTTGGACAGCACCCATAAACTCTGAAATAGCTCCTAGAAAACTAGGCATAAATTCTTTGCACTGAAACAAATGAGTCAGTGGCCAACTTTGGTGGGCACAACTGCAAATATAAGAGGGGGGATCAATATAGGACTCAGAGGTGACCTTGGACATACCTATTGTGGAATCACTGGAGCTGACATTGAAGTAGAACCCTCAACTTTGATGCAATTCTATGCTAGCTAGCCACTTTTGTAAGGTTAAGTCATTGGTTTCAATAGTAGTAAAATTTAAAGAATGTAGTAGTGGTAGTAGTAGTAGTAGTAGAAGTATCCTCATTTACTAATTCAGCAGTATACTAAATACTATCATAGTAATTTAAAATAGCATCTGAATGGTAGTGTATAAATCACTTTTTGTACACTTTCAGATAAACACATTTATTTAATTAACCGCATATGGTTATTTCTAGGTGTAATTATTAGGTATGAACTGTATGTGAGAAGAGCTCTGCAATCAGATGAAGGCCACGTTTCACCAGAGAGTCGTGTTTTCCAAACGAGTGGATGGTTCAGTCCCCATACACTGCTGGAGTCAGCCAATGAAAATGCCTTGACACCACCACTGACTAGCACCAACATCACTGATCTGGAGCCATTCACAGATTATGAGTTTCGTATTTTATCAGTCAATATGGCTGGGAGTACATTTTCAAGTTGGACATCAGAAAGAACAGCAGAGGCAGGTAAATTGCTTCCTTTAAACATCATTTTTCAAAATTTAGATTTATTTTCAAAATATATTTAACAACAAGGATCCTTGTTATTACTTCTCTCTTTTGGATTAAATTTTGGACTTTACCTTAAATATTTATCTATGAATGATTGTTGCCTTTACAATGCAGTTTATCTGGAATTCTGATGGAAAAAACTACCCTAGTACTTTAAAATTGCCTTACAAAAAATAGCCTTACAAAACCTCTTTGTACCATACATTTTTATTATAATTGTGGCTTTTATTTCCATCAGAATGTTCATATTGTGTGCTATCTTAAACTGATATATGACAGACCCTTGTGATGAGCCTTGGAAGTCTGCAAAATAAATACAATTCTATATATTATGATACATTTCTATTTACTGCCAAAAGCCATTCCTCTGTGTAGGTATCTCCTACGTTTCTCAGTAGCTTTTTTGCCTTTTACATATGTATGTCAGCAGGAATATTCCCTTGAGAAAGTCCCATTCAGAGAGAAATGGAAGAGAAGGTGTTTTTGATGGCCTTACTTCACTTGGAAATTCCCAGCACTTCTTACACACCCATTACATACTCCTTATCCAAGAGAGATCCCAAGCCCCCTGAAGAACATTTTAGCTGGTAATACAGGAAGGGGTAACTGTTGAGAATAGCCTCCTTTTAAATTCTGCCAAGAAAAATACTGTGCTAGATTGAAAGCCTTCCATAGATATAAATTTGCCTACTGTGCATGGAAGAAAGACCTTAAATTCATGCCACATTATTGTAATCAGGAATTGTTATGTATGTTTTCCTAAATAAACAAGCAGCAGCCAGTTGAATGTGGGTGTAAAAAGATAATAAAGGAAATTTCTTCATGTGATATGTTTTGTATCAGTGGAGAGAAAGGAGGAGTTCTGAGAGTTTAACTCAGTGATGTCTTTGTCAGGTTTTTAGCTGGTAATTATATATCCCATACATTTATTATTATTATTATTATTATTATTATTATTATTATTATTATTATTATTATTATTACTATTATTATTATTATTATTATTATTATTATTATTATCATCTGCATTTCTATACCGCTTTTCCCACCTCTGGGGGGACTCAAAGCGGTTTACAACATAATAAATGGCAAAATTCAATGCCTTACATATATATAAAAAATATATCACACATCTAAATCAAAAACATACAACTGTAGATTAAAACCATTTTATATTGAAATCTATGGGGCACTACTGAATTGGGCTATTACTATGAAGTTTGATAAGCTCCATGTGGTTAATTGTGTGCTTTCAAGTCATTTCATCATCATCATCATCATCATCATTTAATTACTTATTAATCGCCCTCCATCCAAGATGCTCTTGGCGATTTACAAGATAAAATTGTAAAGGATAAAAATACATACATACAAATATTGATAAAATTAACATAGATCAAAAGCTCTAGTAAAGAGCCAGGTCTTGAGTGCTAGGGTAAAAGGCCCTAACTCACGCATGGCTCTCATATAGGGCGGCATTCCATAAGGCAGGGGCAGAAATAGAAAAAGCTCTGCATCTGGTCCTTTCCAAGTGCACTTCTCTAGGACCCGGTATATAAAGTAAGTCACGTTGGGATGGTCGTTGCGACCTCCGGTGATGGGAGAAGGAGAGACAATCCCTAAGGTACGATGGGCCCTGGCCATAAAGAATTTTAAAGGTCAGAACTAGCAACTTATATAGACCACGGTAATCAGTTGGAAGCCAATGCAGATGCTGCAGCACGGATGTTATATGGCATTTCATGGGTGTTCTTGTGAGTAGCCTGGCTGCTGCATTCTGAACAATACGGAACATTTGGGTCGTGGACATCGGAAGGCCAACATACAGGGCATTACAATAGTCCAGCCTAGACATGACCGTGGCATGGATGACTGTTTCGGAGATATGAGTTGAACCAATTGAAGGCCTGACCGCGAACTCCGGACATGGCGAGATGGTGAATCATTAGATCGTAGTCAACGGTGTCAAACGCTGCAGTCAGGTCGAGAAGTACCAGTAGCGCTGATCCGCCACTATCAGACTGGCGATGGAGTTCATCTGTAATGGCAACCAGGACTGTCTCTGATCCATGGCCAGGGTGGAAGCCTGACTGGAAAGGGTCCAGGCTGACTGTATCATCCAAAAATTGTTGCAATTGTCCCAGTACAGCCCGCTCTATCATCTTACCCAAGAATGGGAGGTTAGAGACATGACAATAGTTTGCAAGGGTCATGGGATCCAAGCTAGTCTTCTTTAGCAAGGGATGAACCCTTGCCTCTTTTAGGTTGTCCAGGAAGACCCTTTGTTCAAGAGAGCCATTGATTATATTACTCAACGGATCGCGTAGATCTTCCAGGCAGCTCTTCACCAACCAAGAGGGGCACAGATCAAGGGAACAGGTGGTTGGTTTTGCAACAGCCAGGATTCTAGCAACATCTTCCTTGTCAAGCGGAGTAAATCGGTCAAAGATAGGCCCACTAAGCGGCCACTAAGTCTCAAGCTCACTCAAGGTATCAACTGTAGGGGGCAATTCCTGCCAAAGCATGGTGATTTTATCAGTGAAAAACTTCTGGAATGCCACTGCTGTAAGAGCAGTGGTTGCTGGGTTTTGGACTAAGGGAGCCGGACTGGTCAAAGCATGAACGATTTTGAATACTTGTGCTGGGCGCGATCTAGCAGAGGCTATTAATGAAGAATTGTAAGATTTTTTAGCGTCCTTGATGGCTGATTCGTAGGACCTGCGAGAAGCCTTGAAAGCGGACAGTGACACTGCATCGAGTTTCCGTCGCCACCAACGTTCCAGCCGCTTTCGTGCCTGCTTCATCGTCCGTAGCTCATTAGTGTACCAGGGGGAGCGATTCCGGTGAGGGCGAAGGAGGCGTCTGGGGGCAACCTCATCCAAGGCAGCCAACAAACTGACATTCCATTTCTGAAACATGGCAACATAAAGTGAACCTATAATATTTTTTTTTGCAAGATCTGTTCAGAGGGGGTTTGATTCTGCCTTCTTCTGAGGCTGAGAGAGTGTAACTTGTCCATAGTCACCCGGTGGGTTTCCATGTCTGAATGGAAATTCAAAATGTATTCTCCAATAGTAGTTCAATTCGCATGTCACTCAACATGCTGACTCTTTATAAACATATATAGGTATGCTCCATGTGTGTATCTATATACATGTTTCAATTGTCATCCTATTTTGATGGTGATGATGATGATGATGATGATGATAATAATAGTAATTTTATTTCTTACCTGCCTCCTCTTGTGGCTCAAGGCGAGTTACATAATAATTAAAACACATAAACATTGTAAAAAAATACCACCAATACACATATTAAAATGTATTTCTATAAAAGATACATATTAACCATATTTCTATAAAATACATATTAAAATACACAAAACAGAGATTAAACAAAGGGCACGAGTTTAAAATGCTGTTGATATATGGGTTATATCTAGTTAAATATAACTAAGAAAAAATCAGAAGTATGCCTTATATCTATATCATCATATTGAAATAGTTTTGATGCATATTCTTCTTTTCCTTGACAATATATTTTAAGCTTATTGGTTTTGACTGTTCAACAGAGAGATGCCCCACCCCTTTGTATGACAGTGTTCTGTAACTTGTTCTATAACCTAGGATCAAATGAATGAACAGTTCCAGATATACTTATTTGAAGGTAAATTCCACTAACTTCCATTAAGCCTATATATATATATATATATATATATATATATATATATATATATATATATATATATTAAAGAAAGATCCCAACAGTAGGCTCATTTAGGTTAATAGCATGAGGACCTCAATCCAAACTCATTTCAGTTGGACATAAGACTGTCAAATTTTCCCTGCAATTTAAGAATGAGTGAATCAGTCAGTCTGTCAATAAATCAACTGAGTTGTTTATTCCAGTACAACTCAGTATCCAATACTTTCTGTGTACTAAAATTTGTAAAGAGTTGTTTTCCAAAACAGAAATGTTCTGGCACTTCATAGCATTTTAAAATGGAAGTTTAGCTTGCAGAAATCATGTGTCACAAGAATGAAACATTTTTGATTTATCAGCGCTTCTAATAAAAGACAGGCATGTTAATTTCAAATCTGCTGAGCCATTAAATTTATTTTGATGATCTTTAAGTGTTCAACAATCTTTCTTCTAATCAGGTTTTCCCCATCATAGGAAGGCTATACTTTTAAAAATCCATTTACTTCACTATAATGTGAAACCTACACTGTGTTTCATATTTTAAGTGGTGGTTAGTGCACCATAAAAATCATAGATCTCATATTTTACCTATAGGTGGGACGCATTTATTTTAAAATTGCAGCATTGAAGACCATGTGAAAATTCCTTTTAGACCTGCAAATTAATTTCTACAAGCTGCTTATTTAAGATTTGAATGGAAACAGCCATTTTATCAAGTTTAACAGATGGTATTTTACCAATATAGTGGGACAACTTGCCTGACACATGTTGTTCATTTATTTTATGATGAATTAGCACGTTTATTTGTTTTTTTAGCTCCTGTATTCATGCCACCTCCATCAGTATTCCCTCTTTCACCATATTCTCTCAATGTATCTTGGGAAAAGCCACAAGATAATGAAGCAAGAGGAGAAGTGATGGGATACAGCGTCAATGTAATTACAGAACAAAAAGTATTGCCAGTGTTTTCTCAGGTATTATTGTTATTAGCAATCTGTTTTCTCTGCCTATTGATATATAATTATTATAAAGCAATCCCAGCATTTTTGGTTATGCCAACATTTAATTTCCTATGGGGAAGCATCCAAGGGGTAGGGGCATCAAAGTTATTGTGGCAGGTTGCCTAGTTGAAGCTGACTATCTGCTAATTTGTCTTTGAATAAGAGGATGCAATTTATGGAGGATTTTTCTCAGTTTGAATGACTCTTTAGTTATGGACTATGGACTCTGTTTATTTTGAAACATTCTCTTTATTTTTGTATTCACTTCAACTTTTCTTCAACTCATTTATACATTTTACTTTCTAGTGCTTTCCTACTTTTCAGAGCAGCTTACCGCAACTAAAATGCAATGTTCTGATAATAAAAACATATAGAATAGAAATTCTATAAAAATAAAAATAGAAGATAAATAGATCAATTGTGGTAAGGTAAATGTAATAGATTCCCATGAGCAAGCAGCTACTAGGATCCTTGCCATCAATACAAAACCAACTGATGTTTCCAAAAACTCCTCAGGGTAATGTATTGCAGTGATCTGTTGTACATGCCACTAAGGATTGTATTACCATGGCTAGGCTTGGTTCAAAAATAGGTACAGCTTGACTACATTTACTCTGCTTAAAGGTGTCGCCTCAGCTTCCAAATGCAAAGCTAAAAGTAGGAGCATCCCAAACAGTGCTTATAATTTTTCAAGGAGAATTTGAAAAAAAACATGAACCTGATTTTTCAAAGGTCTTCCCATCTGTCAACAGCTTCCTTGTTAATGCATTCTGGGCTGGTTGGTGGATCAGTTGTTGTAGAGGTAGCAAATGCAATCTTCACTTGTGCTCCTCCTTCAGCAGCCCCAACTTGTATGTCAGTTTTCTGGGGCTGGACTCTGTTCCTTCAGAGGCTACGGAAGAGGAGAACGCCCAGATAACTCTAAGAGTCTGCAGATGGAATAGCCACAGAATCGAGAAAAAAATCACCAGCACTGAAGAGGTGTTTCCCAGAATTATCTTCTGCAACTGGAAGAAGTAGAACCAGTACAAAATAATATCTTTCATGCCCATTCCACCAGGCACCTTCCTCAGTAGCACTGAATGCAGGCAAGTGGTCTAGCAGAGACATGTTCTTTTGGTGGGTTCCTGATATGGAGGTGAAGACTGGTTGTAAAATAGCACTGTTTAAAGATACCATACATTCTCTTTAACCTCTTTCCATAATTATCTGGTGACTAGAATCCATTACAGAATGCTGGCCTCATTATTGTGTGGAATCTGTCCTCCATCCTTTATAGTCATTGGCATTGTTTTCCTATTTATCTTTTCAGGAACTTGATTTTTTACTTCACAAATTATTGTAGTGGATATTTTATCATTTAACGTCTAGCTTTTAGAAATTCCCCAGAATAATCTTTGCCAAGTTTGGAGCTTGGCAGGTAGCTTCATGAAGAAACCCAAATCAAACACAAAGGGTACGATTCTTAAACATACTATTACATTAATGGAAAATAGGGGAAGCACCATCAGTATAGCTGTTTTGACCATGTTTGCTTTGCAGGTCTTGTATATTGCTGAAGCACATGAACAGTCCTATGAAGTGACAGGATTGGAACCATACAGAATGTACCACTTCACCATCACTCTCTGCAATCGAATTGGTTGTGTTAGTAGCGAGCCTGGAGTGGGACAAACTTTACCGGCTGGTAAGGAGAAGGAAAAAAAGCCTGCATCCAGGTTCAAAGTTAGCACGTACCTCTCTAATGAACACAATTACAGATGATCACAGGTTGCTGCATAGTCACTGAGATAGGCGTTATGTTAATACAAAGTGACTAGCTTAATTGGTGTTTGTTTACCATGACAGATTAAAAACAAAACACCATGTTTTCCTCAATGATTTGCCATGTATTATAAAGCTTGTGTTGGTTTCTTTTTCACTGAGGTTATATACTTTCTACTAATAAAAGGTATAAGTTTAATTAAGTTAACATATTTTTAGTGTTATGCATTGTATCAGTAGCGTCTTCAACATGCAAATATAGTTGCAGCCCTTTTAAAACCTGAACTCTACTACATAAGTGCAATTCCCTGTTTTAGTGTAGTGCCTATTGGAAAGAAATATCCATATTTTACAGTTAATGCCCTGCCTGAGTTACCGGGCAGGGATATTGTGACGGCTGGCACTCCCCCACATGCCATCTCCTGGGGCTTTTCCTTCCCAGGAACCCCTGCACATTTTGGCACCCATTGGGCACAGCAAATAAGGGGTTGACTCCACCCTGCATGTATTTTATGTGTTGTATTTTATGAATAGTTGTTAATGGTTTTAAATGTGTTGCTGTTTTATTGATCTGTTTGGCATTGAATTTTGAATTTCCAAGTCAACATCTGGAAGACTTCACTGCTCTTTGATAAAATGCTCTAAGAATTTAAATTATTCCCACTTCTTGTCTGTGCCCATTAACTCAGTTAAACCTTTGTAAGTGCAGTCTTTATTTTGTCTGGAATTAGGCTCTATATCAGCTTAATTTTTGAGGAATAAGTTGTTTGGTTGTTACTGTCTCAATGATGCTATAGTCTTATAATATTTAGGATCTCATCATACTGGAAATAATTGTATACCAATTTAAGTGATATTTGCCCGATTAAAAGAGGATAGGTAAAGCTTTTCCACTGACATTAAGTCTAGTCTTGTCCGACTCTGGGGGTTGGTGCTTATCTCCATTTTTAAGCCGAAGAGCTGGTGTTGTCTGTAGACACCTCCAAGGTCATGTGGCTGGCATGACTGCTTGGAGCGCATAATACATGAATTATGGAAGTTCTCATTTTACAAGGTTCTTAGCTTTCTCTGCAAAAGAGTGCTTGTGCCACAAACCCCAGGACCCCACAGTTAAAGTGTGTCAAACTGTATTAATTCTACAGTAGATGTTCTCTAAACCTTGTGACCTTCTAGCTCCATGTCTTGGAAGTATATGAGGGTGTTTGTCAAAATTTAAGTTGTTGTTTATTACTCCACACTGTACAGAATTCCTTGATAGAATTCCTAAGCATCCAGTTGTCATATATATGTTCGGATTTCTGCAGCTCGGCATTCAGAAAACTATTATGTTGAGCACTTTCAAAAATATGCAATGGGATTTAAGTATGATTCCTTTTCATTATTAATAATGAAGACTCTTTATCCATTTATTTCTTAATTTCTTGAAAATAAATAGTTCACTGAAGCCCAACAACTTGTTTATTATTGTCTCTATCCCAATTGTTTTTAATACTTTCATATCAGTTGCATTAGGCAAAACAAGGATGGTTGACTAACCAGTAGATTTATATGTATTAAATTGCAGTAGTGTTATCATTTTCAGGTTCAACAGCACACATTTTGAGCCCCCCCTTTACTTGGAATTAACTGCCCCCTCTGAAATAAAACAAATGTGTTGCTTATCTACAGAGCTTGAACATACCATACAATAGGCTACCTATGAGCAATTCATTTTGGGGGTAACAAATTCTAACCAACCCCCCTCCCCATTAACAAAAAGATGACCCAAACAAAGTTCCTTTGCAATGAGGAAAATGACTACTTCTTATGGGATTTGGGCAACCCCTGCCAGAAACTGACCTCATCTTCTGCATTCCTTGGTTAAATCTATGTTTCTTTTGAGAGAGGGGTGAAACCAACCTGGATGCACACAATTTTTCCAAGGTTTATAGGACTGTATGAAATCTCTGAAAATCACTAACAGTATAATTTTTGGAGTGATTTGTAAAACTATGGAGTGCACTACATCCTTACAGGTCACTTTGGAAAGATTGTTGTTGTACTTTCAGGGGTGCTATCAACCGTCAGAAGAGGCTATATATGTCCCAAGTGCTTGGATTTTGGATTAAAGAAAGACTGGTTTAAAAGGGGGGGGGGAGAGAAAGAAGACAAGACAGCCCAAGAAGGGGAAAGGAGAATCAATGGCAGCACTCCCCACCAGGTTCTGAAAAGGCTTCCAAAGCCTTTCCTAATGAGGAAAGTGCACGTTAACTTTCATGTGTAATTAAAGCAGCATAATGAGTTACATTGGAGAGGCACACAATGATAGCACTAACTGAGTTCCCAACCTGCCAAATATTGAGTAGCAGAATGCACTGCATTAACAGAACCATGTTCCAGGCTCTATTTGCCGGTCAGCTTTTGCTGTGAAATGTAAAAGCCAAAAAAACTCCCTCCAAAGCACTTTTAAGTGAATTAACGAACTATTTTGATTAGCTGCTTCCTTTTGGTGCTTATTGTGACAAATACTAAACAAGGGCCTGATCAGATATGCATTTACAATCAAATTTGTGAAAGAATGAGGAAAAGTTGCTGCCCAGTTTTACTAGGCATGAGAGAGACTGAGAAATGAAGAAAAGAAGGAAGATACAGTAGAGTCTCACTTATCCAACACTCGCTTATCCAACATTCTGGATTATCCAACACATTTTTGTAGTCAATGTTTTCAATACATCGTGATATTTTGGTGCTAAATTTGTAAATACAGTAATTACTACAGAGCATTACTGCGTATTGAACTATTTTTTCTGTCGAATTTGTAGTTAAACATGATGTTTTGGTGCTTAATTTGTAAAATCATAACATAATTTGATGTGTAATAGGCTTTTCCTTAAGCCCTCCTTATTATCCAACATATTTGCTTATCCAACGTTCTGCCGGCCCGTTTATGTTGGATAAGTGAGACTCTACTGTACATGCTAAGGAAACATTACAAGCTATCTTTCTCCATAAATCTCAATTGCTAATATAAACAAACAGCAACCAATGGTAAACAAGTCCCCCTTTTAATGAAAATTCAAAATAATATCTGGAAATGCTTCTATGTTGGCATGCTGGTAGTACAGTGATGTCAGGGGGCAGCATTCTTCTCTTTCCCTTTCCTTCACTATTCCCAGGCGGACTGGTTTCCTTTAATTTTTGTTTTATAATTATATTTGCCCTTGTATTTTTTAAAAGCTATAAAAATTAAAATCAAGGAGCAATGATAGTGCAGGAAGGCAGAGTTACAAGAGTATCTGTAAATACAATCATGAAACCACGAGTTGCTGAATTGGCACAATTGTGTGATTGAAGAGATGAAAGGTGCTCAACCTGGTATGTACCTGCTATCAATGATGGTGTGTTTAAAGTCCTAGGAGTGAATTAAAACATAAGTAGCAGCATAGCTTCATCCAAAATCCTTTGTACTGAAAAATTTTTAATAGAGAAATAAGCTTTGTGGGAGCCCCCGATGGCGCTGCGGATTAAAGCACTGAGCTGCTGAACTTGCGGACCAAAAGGCTGCAGGTCGAATCCGGGGAGCGGACTGCACGCCCACTGTTAGCCCCAGCTTCTGCCAACCTAGCAGTTCGAAACCATGAAAATGTGAGTAGATCAATAGGTACCACTCCGGCGAGATGGTAACGGCGATCCATGCAATCATGCCAGCCACATGACCTTGGAGGTGTCTTTGCACAATGCTGGCTCTTTGGCTTAGGAATGGAGATGACCCCCAGAGTCAGATACGACTGGACTTAATGTCAGGAGAAAACCTTTACCTTTACTTAGGCTTTGTGGTTTTGCTTAGAACAACAATTTTAGAAGAACTCAAACACTTGTGAGGATAAAAAGAGTCAAACGTACCTCCTATAGTACATAAGCTTCAGTTCTACTATGCTAGTAATTATCACCTAGAATCGCCTCCATGACTAGCCAAATCCCCAAGAGGCACCAGACCCTTCAAAACTAAGCAGGCTCAGGTTATTTCTTGGATGGGAGACTGCCAAAAATCCTTGGTGCTATAGATTATAGTTTAGAGGAAAGGACTGGTAAAACTGCCTCTGAGCATTTGTTCCCTGGGAAAACCCCAGCCTGGCATGCAACCTGAAGGCACACTCACAAACACACTCATCGTTCATGTATATTTCCTTTTGCGTCAGAACTTTAAACATACTTCCATATTCAGAGTCTGCAAAAAAGACTGAATAAGAGCCACAAAAACCTGAATAATTATGTTATGTGGGGATTCATCAGATATCAGTGTTAAAAAACTGGGAGTGATGCTCACACAAATACTTCTATCATCTTTGCTGCCAATGGTGAACAGCTGGTGGCTGAGGGAAGATAACCATTTGGTTATTGTCTCTTGCTCATGTGTCAAAGCAAAAGTGAATATTTAGACATTCAGAGGGCATGACAGGCCCATCTGTGTAGGTGTTGCCATGCAAAATCTGCACAAACAGAAGGATTGTCAGGAGGACTATGTTGGCACAATAGAAAGGTATTCAGGCAATGTGTGAGATCTCCTGACCCCTCCTTGTTGTGCAATGACTTAAAGATTTGTTTCATAGGATCAGAATATGCCAGTATTTCTATATAATTCATTTTAAATGTAACCATGAATATGGCCCATTCAATTTGCTGTCCAGATTGTGCTAATGTAAACCTGAAACCTGAATCTGTAGGCAAATTCCCAATTTATCCATCACTTATTTATCCAATACCAAACAGATTAACTCAATAAAGGAACCCATGGACCTGAGTTTACAAGAACTCAGGATCTATAGGAGGCCTCTCAGTCATAGAGGTGTAGTCAACTTGATGATGTGTAACAACAACTTGAATGAGAAATGCTGAAAAAGTTCATAGCTGTTAGTAAAGTTATGCTCTTAAGTGGAGTGCATTTTAAAACTCAGATTTGCTAGAATGACAAGGAGGATGAAACTGCTTAATGCCTATGTTGCTTCCATCTTCTTTGAAAACAAGAACTGCGTTCAAGTTTATGAAAGTGAATAAATGATATACTGAGAGCTAGGCAAAATTCAAGACAGGTAAAGAGGTGGTGTGGAGACACCTGGCTACCTTATATGGATTTATCAGGGACAACTTTAAAGGCTGAATTGGCTTTTTCATAGCAAAAAATGTAAAAGATGTAAATCAAATGCAAAATAAATTTCTATATTTAGACAGGAAAAATCAAATTGAAGAATTTAGGAAGAAGGAACTACCAGAACCCACTCAGAAACCATATGAAATTTACAGGGTCCACATTAATAAATATGAGTCAACAGTGTGAGTCATGTTGAATCACATCAACTTTTTACAGATCAAATTTTAGAAAGCCCATACCTTTGGAATGCCTTAAATAACCAGAGAAACAACTAGGAGGCAATCCCTTCTTGGCTTTATTGATGGGTTTATTTATTGTAATGTTATATCACATGTAGGTGGGTGATATCTAAGATGGTTTTCAGTTGGTAGAAATAAAAGCAACATGTAGCTATAAAGAAAAAAAAAACCCTTTCCAGACATTACATTTGTAAGAAAAGAAAAGAGCATTACAAGTTAATTACATAATTACAGGGACAAGTAAAAAGATCAGTTTGGGAGGGAAATACAGAATGGTTCAGTAAACCAGATCAGTCTTTCAGAGTTGGATCATCATAAGAGAAGTGTCTGTTTCTTCAACACCACCTGCCTTACTCTGTGAGGGTGATTTTAAAAATTAATGATAAAATATAGGAATGTGTATACACTAGTGGGAAGCTAAATTCGCTCCTCTTTCCCTTTCCCCTAACAAAGAGAAAGCACATTGAGAATATGCAGCAACATGCTCACTATTACTTTGTTTTGAAGCTTGTCTTCTGGACACATTATGGTGTCAGTAGTCATGGTGGGGTATTATGGGTATTATGGGTACATTTTAAATTCACAGTCACAATGGAACTTAGTTATATTTTTGTTATTGAAATTATGTTCAAGTAACAGTTGGTCCTTGATATCTGCTGATATCTTCCTGAAACCCACATATTCAAGTTACATTAAATACAATGGTGAAGTAAAGTGGTACTCTTTACATAACATGGTAAAATCGAGGTTTACCTTTTGTAATTAAAAAAATTCAAGCCATGGTTGTTGCAATCCATGGATACATAATCTGTGGATATGGAGGGCTGCCTGTATTTGTATCAATTTACTTCTGAGCTCTGTTGGATACCAGGTGCTATTATTGAACACAAAGGAAATGATTTATTTACTTTTGGGCTTTTGGCTGGTCATTTGTAGAAGGTGTCATGCTGGACCTGGTGGGTGTTTGAATCTAGATTTCTATTATTGATGCCATCCTGTTTTTTGACAATCTGATTTATGTATTCAATAACCTTTATGAACAACCAAAAACTCATGTCCCACATTTCGGAAATATACATTGGATTTTATTTCTGGTTTATATTAATGGTTTTGCCCCCTAATTTAGTTTAATTCTTTAGTATCATTTTAGAAAAGGAAAACTATACCTGCATTTTCAACAGTTTGAAAAATAAAATATCTCTCCTAAGAGTCATATGTTTTTCCAGACATATAATGTTTTTAAGCAGAATACTCTACCACAATCTTAAAAACCACCCACATCCAATTAACTGGTAATTAATGGTGTATTAGATTTTTCTTTCTCTATGTAAAAGCAAACTAGAAGGCTGTTTCCCTCCGGTCTGAAAATACACATTGCTTTGCATGCAAGTACATAAAATCTATCAGTGTGAATGGAACCCAAAGTGATTAAACAAGAACTCTTAATATGTTAATTTATAATTTTAATTACAGCAATCTTGCTTATATAGTCATTAGTGAATACTAATATAAATATTTTTCTACCTTTTTATTCATAATGCATAAACCAATCATCCCCTTCTTTTTTGACAGGTGCCTTTTTCACAATACAATCTTTGTTCGTAGTTATGAATACATTTGTTCATTCGCGTCTTGAATAATCCCTCATTAAGCCATTCACTTTCGGATCCATGTTAAACAGGGGAAATTGTCATGCAAATGTGACATTTTTGTATTGTTTCTCTCTTTGTGTACACAGATATATACATATATGCACATACATAGTACCAACACAATACATGAAGCACCACAATTGCAACTCTGCTTATCCACACACTTAGGGTAGCACTGTGCCAAACCCTCTTGCTTGCTGTTTGCTGTCCTTCAATTAGACTCCCTTCTTTGAATTTAATTTTATTTGTTGTTAAGCTACTGACTTGATGTATGGACTCATGAATTTGAGGCTGCTGCCAAGAACAAGAGGAGGGTGGGGAGAAAAATCAAAGCCTCTTCAGGAAGCTATGGAGGCAAAGTGAAAATGAATCAGCTTCACCTTTGACAGAAACTCTTGAATAGCATAGCAGTCTTGTGATGGTTTTGCTTGGTTAATTATCCAATTATTTGTTTGAAGAAAATAGGCACTGTGTTACAATTAGGGACATGAAATATAATCTGAGAAATTTGGAAATGACAGATGACTTAAATAACTCCCGAGATAGACAGTATCGGTTCAGTGTCTTCTCTTGCCAAGTGCTTTCCAACTACAGATTGGGTGCTCTTTATAATACCACTGTAAGAGCCAAAACTTATTTGTTTGTTCTCCCTAAAGGACATATTTCACTCCTCAGGAAATTGCACAGATTATTCTGTTGCCAGTGTGTCAAATTTGCATGGTCTTTAGGCTGAGTTTAAGTTGTATTTCTCTTGATTAAAAGCTTTTGGTTCAAAGTAATACTTTTTAATTGCCTAATGATATAAGTCAGTTCTTAGGAAAGAGCCGTGCATTTAGGAGTTCATTTGCAATATAACTGAAAAATTCATTGCATGGCAGTAAAACAATTTACTGTTAATTACAAGGAGAAGAATTTGCTGTACCATGCTCACAGATTGCCATGAATCATGCAGCACTCCTAGAGATTTATAACAGATGTGTAAGTGGGATGAATTAGCAGGGTTTAATAACAGAGACACAAATCATGCAGACTTCAAGGAGCTTTAATTGATATACTAGAATGTGACGGGCATGAATCACTCAGCCATTCAACAGCACTGTAACATATGGTCAGCTCAATATGCTGCATCTTAAATCGGTTGGTGAGTCGTTGGTTGTCCCATATGGTGGAAGCAATATATTTTTCAGGATTTTTTTTCCAAAAAAAATACCATTACATTGATTTTTTAAAAAAGAAATATGATTCTATATGTTCATAATATAATGAACTCCTAAAACTTGTTATGCTTATTTGAGGCATATTTTATGTACAGATTACAAACACACATTTTCTGAAAGGTATGAAAAGGTTGATTCAGGATGTACTATTTTAAATTGGTAATGAGTAGCTATAATCTAATGCTGTATATGTATGCTGGCAGGATATACAGTTGTCTAATCTTTGCCCAAAGAGGATGCCTATACTTATAAATATCCCAGGACCTCAAGTTAGGATGATATTTCTTCATTACTCACCAATTACTCATCAGCTTTTGATCCCCGTCTCCTCCAGTGCAAAATTAATAGTATGGTGGAGATAGCACTGAGATTGAGCAATGAAGACTTTCCTTAGTATGTCTCACAAAAGCCTTGGGTATTGATCATCAACACCCTTCCCTGATAAGGGTGGATTCCTACTGCTACTCTATACTAACTTGGCATAAGTGTTGGCATAAGCGGTGGCAGCAAGAGGCAAAAGGCTGTAGATGCATTAGCCATGAAGGAGGAAGGCATTGGGAAATTGGGCTACTTGGAAGTGAAGATTTTGTTGACCTCTCTTCCATCTCCAATGCTATGGAAAAATATAACTGGTAGAATGGTGCATCAACAGGATTCTTTTAGATTGGTAAGGCTGAACAGAAGACATTGCTTCTGTTGCTTCAATATTTAGCAGAATTACATTCAGGAGGGCTTGCTGTAAAGCTCCATCAGGTTAAACCACATTGTGTTCCCCACTCACCACCCTAAAACATAACATATGCCCCCCACCCACTCCCCAGCAGGCTAGTGGCTGGTAGAAAGGGGCAAAAAAAAATCTTACTCCATTCCTGTAGCTGAATACACTCCAGTTGCATCTCCTGGGGATCCCTGGGTGGTCCATGGGACAGAAGGAAAAGGAAATAGTCCTTGT
This sequence comes from Anolis carolinensis, assembly GCF_035594765.1. Classification (NCBI taxonomy): domain Eukaryota; kingdom Metazoa; phylum Chordata; class Lepidosauria; order Squamata; family Anolidae; genus Anolis; species Anolis carolinensis. The sequence continues at coordinate 33,547,764 of NC_085841.1, read as the reverse complement.
AGAACTATTTTAGAGCTACATACTGTTGCTTTGCTGTTTGATCTTTAAATTACTACCATTATTTTCATTTATGTTTTCCCAAATTATTGTATTTAAAATTTTTGATTATTCTTTTATACATTGATACAGGTTTTTCCAATTGAAGGGCAGGGTATTAAATCCTGGCTTGGGAAATCCCTTTCTAGTAAGGCTAGATTGGCTTCCTTGTTGTTTGCTTTTTGGGAAATGCCTGTTTTATAAGGAATTTTTTTGGATAGTTCATTATACTACTGTTCTTACCTATTTTTAATGTATATGTGTTCAGTGGTTTTAATTATATAGAGGGTTTTATTGCATTTCAACAATATGTTTCTTGTATGTTTTACCTGTATGTGCGTTTTACATGAATTTGTTTAAATTTCTGAAGCTTCCCTGCATCTCAAGGATTTGTGTCATCCATCTTCAAATTGTAACTAATGGCAATTTTGTCGTTTAGTTTTCTTGATAAGATTTATTCTGGCAAGCTTTATTATTACCATTGCCTTTCTCTATTGCTTAGAGAGCATAATTTCTTCAAAATAATAATAATAATAATAATAATAATAATAATAATAATAATAACTTTATTTTATACCCCGCCCCATCTCCCCGAAGGGACTCGGGGCGGCTTACATGGGGCCTTGCCCGATAAAACAATCAAATATCAAAACACAGCAATAAAACAATTATCCAATAAAAACATCAATTACAGTAAAAACAGTTGTTAAAATCGACATAAAACATACAATATTAACACAGGAGACTAATTCGTTGAACCCAGGCAAAGTGCAGAATGTGCCGAAATGGGCCGAAATGGGGAAGGTAATTTCACAGTAGAAATGGACAAAATGCAATATAACATTGGCAACACCTTGAGAATGGGGCTATTATAAAATGGGCAGATAGATCAGTCTGACAACAAATTAAGTGTCAAAGGCCTTTTGAAAGAGCCAGGTTTTTAAGCTCCTACGGAAGGAGAGGAGGCTGAATGGGGATTGCCATCTTGTTCTCTCAGGGGCCATCCAGAAAGGCCCTAAAATGCACACCCTCCTGCTTCTTCAAGTGGGGCATCCAGATGACGCCCCACGAAAACATGAATGCTTTTGGCACAAAGCAGGAAAGCTCTGTTTTGTGCTGAGATTATTTGACTAGTGGAAAGACACGGGTCCTTCAGAAGACCCGTGTCTTTCCAGCTGAGGGGGCTGTGTAGATGGGACCAGGAATCCTGTCACACAAGTTTCAGTGCCCATCTACACAAATCTGTCTTGGATTACTTTTACTCCTGGAGCACAAGAAACCCAAGACAGCCCCCACCCCATCCCCAAACCCCTTAAAACAGCCTTTAAAAAAAAAAAGGAAATAACTTACCCGGTAGCCATTTCCCCTTCTCCTGAGTTCTCCTGGGTCATACCAATAATGTACCATGAGAAGGGAAGGGGAGGAAAATTGCTTCCCCCCCCCCCCCCATTGGCGCATTGTTACGACCCAGGAGAACTCCAGAGAAGGGGAAATGGCTTCTGGGTGAGTTATTTTCCTTTTTTAAAGGCTATTTTGAGGGGTTTTCTTTTCTGTCCCAGTGCTCTGCTGAAAAGCCTAGCAAGGCATGTGGACACCCCCCCCCACACACACACACACAGAAAAGCACAAGCATTCTGGAGGGGGGTGGTGGACTTCAATGCAAGTGCAATTGCATTTTTAAAATGCGATTGCACTTGCATTAAAGTGCTGTGTAGAACCGCCCTCAGAGTCCTTTTCTAACATGCAAACCAGCACACCATGTTGGCTGTCTATATTATTTTTAAAGAATTTCTGCTGTTTTACACATGTCATTGGGTCTCATCAAGTAGAAGGCCAAAATCTTCTACAATCATTGTTTACCCATTGCTTTACTTTGACCTTAAGATCTCGATTAAAATCTTACACCTAAGTTATCTAAAACTGAATATCAAAATGGAGTGCTTTGCTTTTGTAAATTGATTATAAAAATATTCCTGGAGCTCTACACTAATTTCTCTAAGAATAATCAAGCCCTTTGAATAAATGAGCTTCCATGGGTAAATTGCAAATTTCTTCAGAATTACCCCAATTGCACATTTGCCTAGAAACTAGTAAGAAGTACCTGTATTTCATAGAGAGGAGTGAAAGAGAAGTAGATCAGTAAAGGTTTTATAGCTTTGATGCAAATGTCTTTTTATTAGTCTTATAACTTGACACGCTATAGGAAAGCTTTAGCAGCTGCATTAGTAAACCTGACAGATTTGCAAAAAGAATACCCTATCTTTAGAAGCATGGTTGCCAGAATTTAATGTCAACAATTAAAATTTATTTTGATCCTCACCTAGTGTTTATTACTGTTTGTATACACAACAGACCTTACTAATACAGAGATGCACTATTAGATGGAATTACCATCTGTTCACAGTGAAATCCTGGCATCTGTCTTAGCTTCTAAAACTAAAATGATATCGTTTGAAACAAACAAAGTTAACTGCTCCTTACTTACCAACAATTATATTTTTCTTTCATGCAGGCAGAGTCACATGCGTGTATGTGTGTGAATGCAGACACACATTCCACAAGCTTTTTATTTTATAGTGACCTATGTTACAACATTTACACCAGATATATCTTCAACATAAAATTGTATGGACCATCTGCTTCATGGGTTCTCTTGGTGCCCTCTACTACACAATGGCAAACAAGAGCCATAGGTGTTTAAAATAATATTCTAGCTGTGTAATATATCAGCTCCACACAACCTAACAAAAACTCTTTGTAAAGAAGTACCCCTCTTTATAATTAAAATATGCAAAACATAGCTCGGTGTGGTAAATGAAAGACTGCTATGACAGATGTATTTTAAGACACTATACAAAATTTAAATAGGTAAAATTACAGTTTATTCCTTTGATAGAGCTGCTACAGGTACCACAGTGACACCTTTAGGATATATATACTGTGGGTTTCATCCTCCAAAGTATACATTCACTATGCAACATCCAATAGGATGACAAGGAGATCGCTGCTGTAGATTTATTATGTAAAGTTTTTCAGTTGTCAAAATGCCACTTTCAGTAGTATCTTCACTGTCTGTGTCAATTTCTGAGTCACCATGGGAGTTAAAATACGGATACTATACCAGAGGCGTTGCTTATTGAAAGGTTGGATTTCTATTCCATATATCACAAAATAATAAATTGTGATATGCTCGTGTTTAATGCGTGTACACAGTGCATTAACTGTAACTGTAGTACATTTGTTTGTGTTGGAGCAGACTTGAAAATGATTTAATAATCAATAATTTCCTGTCAGAGAAGCAAGTGTTTCAATGCATTTAAGTAGTTAATTGCACAAGCCCAATAAAAGCTTGAATTTTTGTAGCAAAGATGCTATGATTACAGAGCAGCCAAATTCCATTAATTAGGAAGGATGTTTAACTAAGATGCAGCTGTCGTTGAGGACGTTTGACTATTCTTTTCCAAATAATGCATTTTGATATTTTCTATGATATAACTCTAAGCTGAACCAGAGGACTCACCCTCAACACTTGCATTTAAAATGCTGACATCGACTGAATCGTTCCAAAGGTGAAGTTCCTATTGTAAAGCCATGTTTTCTTTTGAAACCTGTGCATTAATGCTGCATTTCATTAGTGTTCGGCACTACTTATGCGGAGAAAGCTTGTGACCTCACACTGCATTACTTCAATTCCAACACAGTAAATTTCAAACATAGCAGTATGATACTAATTAGATTGTGAAGTCATAAATGATGTCCAAGCAAGAATTTACAATGCAGAGCACGGTTGGTGGGTTTTTGTCTCCCATCATTCCTTTTGCCAAAAGTAATATTTTATCATGTTGTAAGAAAAGTAATAGCAAGATACTACAGGTTAATGCAAGAAAGCAAGAGACATGCTAATGGTCTTCTATGCAAAACTCTTTAAGGATACATTATTAATTTATAATAAATGAAGATCTTTGCAGTGAACTCTTAACACAATACTCTGAAGTAATTTGCAAGATGCATATTTTAGGTCATATCATTTCTCGGAGTGAAATTTAGTTAGTTACCCTATAATCTCTGGAAAAAAAACCCTGTCTCCTAGATATATATAGCTATAGATACATATATCATACATTTAGTCACTCCTCATGCTATTGCATAGTTACATAGATTTACAAAATAACATTCGCTATGGAGAAGATTTTTTTCAAAGTATGTTCTATTAAAAGTTCCACAGTATAGCACTGGGCAGCTTGTCTGTACAGCAAATCACACCCAGATGATAAACCATGCAAATAGCCATGTACAGATGATATGTATTCATAAAATTTCAGAAAAATTGCTCTCACCCCTTATCTATGCAATATGAAGGACTGGTAACATACAGCTCATTGTTATTGTATGCCTTTCCTCCATTCCATTCAATGGCAACTTTAAGGCAAAGCTATCATGGGTCTTGGAGCTCCAGTGGCGAAGTGTGTTAAAGCACTGAGCTGCTGAACTTGCAGACTGAAAGGTCCCAGGTTCAAATCCCGGGAGCAGAGTGAGCACCCTCTTTTAGCTCCAGCTTCTGCCAACCTAGCAGTTCGAAAACATGCAGATGTGAGTAGATCAATAGGTACCGCTCTGGCGGAAAGGTAACAGCGCTCCATGCAGTCATGCCGACCACATGACCTTGGAGGTGTCTACAAACAATGCTGGCTCTTCGGCTTCAAAATGGAGATGAGCACCAATCCCCAGAGTCAGACATGACTGGACTTAACGTCAGGGGAAACCTTTACCTTTATCATGGGTCTTCTTGGCGAAATTTGCTCTTAGGAGAGTTGACTTTGTCTTCCTGTACAGCTGAGAGTTTGCAGTTTATCCTAAGTCACCCAACAGGTTTCCATTGCTAACCAGGGATTTGAACACTGGCCTCCAGAATTGTAGCACAATTCTCAAACCACTACACCACACTGGCCCATAAAAAATGTCCATAGGTTTATTATTTCCAATTATTTACACCTTTGGGTGTAATATACCATGACACACTCAGGTTAACAGTAATTAAAGCCTAGAATAGAATTACAGACCACATATTACAACTAAAACACTGCAGATGTGATTATCCATGCAAATATATTAATGTAATACATGGGATACGATCCGTCCAAGCACTATTTAATTCCAGGCATTGAGAGATCTCCAGATGACTTAAGAGAGCTCTGTTGCTCTATTGTCTCTCATGTAAACGTAAAGAGTTCATGTTGCAGTTTCCGTACTGTAATCCACAATTCAAGATCCTTTTTCTATGTTATAATGACATGACAGGAAGCCATACAAAGACAATTTGAAAGAAAATCATCATCCCATATTCTTAATTACTGTTGATATTTTCTGATACTTTTTATTTCACTGGGGATGCTTTTTTGTCCTCTTATTGACAAGAGGCAGTTCAAATACTGCCAAAGGTCTGTATTATTTTTATGATGCTTGAAATTAATTTGTCAGTAGTTAAAAGAGAAAAGCCCATAACAAAGTCAAACAAAGCATTGGAGTGGTGCTATTGCATTGCTTAACTGATGAAGAATTTACTGTCTATATTGCTCTGCTATAGCAATGTGGAGATCAAAGACTCTGCAATCACTGTTTGAGATATAATTGATACCGACTTCCTCAGAGTCAGTATATTATACATATGAAAACCATTTATTGGTTTGTAAACCATTTATTTCATTTTGCTCTCTTCTTTTCATCTAAACAGCACCAAGACAGCTTGTTGCCCCTTATGCCAAAGGAATAAACAGCACTATAATAAAGATAAGTTGGAATGAACCTAAAGAATTGAATGGGCCTTCTCCAATCTATCAGCTGGAGAGAATGGATACCTCTTTAGCAACATCAAATACAACTGTAACAAAAGGGGTCCGTTTCCCAGGAAATGGCTATTATAAATTTCCAAGTTCTACTCTGCCTGCAAACACATATTTTACAGGTAAGGAGATGACGTTGACCATGTTTACTTCAAAAAAGTTTTGTTGTTGCACATACATTGTTGTATTTTGGATTCTCGTAGACTCAACTTTTCTATTGGAACAACATTTTTATGACATCACTCTTGGGCACATCTACATTGATGACTTATGCAGTTTGACGGCAGCTTGACAATGTAGTGTTTAGATTACACATGCCATGAATGTACAGGGTAAGCAAAGTGGAGAATACTCCAAAATAGAGGCCAAAATGTGACTAAGTGTAACCAAAACCAATTAAAGAAGTGATCTGCACATGTGCATTGTGATGTGGGGATGAGGAAAATAAAACTTGTTTCATCCATGGCCATGAAGCCACAGATAGTGCAGATCCTGGAATATGGTTGAGTCTAGCTTCTGAGGTGTGTATAAGCACTATCCAGGCACCTAACAGGTCCAGGATTTCAGATGTAATAATCTGCACAGTGAAATTGCTTCCTTCTCTGCCAGTTTCACACTGACCTAAGTGGTAAGTGTAGATGTGCCCTAGCCCCATGGTATTGCAATATTTTCTACATAATCTTCCTGTGTTTTCTGAGATAACAATTCTGGCTGTTTGTTGTAATAAAATGCAATTGTAGCATTTTATGTGCAGTGTGGATAGGTGAGAACTATTTATGTTCAGCAAATTGGTTTTTTTAAATTCAGCTCCTGTGACATGACTACTTAATAGCCCATTTTGCCCCCTGATTATATTCTCCAAGTTGTTCCAATGTGACTTTCTATTTTCATTGGTATATAAGATAAAGATGGTGAATCAATAAACATATCTGGTTTATAAAGCTTTGGATAGCATAGGGAAGGGTTAATACCTCTGTGTTGTTTGTTTTGCTCTTTGTGCCTCTGTTCAGAAGATCTCACGTCACTTTCTGTCCCTGTGATAATTGGATTTTGAAAAAAAAATGGCTTGTTGTGGAAACAGAAATTGGTGAGATACCTCTTCCCCGATTGCTCTTTTAGGAGGGAATTTCCCTTCCTAGGAGTATATTTCTTGCACTTCTTGTTGTGTCACTCCTGTTCTTAACTATGAGTCATTTGTAAGTCAAATGTTTGTAACTCGGACTGCCTGTATATAGCAGAAAATAGCATAAGTGGATTTTTTTAAAATCAGAATGTTTTCGATGCATAATGACAAATATTGCAATTGTAGGTTAACTACAAGCTGTAGTTTTTCAAACTCCTACAATTTTCAAAGAACTATGCAATTCATGTTGTGCCAAGGAAAACAACAACAAAATTTCCCATAACGTTTGGCAACTATTGACATGCCCCTTTTCTTCATGTGCAAGTTTCTCAAGGAGTCAGCTTTAGGTGGAAATAGATGATTTTCTGTTTTTACTGCAAAGAAAAGGATGCTTTACTCACTGACTTCTGCTTTTTGTTGTGGTTTTCAAACAAGAAAAATGTCACTATAAATACCAACATTTTAAAACCAAAGTGAATGATGAGGGGGATGCAAAAAATTGGGAAATAACTTCTTCCTCTATGATGAAAATTAAAACTGTTGTTGAATTGAGACAAAACAGAGGCTTTACTGTAAATCCATTAAGAGATCTAGAGTTATATCCTCACTGTAGTATTAGAGCACTTAGATACACATTAACGGCCATTGCTCATGGTATGGAATTCTGGGATTTGTAGTTTTGGAACATATTATTTACCCTTTTCTGTCAGATTACAAACCAAAAGTTCCAGAATTCCATAAGACGGACTTAGCAAAGTTAAAGTAGTGTCAAGCTATTCCAATTCTGCACTGTGTGTTGTCTCCAGATCAAAGGGAAAGTTTTAAAATGGAAGGGGAAACTACTAGTGGTGTGCATTCAGGACTTACCTTGTTCCGTTTCATGTCCCAGCTTTCATTGAGGCCCTGATCCATTTTCGTCAGAGCTTCTCGAAATTGGGAGGTCAGACATTTTGTTTTTGTTTTCTGGGCTGAAGGATCCATTTCTATCCAGGTGCATAGGCCCAGATCCGTGTATTAGTCTCCTGTTTTTAACATTTTATGCTGTATGTTGATTTTTATGACTGTTTTATTGATGCTGATGTTTTATAGTTGGGATATTTGTTTTATTGTCTTGTTGCTGTTGTTATATTGTTGTGTCGGGCAAGGCCCCATATAAACCGCCCCGAGTCCCTTCATGGAGATGGGGCGGGGTATAAAAATAAAGTTATTATTATTATATTATATTATTATATATTTCCTTTCGGCCCATTATTGGGTGGGGGATTCACCAGTAAGCCCAAAGTGCCTGGGCCTATACACCTGGGCCTCAGGTGCAAGCTTTGGGTCTACGTGCCCGGGCCTCATAGGGTATGCTGCAGACTCTGCAGCTGAGCGCTGTTTAAGAAGTAATCCTTACTCGACACCCGGCTGCAGAGCAAGGCCCGGCATGTAGGCCCAAAGCCTGCACCCGTAGGCCCAAAGCACCAGGTTGCCTGCAGCCTTCATTGATCCAAAAAACAGGCTTGGAGCTGATATCAGCTCCTGTATCAAATTGATTTTTTTTGGGGGGGGGGGCATTCAGTTTCATGCCATCCAAATGGACGGTACAAACTGAAACATAAATTAAACAAATGAGACAAATACCATGCACAACACTAGAAACTATAAACAAGAGTTCTTCAGTTAGCATTAGAAAGTTCTTACCTGAACAGAGCTTGGGCCATTATTTCCTATTAACCCTTAGAATGAAGAGTTGGTATTCTGGCATAATGAAAGTACATCGGGCTCCTCACTCTAAAAGGAGTCTTCTGACACCATGCTTTCTTTTCCTTTCTCCTTATTACCGGGAACATGTCTTGCTGTGTAATGTTGGCTGGCCTCAATAAAGAAAGAAGTGAGCTTTCATTTCATCCCCGCCTTAGAACCTCTTTAGCTAGAGTTGTGGCTTTGCAGTTTAAAATGAATTCGCTGTTCCTTCTTGAGCAATACATTTTCTTTCTTCCTTCTCCGTAATCCCAAGAAGCCTAAAGATAGGGTGAGAGGGGAGTTGGAAACCCTTTTAAAAAGAGTGATCCAGCACAACAAAGTAAATTGTGCTGCTTTGTGAACAAAACCTCTTAAGATCTTTCTAATGTGCACAACAGGGACTCAATGCGCAGGGGATAGCCCTGACAGGGACAGTGCATCACCACAGTCACACTTATGTAATCATGCAAATGCTCCATCCCCAATCATAGACCAGGAGCAACAGGAACATCCTTGGGAGAGTAATGGGCTCTCGGATGTATCTCAATGGATTGTCATTGATGAATGCACTGGGGATGTTGAGGAGGAGGACAACACTTTACACCTACATGATTCACTTCAACAGGAACACTCTTCAGGGGACATACACACTGTCTTGCACAAAAGGGACCCTGTCAATCCTCAAAGGAAACAGGTCTTGGTAGTAGGTGACTCCCTCCTTAGAGGAACGGAAGCCATCATTTCCAGACCGGATGGGATGGCTCGAGAAACATGCTGCCTCCCGGGGGCAAAAATACACCATATCACTCAGAGGCTCAGCAGGCTCCTAAAGCCCCATCACCCTCCCCACCTTATGTTGATTCATGTAGGTACCAATGACACCGCTAGGCATACTTTTCAAAAGATCACAAATGATTTTCGAGCTCTGGGAACAAAGCTAAAACTGTATAATGTACATGTGATCTTTTCATCCCTCCTCCCCGTTGTAGGACATGGCTCTACAAGGGCCGGAAAAATAGTACAGGTCAATAACTGGCTCAGAAAATGGTGTCAAGAGGAGCATTTTGGCTTCCTTGACCATGGTCTACTCTTCCAAGAGGATGGACTACTGGCAAGCGATGGGGTGCATCTCACACAAGTAGGAAAACATCTTTTTGCACACAGACTCACAAACCTCATCAGGCGCACTTTAAACTAAATCCGCTGGGGGAGGGGAACAACAGCCTGGCGAACACTATATTACCCACGACCACAGGGAACCGCCGAAAGGCTAAAAGGAGGGCTGCACAAACACAGCAAGGACCAAGTACAGAGAGCACAATAATCCCAAATAAACAGTTCGAGGGGAGGTCACAGGGGCTTACATGTCTTTACACTAATGCTCAGAGCATGGGAAATAAGCAAGACGAACTCCAACTCCTAGCACAGCACCACACATACGATGTCATAGGCATCACTGAAACCTGGTGGGATGACTCCCATCACTGGAATTTAACCATTGAGGGCTATAACCTCTTTCACATAAATAGAACAAAGGGGAGAGGAGGGGGAGTAGCTTTATATGTCAAAAACAGTTACGTTGCAGAAGAAATGCAAGACTGTAATCCGGGAAACCAGCTTGAAAGCATCTGGATAAGAATCAAGGGAACCGGGACTCAAAAAGATCTTGTTGTGGGTGTCTACTACAGACCTCCGAGTCAGGATGAAGGACTTGATGAAGCCTTCTGTCAACAGCTGACCAAACAGGCACAAAGAAGAGATATAGTAGTCATGGGCGATTTCAATTATCCCGATATCTGCTGGAAAACAAACTCAGCCAAGAGTACAAAGTCCAACAAATTCCTCACTTGCCTTGCAGATAATTTTATGGTCCAGAAGGTAGAAGAGGCAACAAGGGGATCAGCAACTCTTGATCTAATCTTAACAAATGTGGAAGACCTGATCAATACAGTTGAAGTGGTTGGATCCTTAGGGGCAAGTGACCATGTGCTCCTGCAGTTTGCAATACAAAGGAATGCTGAAACTAAGACAAGTCAAACACGCATTCTGGACTTTAAGAGAGCTGACTTCCAAAAAATGAAGGAATTACTGAGCGGCATTCCATGGACGCCGATATTAAAAAACAAGGGAGTTAAGCATGGATGGGAGTTTTTCAAAAGTGAAATACTCAAGGCGCAAATGCAAACAGTGCCAACAAAGAAGAAAAATAAGACAAGTGCAAAGAAGCCAGAATGGATGTCCAAAGAACTTCTAACTGAGCTAAAGCTCAAAAGTGACATGCACAAGAAGTGGAAAAGGGGAGAAATCACCAAAGAAGAATTCAAACGTATAGCCAACTCCTGTAGGGAAAAGGTTCGCAAGGCTAAAGCGCAAAATGAGCTCAGGCTTGCCAGGGACATAAAAAACAACAAAAAAGGTTTTTTTGCTTATGTTGGTAGAAAAAGGAAGAAAAAGGAGGCGATAGGGCCACTGCAAGGAGTAGATGGGGTGATGGTGACAGGGGATAGGGAAAAGGCAGAACTGCTTAATGCCTTCTTTGCCTCGGTCTTCTCACAAAAAGAAAGCCATCTTCAACCTCAGCAACATGGAATGGACGAAGGATTGGGGGAAATCCAACCCCAAATAGGGAAACAAGTTGTCCAGGAACACCTGGCCACTCTAAACGAATTCAAGTCCCCAGGGCCAGATCAGCTACACCCAAGAGTACTGAAGGAACTAGCGGAAGTTATTTCAGAACCACTGGCAATTATCTTCGAGAGTTCTTGGAGAACAGGAGAAGTCCCAGCAGATTGGAGGAGGGCGAATGTGGTCCCTATCTTCAAGAAGGGAAAAAAGAACGACCCAAACAATTACCGTCCGGTCAGCCTCACATCAATACCAGGCAAGATTCTGGAAAAGATCATTAAGGAAGTGGTCTGCAAACACTTAGAAACAAATGCGGTCATTGCTAATAGTCAACACGGATTTACCAAAAACAAGTCATGCCAGACTAATCTGATCTCTTTTTTCGATAGAGTTACGAGTTGGGTCGATACAGGGAATGCCGTGGATGTAGCATATCTAGATTTCAGTAAGGCCTTCGACAAAGTCCCCCATGACCTTCTGGCAAACAAACTAGTAAAATGTGGGCTAGACAAAACTACGGTTAGGTGGATCTGTAATTGGCTAAGCGAACGAACCCAAAGGGTGCTCACCAATGCGTCGTCTTCATCATGGAAAGAAGTGACAAGTGGAGTGCCGCAGGGCTCCGTCCTGGGCCCGGTTCTGTTCAACATCTTTATTAACGACTTAGACGAAGGGTTAGAAGGCACGATCATCAAGTTTGCAGATGACACCAAACTCGGAGGGATAGCTAACACTCCAGAAGACAGGAGCAGAATTCAAAACGATCTTGACAGACTAGAGAGATGGGCCGAAACTAACAAAATGAAGTTCAACAGGGACAAATGCAAAATACTTCACTTCGGCAGAAAAAATGGAAATCAAAGATACAGAATGGGGGACGCCTGGCTTGACAGCAGTGTGTGCGAAAAAGATCTTGGAGTCCTCGTGGACAACAAGTTAAACATGAGCCTACAATGTGATGCGGCAGCTAAAAAAGCCAATGGGATTTTGGCCTGCATCAATAGGGGAATAACGTCTAGATCCAGGGAAGTCATGCTCCCCCTCTATTCTGCCTTGGTCAGACCACACCTGGAATACTGTGTCCAGTTTTGGGCACCGCAGATGAAGGGAGATGCTGACAAGCTGGAAAGCGTCCAGAGGAGGGCGACTAAAATGATTAAGGGTCTGGAGAACAAGCCCTATGAGGAGAGGCTTAAAGAGCTGGGCATGTTTAGCCTGCAGAAGAGAAGGCTGAGAGGAGACATGATAGCCATGTACAAATATGTGAGGGGAAGTCATAGGGAGGAGGGAGCAAGCTTATTTTCTGCTGCCCTGCAGACTAGGACACGGAACAATGGCTTCAAACTACAGGAAAGGAGATTCCACCTGAACATCAGGAAGAACTTCCTCACTGTGAGGGCTGTTCGGCAGTGGAACTCTCTCCCCCGGAATGTGGTGGAGGCACCTTCTTTGGAAGCTTTTAAGCAGAGGCTGGATGGCCATCTGTCGGGGGTGCTTTGAATGCGATTTCCTGCTTCTTAGCGGGGGGTTGGACTAGATGGCCCTTGAGGTCTCTTCCAACTCTACTATTCTATGATTCTATGATTCTAATGGTACAAGTATGCTGAGCTGAACCTGACTGGGCAGCATTACTGTAGTAATATTTTCCCCTCTTAAAACAGGAGGGTTTTTATTAAGACATAGACATTTACGCCATTGTGGAAAATCCCCAGTTTCTATTTAAGAATGAATTTTCAAATATATCTTTTGCTAGACCTGCTGCGAAGGACAACATGAGTGATAAAAAATAGTTCTAAATTCATCTAAGCTCAATGACAAACTACATCATAATTCAGATTAATTAAGCAGCAGTATATTGAAAATAGGAATGAAAAGATATAGTAGATATGAATAGGGTTGTTTCATGAGTAGTTCCTGGTCTTGGATAGGCTTTGTCAGATTTTCACCACAGTAGTGCCCCAAGTCATTTAAATGTCTTACAATTCCAGAGCAATGCTGCATTAAGTGCACTGTGAAAAACTGAGATGGACCCAAATGGAATTTGTTGTTAAAGAGATTTCCAGTTGTGACTACTGGCCTTAACAGAATTTTGTCAGATGCTGGTGCTAGAGCTGGATAGGATTTACAGTATCAGAAAACTAGGATCTGAAATACAATGAGCCTTTCATATCCACTGGGATTTGACTCCAGAATTACTGTGGATATCAAAATCCATGGATGCTCAAGTCCTATTGTATATAATGCCATGATAAAATGGTGTCCCTTATATAAAATGGCAAAATGAGTTTGCTTTTTGGATTTTGTTTAAAATTTTAAGCCATGGATGGTTTAATCCAGTAATCCATAATCTGTGAATACAAAGGGCTGACTGCAATTAATCACAAACCCTGTTTCAGCAAGCACAGCTAATATCAATTTCCACTGTTTAGCAATACACAGAACTGGGGGTCTTTAGATGAAATGTCTGTATAGACAACTAGAAGAAAACTTCCAGCCATTACCAGGACTAATTTTGTTTGATTTTTGGTCCAAAAACTGGAAGCTTATACTATCAGCACATAACAATTGGCCCCACTCACCACCATAGTTTTCCACCACAGTTTTCAAGCCAGTGAAAATTTATTTTTCCTTTCAAGAAGAAGGGGAGGAGGAGGAGGAGGAGTTTGTTTGACCATAAGGACTGCTTTGTACTCATAGTTCTCCTTCTTGATTGTGTACAATATGCTTAGTACAATATCATTCCACAACTTCACATATCTTTTAATAAATAAATATGTGTTTATCGGTAATTAACAGAGCCCGAATGCTACAGGATTCATGTAAGGTAGAAGCTTCCAGTCATTTGAAATTCTCATGCTTGTGTATGCAGATATTCAATAGATTTCTCCATGCAAGTTGTGGTGGATGAAGATGGCAACAAACAGTTCCAGATGCTGACCCCTAGCTACCTTTCATACTTGCACAGTGCCACCAGAGTAAGGAGACGGGACCTCTTTCCTTTGTCAAGAACCATGCACTTTTAATGTCTGACTCTGAGAAACGAATAGAGCCAAGTTCAGTTTGGAGCAGTACATTAGACAATGCATCACAATTCAGCTTTGTCCATGTTGAATACAATCCTCATTCCCCAAGGATTTTATTGCACGAAACTGCTATTTCATGGCAGTGGTGTGATCATTGATAGCAGCTACATGCTGACATGACCACCTTTCATTATTGCACCTTTCTCCTGTCATGCAACCATGCCAATTCACCAATGTGTGATCCCACACTTGTGCTTCTGCATACCCTCTTAATTAATTAATTAATTAACCAACCATATTTGTACCCCACCATTTTCAACCCCGAGGGGGACACAGAGCAGCTTCATATGTCAGCAACAATTCAATGCCTTTAAAACATATAATTGGTAAAAACATCTACATTAAAAACAGAGAATTAAAACAAATAAAAAAAGCTACATCAATTATTAAAATCACATAATCCAATATCTTGATTTTAATTCTAAGAATTTAGGCTGCGATTCTCCTTTTCCTGGGAGAAAAACAAGTGAACTCAGTAACAACCTAGTACTTAAGAATAGGGTAACAGTATAAACATCATTATATTTCACTATGATGCTGTCTGCTTTCTGCACTATTTACAAGATGTGGTTTTCTAATCCACATTTTGTGGTTTTGCACAGGACAGTCATGATAGAGCCAACAAGTAGCATATTGAACAAGCAAGTAAAGCAAGACATCTATTGATGCCAATTGTCTGTCAAGAAGCTCACAAAGAAATGGTCCTATGAACATGTTTCATCCCATCATTGATCTTTTTGAAAGATTAAATTAATACCTTGTCTAACTGTGATCAGTCTTATCAACTGAGTATTTGCCAATGTTAAAAAGTGGGGATTAAAATTCGTTTCCCTGATAAGATTTTTGTACCTTTGCCTAAAATCAATTACATCATAGACTGAACAATGCTACTTTTGTCAAAACAATCACTCAGCATTTAGCTGTTGCAATATTATGCTTTATAGATTTATGTATGGAAAATGTAATATCACAAATTTTGTGATGTTTATTTTCCCATACATAAAACTGTAAATTTGCAAAGGCTATTATTTATTCATACATTTGGTGCTATTAGTACAAGTACAATATATATTTTAGATTGTGGAAATGTATACATAGCCTAAATTTTGAACTTGCCTCTCCAATATGCATGCATAGATTGGCTGCAATTGTTTTTACTCATTCTTTTGATTAATAATTTCATCTGCTGCCCTGGAGGCTAGGACCCGGAGCTGTAGGTTCACATTACAAGAAAGGAAGTTCCACTTGAACATTAGGGAAAACTTTCTGCCATTGTGAGATGCATCGTATTTCTTTTATCTTCTCACAAAATGCTTAAGATGTTTACAAGAAGCTAAGAAACACTCCTTAATGTTCTAGTTTAGGCAAAATGTTATGATAACAATGTGATCAGGCATTGTCCTTTAGGCTCTGGATCTTTGATTTATTAATTTCCCATTTGTTTTCAAAAATGATATGGTGATGTAAACAAAAGTCTAAAACAGTTAATCTCCTAAATTTATTTATTTATCATGTCAGAAACGAATTGAGAATACAGTTATAATGTATAGAAAAACCACAAAGTTAAACATTTTGCATTATACTATATGGCATATTGAGTGATGTTGCATCATTTCATTTTCATTTTAGTCTTCCATTCTTTTTTGCTTATTCTTTTTTATGTGTTCCAGAGGAATTGCCTGCAATGTGACCCCTTGATTTGCAATATACACTAACAAATTCATTTTCATCTTAGATGTTAATGCAAAGTAAAAGAATAAATCTGAAATGCTAATATTAGAATAAATACTAAAATGAAAATAGAAGACTTACAGTCAATGTGACTCAAGTGGCAGGGGGGCAATTTAATAAACATGTAGAGGATGCACCCTTAGCAACAATTGCTCAAACAGTTTTTTTAAGGTACAGGTAAAGGTTTTCTTCTGACATTAGGTCCAGTTGTGTCCGACTCTGGGGGTTGGTGTTTATCTCAATTTCTAAGCCGAAGACCCGACATTGTCCGTAGACACCTCCAAGGTCATGTGGACAGCATGACTCCATGAAGCACAGTTACCTTCCTGTCGGAGCAGTACCTATCGATCTACTCATATTTGCATGTTTTCGAACTGCTATGTTGGCAGAAGCTGGGGCTAACAGCGGGCACTCACTCCGTTCCACAGATTCGAACCTGAGACCTTTTGGTCCGCAAGTTCAGCAGCTCAGCGCTTTAAAATGCCGCGCCACCAGAGGCTCCTTTTTTTTAAAAGCTAAGGTTAAAATGTGAGACAAAGAACACAACAAAAGCATTTAGTTCTGTGCTATTCAGTCTGCTAGCCCTTAAACAAAAATGTTTGTAATTGGTAGGATAGGTCCATTTGGATTAAAAAGCTAAAGTATTTTATATTTTACTTAGAATACGGAGAGAAGTTTAAACTCAGAAATTGTCATTTCTTAAAAGTTCATGATGGAAAAATACTCTCAGATTTTTTCCTGGTGTGGTACCTCTTTTCTAGGTTAATTACCACCATTTGACACAGAGATAGTTGAAAGACTGAAAAAAGAGATATGCATTTAGTTTAAATAATCACATATTTACTTTGTTCATTTCACAAATTAAAAGAAGTTTACAAGGTAAGGAGTTATATTTTTATAACAGGATAGTAACCAATGCCAAGAAACCATTCATATTGATCTAACTCTTTGACTAATCACCAACTATCACTACTCTCCAGCTTACTTCCACAATACTATTCCCTGTTTTTAAAAATGAGCAAAAATTCAGTGACCTAGTCAAATATTGTAATTAAATGTACAAAATAATGAGATTAGCTCTTCAAGACATTACATTCAAAAGAAAATAAAGGGTATACAATCCACACATTCTCAAATATTTCAATTAATTAATATTGGGAAATATGAGAAATTGTAGTGGATTTCTCAAGCAGAGCAACTGATGCAACAGGTAGAGGTTAAACAGTTCATTAACCTACTCTACTTCTCCCCGCAAGATCTAGAAGATGCTATGCTTACAATGATGAGGACTGCAATTTCTGAAGGTCTATATATTTCCCACCCTGCTGTAATCTACTATATAATAGTATCATGAAGTATTTATTTATTTCCAGAATTTATACCCCGCCCTTCTCACCCGGGGGGACTCAGGGCGGCTTACACAGTTGGCAACATTTAATGCCAAGAACATAATAATAAAACAAAAAACAGTACATATAATCAATTAAAACTATAAAAATACATCATTAAAATACATTATAAAAATTAAAACATAAGTAAATTAGATCCATTTGTCTAAAAACCTCATGCTTCAGCCTTCAATCGGACCATGTCGACGTTATCATATTACTCGTTAAAAGCTTGTGCACACAGCCATGTTTTCACAGCCTTTCTGAAACCCAGAAGAGTTGGGGCTTGTCGGATATTTGTGGGGAGGGTGTTCCACAGCCGGGGAGCCACCACAGAGAAGGCCCTGTCCCTCGTTCCCACCAGCCGCGCCTGTGAGGCAGGTGGGACCGAGAGCAGGGCCTCTCCAGATGATCTTAGGGATCTAGCTGGCTCATATGAGGAGATACGTTCGGATAAGTAAATTGGGCCAGTAACACTAAATGTTATGTGCATTTACCTTGAAATACATGATCTCTAAATCTAACTGCATTTTGAATTCCCATGTAGTCTTTCTAGAATCTTTTTCTCATAAACATGAGCCTCCCCAATACATTGGATGGCTTTGAGGGTAAAGATGAAAACATGCAGCAGGGCAGTTGCATCTTTCTTTTCTTGCTGGCTTCCTACAACAGCGTCCCGTATATTCTTTCTGTATGTCTTTGGAGAGCCAGGACATCAGCTATCAAGGTGAGCATGCCCTCCCACTAAAGTGTAGGGTTCACTCAGTTTTGCTTAGATTATAATGAGATTCCCTCAGTGCTGCTCTAGCAAACTGCCTTCAAGCATCTTCCCACTCTCTCATACACTTAACCTAAGTTATAAGCTTCTGAATTGCTAGATGCATAAAATAACACACTTCCAGCTTGTTTATGAGATTTTCCTTACAACCAGGATACAAATAAGGAGTAGGGGCTGCAATTCCTCCAACACAAGCTTGAATATTTTCATTTCCTCTGTAGTCTTCCCAACATTATGGCTGGAAGGATCACTTCCAATCACTATTTTGAACATGACTGCAGAGAAAAATGGAGGTATTTGGGGTATTTTAAATTTCTCAGGTAGTTGTATACCAATATCACCACCTTTAAAAAAATTGCAGGATTGCAGTTTGGGGAAAATGTGGTCCATGGGTCACACTTCCCACCCCTGCCGTAAAGGGGTCTTAGGAATCAAACCTAGCCTGGAGGCATATTTGATTTGCCTCACTGTCAGGTAATATGGAAATCATACAATGGTTGGCATCCATGTAGATTCCAGAATACCATGAGGTCACGAAGAGTCGGAAGCGACTGAACAAATAAACAACAACAATTCCATGGTTTCCTCCCACAGTTAGCATAATACTGGAATATACTGGAAAATAGACAGTTTGATTCCCGAATCTGTTGCCTCTTGCCACATCAGGACTAAACTACTGTAAGTAATAAAGTTGTGGTGGTGTTTCATCCAGATATGGTATGGCCATGTGCTTCTCTTTTTGTATTCTACTGACTCTCAGGCTAGGCCAGCAAACTGTGTTAAGATCTTTGGCCTAAAGTACCCTAGGTAAAAGGTAAAGGTTTCCCCCTAATGTTAAGTCTAGTCGTGACCGACTCTGGGGGTTGGTGCTCACTCCATTTCTAAGCCGAAGAGCCGGTGTTGTCCATGGACACCTCCAAGGTCATGTGGTTGGCATGACTGCATGGAGCGCCGTTACCTTTCCGCTGGAGCGGTACCTATTGATCTACTCACATTTGCATGTTTTTGAACTGCTAGGTTGGCAGGAGTACCCTAAGGATTCAATATTCGTGTCTTCCAATGTTGTTTATAAATGTAAAAAGCATGCAATCTGTGCTAAGTGTTGTTGAAAACTGGGAGATGTTGAGCTGGCCAGTACATCAATCGGGCATTGCCAAAAGTTCAACATACTCTGCTTATAATTTTAATTTTAATGTTGTTAGATTAATACCCTGTCCAATATACCAACCAGGGATGTTGTGACAGCTGGCATGCCTCACCTGCCATCCTCTTTTCAGGTTTTCCTTCCCAGGAGCCCTTGCATCCTGTGCATTTTGGCACACTCAGCCAGGCAGCCAATCTGGGGCGCACGGGCCCCGCTTCATTCCAGTGCTGGGGGCTGTCAAAAGTTCAACATACTCTACATATAATTTTAATTTTAATGTTGAAAGATTATAATAGTGTGAGTCGAGTGTCACTGTACAGTTATCTGGAAGGCCTCTTCAAACAGAGTACCACTTCATTTGCTATTCCCAAATACACACTACAAATGGCAAAAGACTAAGCATCTATCAAGAATGCTCTAGGCCTAAGGTAATCTCTCCGCTTAAAGATATTATATCAGCCAAGTTTATCTATGTTTTTATAAATGCAGTCATTCTGTGTTTCTCCTGTATTTCAAGCACTTCACTGGAGCTCTGTAATAAATCTTGTTGGCCTTTTTCTTCTTCTGAATACCAATTCTCTTAAGTTGTTCGCAAAACTTACTTTATAATTCAAATTTTGAGGAAAAAAGAAGCATATGTTCACATGTTACAAGAAAAAAAGAGGCATCATCAAAAGGAGAGAAGATAACTTCATACTCCTTGACATTAAAAACAAAAATTGTACAGCACAAAAGCATTTAGCTAGGGAAATCCATTAATGCTAATGGCTCCATTCTTTTTGTTGTGTTCATCAGAGTACTGATAGTACTTGGGTCAGCTTTTTATCGGTTTGAAATATTGACAGTAGGACGAGGTTTTCCCATAGCTATTCTAGTCCTATTCCGGTCTTATAACTTAAGTCATTTTGCAAATACTCCCATAAAGAAACAGTATTGGAACAAATCTAAAAAGCCTGAACTACTCTTTTTCAGCCACATGATTAATAGTAATTGAACAGTAGCCTGTTTTAAATTATTTGCTGGACATACACACAGAGACAATGGAGCTGTAATGAGTATGTCAATTTCTGTCACTATTTATATTTCTACTGTGTCCTTTGCATTTAGAGATACCCAAGTGGTATACAAAAGTATAATCATTGATTTGTAACATTGGAAAGACCTTAAGAGCAATCTAATGTAATCCTAGATATGCAGGATTAAACACCCCCAAGAGATAGCCTCTCTTTAAAGACCCTAAAGGAAGGAGAGCTCACACTGATTCTCCCTGATAACTGTATGGAACCCCTTTGATAATTTGAATTCATTGGTTTATGTTTTAATTGGACCTGATATCAGTTTTTAAGTGTGTTTTATGATTGTTTGGTTTTACTACATTTTATATTATATGTGGCATTTAATTTTGCCATTGTGTAAGACAGCTCTGGGTCCCCCTGAAGGAGAAGAGTGATATATAAATTAAATAAATTATGTTATAATCTCTGGCACAGCAGACAAAAACATTGCTACAACTTCTACAAGACATCCCTTCAGTTATTTAAATGTGACTAAATTATCACCTCTCAGTCTTCTCTTCTTCTAAGTAAATACCACCTCCCAAACAATTCCTCATAGTGCCTAGTTCCTCTCTTCTGAACATTTTCCATCTTGTAAATATTCTTCCAGTGTAGTACCCAGAGCTTGACACAGGGTGCTTCCAGACACTTTGTCATGGGTTTAAGTCCCCATGGGTGCCCAAAAGACCTGAGCTTTCCCAGAGGGTTATCCCCATTCCTGCATGGTAACTACCATGCTGGAATGAGGCCATCCCTACCCCCCCCCCAAAAAAAAGCCTTAAAATAAAATAAAACTTACAGCACAGCCATTAGGTCTCTCTGGAGGCCCCCTGGAGCACACCAATGATGCACCAGGAGGTGGGTGGGGGCAGAGTGATTGGGCTCCCCACCTCCTGGCATATCCAAAACAGTCAGTGCTATTCTAGCATCACTGGTATGCTCCAGAAGGCTCCAGAGAGGCCTAATGGCAGCACAGTAAGTTTTAATTATTTTAAGGCTTTTAAGTAGTGGGTGGGTGGGGTGCCATCCTCGGTTCTCTGGGCTTTTGGAAGCCTGAAGTACTGCGGTGGGCTGTGGGGACTGATCCCAGGACTACAGAAGCAGTCCCGAGGGTCAGTCCCCACTGGTTCTATGCTCCATTAGATCCAGAACTTTCAGGAAGGCCTGGGTCTAATGGAGTATCAAAGTAATTTGGCACAAAGCATTGTTTACCTGATTTGTCTCTAATTACTTCACTTTTACCTGAGGCATTGTTTGGATGCCTCAGGTAAAAGTCCAACAAGGCCCCCCTTTTGGGCCTTGTCTGGAAGGGTCCACGGTGTTTTAGGAGAGGTTTGACCAAAGCAGACTATAGTGGTAATGTTACCATCCTCACTCTGGGTACTTTATTCCTGTTGATGCAGTCTAGAATAGCATTGACTGTTTTGGATAACACATCACACTCTGGATCCATGTTTAACCTGTTGCTTACTAAGATTCCTCTCTTTGTCATATTTACTCTATCACCCATCCTATATCACCCATCCGGATTTTTTCCCCTTTCTTTTTCACACAATGTACTCAAATTACTTAGAGAAGACCTTTCCCTGATGATCTTCAGACTTTCAGAAATCCATGCAACCACTCTCTTACCAGAATACAAATTCTGTTTATTGCCCCCATTCAACCCATTACTGAATCCAGAAACTAATTTCCATCTGAACAGTTTCATCTGGCCCAAATTATGAGGCAAAAATGAACTGGATCTATTAGCATATTGAAAATGCCTTGCTCTCCCAGCGTAGAAAAAAGGATAATGTTGATTTTTTTTTAAAAAAAGCATAACAGATAAGATAGACCCCTCTGTGACTTTATAGCCCAAATATCATGTGGTCAAACAGAAGTTGCCAATGCTGCTTTGGTTCCCACTCTGGGAATAAGATACAAATGTAGCAAATAAATACATAAATGAAATTAGCTCATCAGTTAGAAGTAGAATAATAATATCAACATATTTTCTATGCTGAATCTACAAATAATTTAAGGTGCATCTACATGGGCAGGAAACCTCAGGGCTGTACAGACTCCACACCAGCCCTGGGGACAGCCTTACTGTTTGAATCTGTCCTGCCATAGCAGTGGAATGGAGTCCTGATTATCCGATGGCTGAATGGCTACCCTTACGCCAGTGATCCTGTCGCAATTATCAGAGCATCCCTGGAGTTCAAAAGAGCTTCTGGCTGTCCTGGAACACCATTGCTGATGTTTGCAAGGGTGCCTGCATGACTCAGAGAGGGAATGGGCAAAGGATAGGGGGGAGGGCAAGAAGGGCAGGCTATTCATTTAACAAACCTAGCAGTGATATCTAGGGCTAACCCATCCTAAAAGGTCCCTCCCAGAGTGCAAGGCTGGGGTATGATAAAACCACAGAAATTGTGAAAGTCTTTAACAACAAACCAGAGGGTAGAAAATAATCTGAAAGACAATCAGAAAGTTTAGACTTTTTGTTTTTCAGCTCATTTACAAGATTTGCAGGGCTCCCACACTAAAGAATTTTTCTATCACCTTTAGTAAGTTGATTTGTTCTAAGGAAGCAAACTGTATTATGTCTCCAGTGAAGAAGGTCACTGTGTCAAGAATAATTAGGTGTGAAAGGTACTGTAAATGCTACTGGATGAAATATTGTGTATTTCTTCCTTTCAATTATTGCTTCCTTGGGTCGAATCATTAGCATTTGGCAGATTTGTTGCTGAGTTTGTTGTTCTTCTTTGAAACTTTGGGTTACGTTGGATGTAGCTTGATTTTCTTGCACTTCTGCCATGACTTGCAAATCTTACTAAATGTCTTGCTTCTTGCTGAGCTTTTGTTTTGTCTGGTAAAATAATTTATCTAGTTCACGTGTTGCTTAAATCTGCAGCTAGGCTTCCTCTTTCACCTGGCGGAGAGGCATGTGACATAGCAGAATGATGGAAGGCAAAACTAATGGGATCAAGGGAAATTTTTATTTACAAGCTGGTAGGGAAATTCAGCCTGGTTAATATTTGGGTGGGAGACTGTCAATGAACATCAGGTACTGTAGTCTGTATTTCAGAGGAAGGAAATGCCAAACATCTCTGCCCATTATAAAGCTCTATGTGCTTCATGGGGTTGCTATATATCAATAGGCAAAATGAAGGCACATACAAAGAGAGGCTTGGAACCTGGTTTAATTTTTCTTCTTTTATCTATTATCTGTCTTAGTTTAATCTTTTCTCACATTCACTCTATTCTTCAATAAGCAGCCTTACTAGACACAGAATTTCTGCTTTTATGGTACATATCAATTCTTTCATTACTTACTGTCTAAATTGGTTGCTTTTAATTTTCATGTACCTACATTTTATTCATCTCTAATTGTGATAAGTCTACTAAGGTTCCTAGGTCCTTGTCACTTATAAAGTTATCAATGTAGGTGTAACTCATCCTATATTCAGTGTTTTATTTTCCCTGCCTAAATGTAGTACTTTACATTTACCTCTGTTGAAATTCCTTTTGTTAGTTTTAGCCCAGTTCTCGAATCTGTCAAGGTCATTTTGAATTCTAATCCGATCCTCTGGGATATTAGCTACCCTTTCTAATTTGGCATCATCTGCAAATTTGATAAGCATGCCCTCTATTCCATCATCCAAGTCAGTTATAAAGATGTTTCATCATTGGGTACACTTGTTATTCCTCAGTAGGCCTAACTACAAAGTGGTATTGGTGGGATAATTTTATCAGATCTGTTTTGTGGGGGGAGAGGCTCAGTCCCGATTCTTGTGTGATGGCATAAGTAGAATCATAGAGTTGGAAGAGACCACAAGGGCCATCCAGTCAAATCCCCTATCATGCAGGAACATACAATCAAAGCACCCCCAATAGATGGCCATCCAGCCTCTGCTTAAAAACCTCCAGAAAATTCTTAGGCAGCATATTCCACTGCTGAACAGTTCTGACCATCAGGAAGTTCTTTCTAATGTTTTTGCTCTTTGGATATGATTTAGAAAGGCCAATGGTTGCATGTTAGATTGAGGAGATAACGAAAGGGACAGAAAGGGAATACAATCCAAGATAGGGCAGAAAGCAAGAATGCCATGTGGTGAGATATACTGTGATGAGTATTGAGGAATTCAGTTTGGAACAGGAATGATATAGACCCCTTATTGGTTATTTGAACCTTGAAGGGATTGAACTAATTCAGTTCTGGTCATGATATGTGTGGTGCAGCAAGTAACAGACTGGGCTTGTAATACACTCAGCCAGAATCTAATAATATGCTCAGACTCTAGAATAGCTGTAGTTAGTGTCTTCTTCCAGCTCTCACCTTTCTCCATATTTTGGCCAAAGAGAAAACCCTCACAGCTACAAAATGAAGACTGCCCTACTAGACAAAAACAACAGAGCATGTCATTATAACGAGATCTCTCATTTCCCAAATATTTAAAGGTATGCAGTTTCTGCTGGTTTATTGCTGCATTTTAAAATTTTTATTTTTTAAAAATAGTATGGTTAAAAAGCCCCCAGCATTAAGCATCTCCCAGTCAGATCCTATTAAAAGTATAAATGTGTATTGACTTTAATAAATACCAGGTATTGTTCTTGCTCTTATATTATGCACACTTATGGATATCACCATAATATGAATGCAGGCCAGCATTCAGAAGACATGAAAATATGTATTGTGATCCAGCTTGGCCACTCCATGGCAAGGCATTGTGCATTTTCCATCTTGTAAGCAGGATTCAGATAAGACTAGCCTTTTCAGCCTAACTGTAAGCAAAAGTTTTTTTTGTTCAATTAAATTGCATGCTACTCTGCCCATCACAAGGATGGGGATTATAGGATCATGAATGATATATTATTGGACTAATTTGCAGCAGGTTTAGCAAGCACAGAGGATGGTACTTGCAGTCAAGCTACATCCAAAGGGTGATTTCCACTTTGTATAGCAACCTTTTGTATTGTAGATGAACTTATCATGAGGTATTCTTGCCAAGATTTATTTGGGGGAATGGTTCAGAGGCCAAGGAAATGTGACTTTCCCAAGTTTACCCAGTTGGTTTCAATATCTGAGGAAGGATTTCTGGTCAAAGTTTGAAATGCAAAACCTTAGTCTTCAAGGTTGGAGTCCAGCACTCAAACCACTACACTGCTCTGGATGTTATAGTAATACAATGGTAATATTATAGAAATGTTCATGCCCACTGCCTCCCTCTCCACCCTAAAAATCTGTTGGAAATTAGGTGCGCTAAGAGTACCAGCCTCTATTTTACAGATGACTTGACCAACATTCTGCACTGTGTCTGTGGCAGAACTTTGTGCAGAAACCATCTCTCTTAATTTACTGTCCCTAACCACTACCCATTGTTCTCTTCCTAAACAAAACATCATTCAGCAACAAGGTGGGGGAAAGTGCTTCTAATACATCAAATCTTATCAAATGACTCTAAACTTATCTCGCCTTTGTTTTCACCAAGGTTTGCTGTAAATCTTCTTAACTAGAGAGCAACAGGACTGGTGTCCTTGCTAAAAAGAGAAGATTGATTTACTATATTCATACAGAGGCAGCTGCTTCCAGTGGGCACATGATAATGAATGTAGGCTTTTAGACACTCCAGAAAGTTTTAAAGATTGGGAGATATTAAAAATGTCTGTATAACAGGAAATCTTAAAAAGATTACATTCCCAATATTTAGAATAAGTGTTTTTTTAAAAGAAAACCTATAGCAATACATTATAAATTTCTTATTCCTCAAATACTTTAATTGATTGTTCATTGGGCTCGCTCAGTCCAAAGTAGAGAGAAACTTTGTACAGACATCATTAGTTTTTCTCCATTTAAAGATTAATCATGAAGAGCTCTGGCTCTTTAATTCTGTAATTTGTATATTTAATGGGCTGCTGCAGAATCTATGACAGTAATTAGCATAGCCTGAAAACTCATTAATACGCAACAACATGATTAATGCAACATTAATGCAAACATGACTGAAGTTATTTGGGTTATGTAGTAAGAAGATTAAAGCTAAAATGTCCTGTTTGTTTTACCAGTAGTGGGTATAATGGGTGGCAAAAAAAAAGAAAAAGAAAAAGAAAAACAGGTATCAAATTACTCACTTAAGCCTAGCAAGAAATACTTGAATCTAAATCAACATGATTTCCTTGGCCCGGGAAGTTTGATTGAATAGGATACTATTATTTTATATTTTTATTATTTTTTTATCCACCCATGCATCTTTTCCACCAGTATTGAGACTTACACTTTGGGGAAATATCATATATTCATTGTATTTTTCAAAACAGCCAACAGTTAGTACAGTAGAGTCTCACTTATCCAACACTCGCTTATCCAACGTTCTGGATTATCCAACGCATTTTTGTTGTCAATGTTTTCAATACATCGTGATATTTTGGTGCTAAATTCATAAATACGGTAATTACTACATAGCATTACTGCATATTGAACTACTTTTTCTGTCAAATTTGTTGTATAACATGATGTTTTGATGCTTAATTTGTAAAATCATAACCTAATTTGTTGTTTAATAGGCTTTTCCTTAATGCCTCCTTATTATCCAACATATTCGCTTATCCAACATTCTGCCAGCCTGTTTATGTTGGATAAGTGAGACTCTACTGTATCATAGAGAGCATTACTGAGAGATTGTGTGATATATATAGAGAGAGAGAGGGGGGCGGGGGAAGTGAGACAGAGAAATGAGAGAGAGAGAGAGAGAGAGAGAGAGAGAGGGAGGAACTCAGAGAAGGGGCTTTTTGTTGATTTCAAGCAATCCTGTTTTTCTTTATAGATCTACAACTCAGAGACCACTCACACTGCAGAATCTTAGCAGGTTGATACCACTTTAACTACCATAGCTCCATTCCATGGAATCCTGGTATTCACATGAAATTACTGCATGAGGCTTGTGGCATGTATTATAAGTTCCTTAACAATTAATTGAAGCACTCGCCATCACACATAATGTCATTGTTAACGCACTTCAAAGTAGTCTGCAACTCATTCATAGAATGTACTTTCCAATACTTCAGAAAGCACTTCTTTAGTGTGTTCAAGGTGTTTTCAGGTGATGTGGTAAGTTCAATGACTTCCTGCAGCAATTTTGGGGACAATGATGTGAGATTGTGGGCATTTGGGGATGCCACTTGGGACTACTTCACTTCCTCACCCCTAACAGCTTGCCACTTCACTTCTGGTGAGCAACTCAAGAGGACCTCAGGCTACAAAACCATAAATTTGTAATTTCACCCTGTTCACTTTCTTTTAAAATTGTTTTTTTTTAAATTCAAATAACTGAATTAAATTCAATACTTTGATAGCGACTTCCCTTCTAGATTAAATATTTACTTACTGTTTACAAGTTCCTTTGTCTGTTTTGTGAACGTTCTAGTGTTTGTAAGTTTGCTTTACAAAAGTTCCAGCTCGCAAATCCTCTTGTAGCCCTAAGACATTTCATGCCAGACTGTTTGGCAGGAAGACCAAAGTATGGGAAATTCAGCCTTTTTCTGCACCTCATAACTGGATGCAAAGATTCTTGTCTACTGCTGGCATAACCTATGCTGCTTCCTATTCATTTTTTCCTTAAATCGTACAACTAAAATTTTTGTAATGGTGCAAAGATTCTCCCTTCCGAAGACAAGTAGTTCTAGAAAGGATACTTGGAACAGCTTCCTTTTCAAGAATCAGGGAGTACATTTCAAACAGCTTGAATATTTTTTTCATGGAAAATCTCTAGGGCATTTGCTCTGGTTTTCTTTTATATCATCACACTTACACATTGGGTACCTGAGAGCAAAATCTTTCTAAAGACAACCGACAGTGCCTACTTTAAGAAATGAGTGATACATTTGAATTCAAACCAAGGTTTGATGGATTGGTCTCTGTCTCCACTTCTCAGGTCCCATCTACACTGCCATATAATCCAGATGATCAAAGCAGATAATCCACATTATCTGCTTTGAACTAAATTATATGAGTCTGTACTGCCATATAATCCAGATTATCAAATCAGATAATCTGGATTTTATATGGCAGTGTAGAGGGGGCCACAGATTGTCTGCAGAGTTCAGTAAATTTCACATTAATAAAGAGTTTATAGAATCATAGAATCATAGAGTTGGAAGAGACATCATGGGCCATCCAGTCCAACCCCCTGCCGAGAAGCAGGAAATCACATTCAAAGCATCCCTGACAGATGGCCAGAGTTACCAGTTTGAAAACTGGAGGAAGCTCCCGTACATGGGATAGGGATTTCAGCAGGTGTTGCTTGTTATGCAACCAGGTAACAAAGATCAGCCTGTCTTCCACATAGCCATAAAAGGTATGGAAGTCTTCTCCAATTTTCACTCTGATAACCCTACATTAATTGTCTTGGCCACTTCTGTGTTATAGAGGTCTGCCAGAGCTTTGACAGAATCACCTACTGAAGTGGCAGGAAAATCCCCAAGAGCTGTCAGGAAACTATCAGGTTCCATAAGCCTCCTGGAACGGAACTTCTTAATCGATCCTCCACCCCTGTGGAGGTTTAGAGTCCCAGTGAGTCTAAATAAGTCTGTTAGTGATCATTTCTCATCTTTTGATATTGCCTAATTAATTATATAAATAATGTTTGCCTTTTAATATGTATGCAAACTACCCTCTGGGGAGAGAGGGAGGTCTAGAAATAATAATAATAATAATAATAATAATAATAATAATAATAATAATAATAATAATAATAATAATAAATTAACAACAGCAACAACAATAACAACAGAAGGTTCCAGACACGTTTGAAGAAAGGTGAATGTACACATTTCAAAGTGTGGATAGCACTGCTAAAACAAGCTTTAGTCAATGGAAGAATATTTTGAAACAATCATAGAATTTAAAATGTGCAGAAACATGTATTTGTTTAAAAACAAAAACAAAAATGAATTTAATTCTGTAAAAGCAAAGAAAGGAAGGTTGATTCTCAATAGCTCAAGACAATGCAAAGCGGCCTCTTTCTCTTCCAGAGGTATTGTCCTCTGTGAAGAAACCAGGAACTCCTCTTATTGTGTTATTAGGTTTCTATTCCACCTCCCCTTTATTTTCAACCATTTTCTATATTTAGATAGAAAATCAACTAAATGATAAATATAAATGATCAGAAATTAAGGAAGCTTGATATTATCCTGAGGACAAGTTTCCCCTGTTCCCCCTCCAATTCCCTTGTTTTCTTTTGGATCCCAAGCCCTTGAAATGTTACGGGGACATAAAAGAGCTTTTAATTATATCTGGCATCATGTTTACTCAAAGTTTTTTGTCACATAGCTTTGAACAGCAGTTTTAATAGTATGATTGATGCTCATTATCTCAAGTGAATTTTTTAATATTTGTGAGTACCTTGCGGTGCACTAGGTGACAACCTGTTGCATGATTAAAGCATTGGGGCCAAAGGACACTGTTTGTGGCATGAGATAATTAGGAGTGTTATATAATATGAATATGTGCTACAGATACAATTATTTAATTTTTCATAATAGATACTATCTATAAAAAAGAGCTTCAATTACTTATTATGTTCTGCCTGGCAAAGGGAAAATGAATGTGAGAAAGTGGATTCATTTGATACAGCTGGGTAAAACCCAATAAATTAGTCTATTCTTTGTTTAATGTGCTAAAGGGAACTAATAATGACATGAGTATCAAAATATATGAAATTAACAGCACATTGCTAATTATAAACTCTCCTGTTAAAGATGATGTAGAATCCTACAAATATTTTCAATATTTGGAGGAATCTTCACCATCTCATCAAATGGTCATTGAGCTGACACCTCCAGGATTTCATATCACAGCTTTTGGCTGTTTTCAGTCTCTATGCAGGGAGTGATCAAAATTATCTCATGGTTTATACATTTTTATACCTTTAACCCAGGAAGAAGTGAATTATTTAAATGTGTTCTCCAGTTTTCAAATTAAATGCACTTTATTACATGACATTCAACCCTCTTATCAGAGTGAATGAGTCAGCATGGTGCAGTGGTTTGAATGTTGGACCATGAATCTGTAGACCAGGGTTCAAATTCCTCCTCAGCTATGGAACACATTGCATGGCCTCACTCTCCGAAACCTTAGGTATAGAGCAGGCATGGGCAAACTTTGACTGGTAGGTTGGTAGGAACTATGGGAGTTGAAGCTCAAAACACCTGGAGAGCCAAAGGTGCTAAATGCCTGGCTTAGTGGAAGGTAATGGCAATTCTCCTTGGAGCAAATTGTGCCAAGAAAACCCCATGATAGGTTTGCCAGAGGGTTGCCATAAATTGGGAATGACTTGAAGGCATACAACAACAATCAGAGTAAGTAGTGCTGGAGCAGTGATAAGTCTAGGGTTATATGTGTAACCTTCACTACATGGTGGTGAATCATTCTTTATTTCTGGCTACTCTTTCTGCAAGTGGTAGGGTTATCCCATTCCTGTGATCTGTCCTGTTATGGGTTTGACACCAGCAGAGTTCTTATACCACTTAAAGTAGATGTAGAAGCAGACATGTTTGAACTAAGAGTAGATTCATGACCTCTGTAGGAGCAGATCCACTGGCCACACAGAAAATACCACTTTAACCTTTAGTTTGATGAGATGTAATCCCATACATATTCAAAACTTAGTCTCTTGTATATGATTCATGCAGTTTACCCAGAGCTGGCATTTAGATGGATCATGGGTTGCAAGTATATATAATTGCAGCTTCTTTTGCTTCTCTGCCTAGATCATAATTCTAGCTTTTCATTTCTTATCCCATAGATGTATTTGCATGCTGCGAATGAATGCACAAGTGAGTAAGAAATGCCTCTTTTCTTTCCCAAACCAGGTATTAAAGTGAGTTTCAGAACAACAGAACTTGATGGTCTCATTCAATTCTCCATTTCACCTGGGAATCAAGAGGAATATATTGCACTTCAGTTGCGAAATGGACGTCCTTATTTCCTATTTGATCCACAGGTACAATAAAGTAGTAAAAAAATAGCATTACAGCTAGTTTCAGATATATATTTGCCTTTCATTATATGATAAGATAATTCTCACTTTTTCTCTGTATTAATTAAGAGGCTAATGGGTTCATCTAAACTGCATGTAGTCGAGTTTGTTAGGGGACAAGAGTTGAAATACCTATGGTTCCTCTGTGCTGAGTTATGAAGAGGTTAAGAAGTCAAATTGAGTTAAGCTTCAGAGATTCAACCATTTGGCCTCCATGAATTTCTAACATGAAGGATATATAATTTAACATCTTTGCAGATGCTGGCAGATCTTCAGAAAGATAATGTCAAGTTATGTAAAATGAAGACATTCCTTTTAAAATTAAAATATTGGATAGAATATGTAAAAGATATTTAATGTGAAAATGAATAGAGGTTTGTAATAAACATAATCAATCCAAACAAAGGATCTGATATGTGTGTGTATATACAGTAGAGTCTCACTTATCCAACATAAAGGGGCCAGCAGAATGTTGGATAAATGAATATGTTGGATAATAAGGAGAGATTAAGAAAAAGCCTATTAAACATCAAAATAGGTTTTGATTTTACAAACTAAGCACCAAAACATCATGTTATACAACAAATTTGACAGAAAAAGTAGTTCATTACACATTAATGCTATGTAGTAATTACTGTATTTACGAATTTAGCACCAAAATATCATGATATATTGACAACATTGACTACTAAAATGCGTTGGATAATCCAGAATGTTGGATAAGTGAGACTCTACTGTATATGTATGTGTATATATGTGTGTGTGTGTGTACACACACACACACACATACAGTAGAACCCCGGTAGTCCGAGTTAAACGGGCGGACGTCAGCTCGGTCAACCCGGATCACTCAGATTACCAGGTTTCCTCTCCGTTCGGCGGGTTCTTGGACCCAGGGAAGTGGCACACTTCGCGCTTCCCTGGGTTCAAGTGCCCGCCGAACAGAGAGGCTTCTTCTCTGTTCGGAGGCAGCTTAGATCCAAGGAAGCGTGCCACTCCCCTGGGTTCAAGCGCCTGCCGAACGGAGAGGCCTCCTCTCCATTCAGAGGGGGCTTGGATCCAGGGAAGTGTGCCGCTCCCCTGGGTCCTAGCCCCCGTCAAACAGAGAGGCCTCCTCTCCGTTTGCAGGGGGCTTGGATCCAGGGAAGCGTGCCACTCCCCTGGGTCCTAGCCCCTGCCAAATGGAGAGGCCTCCTCTCTGATCAGAGGGGGCTTGGATCCAGGGTAGCGTGCCACTCCCCTGGGTCCTAGCCCCTGCCAAACGGAGAGGTCTCCTCTCCGATCAGAGGGGGCTTGGATCCAGGGAAGCATGCCACTCCCCTGGGACCTAGCCCCCGCCAAATGGAGAGGCTTCCAGCCATGCGTGTTGCTAGGTAGACAGCAAGCTACCTAGCAACACGCACGGGGCACTCACCCCTTGGAAGGTGCCCCTTGCATGTTGCTAGGTAGCTTGCTATCTACCTAGCAACACGCACACCTAGCCAGCCAGGAAGCAGGTGAACTGGGATGTCCTTTGCAGCCCTCCCCTTCGTCCGCTCGGATTGCACGGAGGCTCGGACGAGTGGGGCTCGGAAGAGCAGGGTTTTACTGTGTGTGTGTGTGTGTGTGTGTGTGTGTGTATATATATATATATATATATAGTACCTCACCTCACATCTTGGAGAGATGAAAGTAAAATTATTATTATTATTAACATCACATGGCCATTAAGATGTTATACTTTTACAAGAATCTCTTTATCTCCGCATCTCTTTAACAGGCTTTGTAGTACTAGTTACCACGTATATGACTATTTCCATCTTAAACAATATAAATTCTACATCATCAGTTTCTCACATACTTTCCATAGAGGCTGCTAAAGCATTATGCAAACATTTCATAAAGGCTTTCACATGTTCAGAATTCTGCCCCTTGTGTCATATCTATAACTTTCTATGAATACAATCAGATATAATCAAAGATGCCTAAATTGGCATCTCTGAAAACACAGCAAGGATGAATTGCCTTGAGCATTGTCAGTTTCTGTTATATCCATAAGCTTAATAACAGGCATTTATTATGTGGCATATAATTTGTTTAGCATAGCCTAGATTTATTTATTTACAACATTTATACCCCACCCTTCTCACCCGAGGGGACTCAGGGCGATATGTTTATGTTTGGGGAAGTGATCCACTTACCATTCCATCCGTCTATTAGGAATAGCCCAGCTGGACAAAACAGCAGTCTTCATTGGTGGAAGCATGCCAAAGGATAGTCTGATCTGAGGTTCTACCTTGGCTGCTTTTATTCTCTCCTTAGCCCATGCCAAGTTATCAGTTGTCCAATCAAAATAAATCAACACAAAAGAGCTGATAGTTCCTTTGTGTTGATTTATTTTGATTGGCTAGCTGATATGTATGATGCCCAATCAAAATAAAAAAAATCTTTAACCACAAGCCTGCCTATGACACACTAGAAGTCTTTCATTGGCTGCCTGCTATTTTAATTGCATCAACCATCATAGCACCTGGAATGATATTATTCTTGGTCTCATCTCCTAGATGTGCTTTAATCTTGTATATAATTGAGCACATTACATCTTCTAATGGTTATTACAGATCAAAACTACTCACAGCATAAGAGTACTCTCATCATGCTTGGTTGATGCTTGAGTATTCATATTGCAGGGCTAGGCAAGATATGATTCAGGAGCAGCATGTAGCCTCCAAGATAGTCTTTGGGGCACTTCACTTTTTTCAAATTGGTTTTTTTTCTCTGTCTTCATTCAAAAGATTAGTTGTTTTTCCTGAAAGTTCACAGGAGCAGTGATTTACCTATTAAATTTTAAAGTCCCATGTACTGTTTAACACTAAATTCTACTTTTCAACCAGAAGTTCATTCCTGGCAATTTTTGTACACACGTACCCTGTACCATTTTTGGTAGTTTGTGCAGCCTTTATAGAGTCATGGAGCCAAAACTGGACCAATCTTAGGCCTCTTTCACACAGCTGAATAAAATCCCACATTATCTGCTTTGAAAAGGAATATTTGCAAGGGTGGACTCTGATAACCCAGTTCAAAGCAGATATTGTGAGAGTTTCTACCTTGATATTCTGTGTTATATGGCTGTGTGGAAGGGCTCTCAGTTGCCATTTCTGTAGTTGCCACATGTGTTCTATATCAAGTCTATAGTCTTCTTTAACAAATTCAGAATAGATCTAGTGAATTATTGGTTTACCAATAAAATTAAATAAGGGCAAAACTTTTGCAATGGAAATTCTTGATGGGATTTGGTACTGGTGAGATTAGAGCGAGGTGGATTTACATGTGGTAAACATCATCTATGTGTTGGAAGAATATTTCTATGTTCCTTT
This sequence comes from Anolis carolinensis, assembly GCF_035594765.1. NCBI lineage: Eukaryota > Metazoa > Chordata > Lepidosauria > Squamata > Anolidae > Anolis > Anolis carolinensis. The sequence continues at coordinate 33,512,862 of NC_085841.1, read as the reverse complement.
CTATGTTGATTATCCATATTTCATCAGTTCTTGAAGCTTTTCATTCCCATCCAATACAAATTTCAGATTCAAAAGGGGAACACTATAGAATGATCTATAAACAATTGCATACATATGAGACCACATCCAATCTAATAGTTTTATATGTATGCAGTCATACTTCTGCCATACTTCTGCAACTGTTTGTGATTTTGTTCTTAAAACCTCCCCACAAGTAACATTTAGTTTCATTGGCAAATTTCCTCCAGACATACAGTTTTTTCTGTTACACACACTTTGTATGTTATTTTTCATGTCCACATTCTGTACATGTTTTTAAACACAGTATTTTCTGAAAATATATGTATTATATGTATATTTCCCTCATAGTCAGCATTTTTGTACACAGTCATTTAGAAATAGATTTAGTTCTATGGGACATATGGAAGCTGTCAGGTCAGCAGAGGGTTTTAGTGTGTGCATCACAAGAACTCTCCAAATGCTACAACCTATGCTCAAAATAGATTCAACACATTGGAAAGCTTCTATACAGCTCACTGTAAAACAATAAACGGGTTCATTTTCTCACTGACATGACAGCCAGCAATCTCTACCAGTGTGGAGCAAATTAATTTTTTTCCTAATCTCTAATGAGTATGTGTGGATTTTTGTTTGTTTGTTTTAATGGGTTTCTAGGCACACACCTCACAGGATGATGTGGGGTCTGTATGTAGCTGTACTTTTCTATAATGTATTTTCTATAATGGTGATTCTTGTTCAAATGTGAACAATGTCATTTAATTCAGAATGCTTAAATGTGAGTACTATTGCTGAAATTCCTTTACTCCAATATGATTCCTATTAAAATTATCAGCATAGTTACAAAGTAAAGGAGTTGTAGATTGTAACTATTCAGCTTTTTACATGATGACGTAGAATTCAGAGGCATCTCAAATCCACAATGACTTCCTCCAAATGCGCACTGTGATTGTCTAATGTGGTTAACGTTGCTTATGGTGTTGAATTAGGGTGGCTGTAAATGTGATTTCTGAAGAATGAAATAAAATAATCCAGAGTGCTTCCAAAACATATAAAGAATCACTTTTGGAGACACCTGATCTTTGGCATGCAGCATCGTTTGTAACAATTTTAACGCTAACTAACTACACTTTGATGAGACAGCATTTAATAAAATGCTCATTAATTTCATCATTAGCAAGGGTATGCTAAGAAGTAAGCCAGTTTCTTATGTCACGCCCAATTAGCATCCCATGCTAGTAATCCCATTAGTATTGTTGAATTCACTAATGGAAAAACTAATGGGCATGCTACCAGGGCACATTAATTGGGCATGACACCAGTTCTGGTTTTAATTATTAAACTACAATAATGAAATGTGTGTTTGTAAAATATTAAAATGTTGAAATAGTATAGAAAACAATAAAAATAGTGTACAAAATACAAAGTGTTTTTGTTACATAACATGCATTATCATGGGACAGAACTTTTAAAAAATCTGTACCATACATTTACCATGATCACATAAGGTTTTAGAAAAGTGATTACTCTGATGAATAAACTGTTGGTTAATTACTACTCACACACCCTATATAGAAATGCTTGGGGCTTTACCCAAGTAATGTAGTAACCATGATAAAAGTGCTAGGCAGAAAAAGTCATAAAAGTTCTCTATTGTAACATGCAACTTTTAGTTGGCAATAGCATCTTCTATTTAAAAAGAAAAACTTGTACAAATGAAATTGTTGCTGATATATAACTCTTCTTACAGTTCCAGTATTCTAAAAAGATTCTTGTCTTGCAAGAATCTTGTTCTAAGATCTTCTATAGAGTTGGATGAGAACTCATTGCAGATACAGGTCTGACTGACATAATTGCCTGATAGCTGATGGTTGCTGAAAATCTGCTTAATAACACAGCATGTGTTCAGTCTACTGTTGCTATTTTTGTACCATTGTCATTCTGAGTACTGATAGTAATTTTGATTTCTTTGTTCCAGTTTTAGTTTTCCCCAAAACTCTGCATACTGAAAACCTTAATTTGGAGGTCTTCCCAGCTAATGTATTTTATTAAACACTATTTATGAAACTGCAGAATGGAAATCTTCTTGTAACACACATGTTTATTCTACGCTAAATGCATCAGAGCTAACATTCCATGTTTGTGTTGTTTTTAGTATTATGCCAGCATCTGTTTTTCTTTCTAAATATTTAAAATTTATAGAGCTCATTTGCCAGGTTGTTAGTCATTCAGAATCGTGAGTCTTCTGTAATACTTTACAATTACGCAGGTGTTTAGGGATATTTATTTTAATACAAAGAGAGAAAATTGTGATTAGAGAGAAATTTAGTTTTGTATACACTTCTTACATACAAATGCCACCAGAAAGCTGTCACCTTCAAAGGCTATCATGTGCTCTGTTTAATGAGTCATTGCACTTTTAAGGACAGGAGTGATTATTGGAAGATGGTCATCCTTTATTTATCCAAATACAGATTCTACATTCATTTTTGACAGTATATTCTTCCTCAAGCTACTTCATGTGGTGCTATAAAGAGCTTTCCATAAATAATCTGCAGCGTTTGAAAGAAGATGCAATTAGTGTCAAAAACGGTATTGATTTTTATGTCTTTGGATGCATAACTAGGACCCGCTAATGCCTCTCCATTCCCCCTCCTACATTCCTATACTCTAAAGTTAAAAATGAACTTTGAAAGAAGTAAGGAGAAGTTGAAATTTTGATCTTAACTCTATTTCAACTTTACTGAAAAGTAGGGACATTGTGGGAATCTAATACGTTTGGTTGTTCTGCACAATTGTTGTTCAATGGGACAACCAATTGCCTGAAACTTATCAGTAGATAGATGTGGAAGCTCAGAGGACTATTCCTGAGCTTTTAAAAATGTAGATATTTCCACCACTACATGTAGATAATATATATCCAAACAACTTGGTAACTCTGGCCTTTTCCCCTCGGCATAGCTTGAAGTCCTATATCTGGAAGGAGTTGTTCAAATGTAAGTCATTCTCACAACTCTTGATTCTGGTTTCCGAGCTCACTTCTAATTTTTCTGATTGTTTCTATATCCCAGTCCTAATACTTTGACCAGCACACATGGATTGGAGGCAGAATAATGGACTTACAATTTTTGACCAAACCTGAAACAACGAGTCCAGACACAAGGTCCATTTTATTTGACATACTAACTCTTTAATATTTTTACCTGGAAAGCTTGATAGAGAGGGCAAGCAACCTTGTGTGCTTCTTAGTTGGGGCAGGTTTGTCTAGCTGTGCTATCCTCCCCAGTCTTCCCTTGGGTGACCATGAGAGCAATCCAGACTTATGGGTTGTTCACCATGGCTGGTCTTACTTTGGAAGGCAGATTTAGGGAACATCCTCCCACCAGCTCAGAACTCAAAAAGGAAGAGCAAAGTCCCATGTCAGCCCCAACTCCCAGGCCCCAGAACCCAAAGAGGCCACTCCAGAGTACCACTCTTTACCCAAATGGTGCCAAAGGGTACACTAACATCTGGTATTATCCTCCAAAACCTTCTAGTGAAACCTAATTAAAGACACCAATCTGAATCCAGTTCAGAAACAGTATGGGTTAGGCAAAAAAAAATCCTCTCCAATGAAGGGGAAAACATTACCATTTCTAGTAGTCAACCAGAACAAACTCATACTGAACTAAGGTTGGGAAGGTATGTCATGAAGAAATTAAAGAGGGTTATATGAGGGTGGTTAGGATTTATATAGCCCTAGGCCCCACCTTCCACATTTTCCCAGCCTTGGTGGACATGCACTAGGCCAATTTTACTGGCCTCTATTCAGGAAAGCCATCAAAATCACCCCATGTCGCTGCATTGTCTTGGATTTGAAATAGCAAGACTATGGCCACCATCAGTAATAGACACTATATCAACTGGCAATTCTTGTTTAATTTGTTTTTTGCCTGAAACCAGTTTTAGTCTGCTGCTCAGTACATTGCACTGATGTTATTGAATGAGGATATGTGCAATGAGGTTATGTGTAAGGATAATTCACCACTGAATTGTATACCGAGTTGAAAAGTTTAATTTGTGAGACACACTACCCTGGTTCAACATCAGGAAGAATCTTTATATACTGTAAGATATTCTAATTTCAGTTTGAAATGAAATTACCCTTGCATCTGAAGGCTGATTTAACAATGACTCAGTGACTTAACTGGGTACATTTTTATTAATCATTTAAATATCTTTTAAAAGGGATCTGCTGTTGCACTAACTCCAGATAATGATGGTGGAAGACAATATAATGATAACAGTTGGCACCATATAATTGCTGTAAGAAATCAAGCGCTGGGAACAATCACTGTAGATGGGCAGTTCACAGGTAATTCTTTCATTACTATTAGTTCATAGATTCACTGTTAAATTTTCTCAAGAATGACTGCCACATTATTGCTATTATTTTTTAAAAAAATCCATGGATTTTTCTTTCATTGTTACTCAGCTCTCTTTTAGTATTTTAAACATTCAAAATTATTGTTCAGTGCATTACTATTGGAAGACCAAGCTAATTGCATAAACAATCAAAGTTATGAAAAGAATAAGAATTATAGTTGTCCCACCACTGCTGCTTATCATTCTTCAGATTTTGTCATTTCTGGACCAGAAACAAACACATGTGTGGCTTGATTCTTGTTGATCATAAGATATATAAATACCATTCATCACATTTCTTTCCCTTAATGAAAACGACTGCCACAAAACCTCAAGTCAAGCCAATAAAATGTGTTTATATTTGCCAGTTTGCATAATGGCTCTAGTGATAAAGCAAAATGATTTATATTCCCCACCATCAATTTCTCCTCAATTTTCTCAAGAATTTGCACAAAAATAGTATTTCCCTTCTTTATTAAGCATAGAACACATTCCTAATGCAAGACAGAATTATTGATCAAAATCACACAAATTCCCCTCCATCCAATTATTATACTTACCCTATAGGCATGGGAAAACTTCAGCCCTCTGAGTGTTTTGGATTTCAACTCTCACAATTCTTAACAGCCAGTAAGTTGATTGGGATTTCTGGGAGTTGAAATTCAAAATACCTGGCAGGATGAAGCTTCCCCATGCTTGCTTATACCTGTGATGACTCATGGGCATTGTAGTCCCATTCCTAGTGCTGTTGTGACTGACGAAGAGGAGAACTTGGGTTTTCCTCCATTTCAGCCAGAAAGGGAACCATTTCAGCCAGAAATTGAGCCTTTGCACCTGCAGGAGGTTTGTCTTCCAGAAATCTCCCAAACAAGCCCGGAGTCGAGTTCTCCCCCTTTTTCGCGCCGTAATTACATTCTCCAGCAGAAAGGAGTGCAACAGGCTAATCGCAGGAGTTTGAGAATAGCAGCAAAGCACTCAGATGATTAAGCCTGTTCCCATGAGAAATTTTAGGGAGTCATACATCTGGACACAGAGATTGACTTTCGTTTCTGGTTCCCCAGAGAAGTGTTCTCTGGTGGGGAAAACAAGGCCTATTTAGGTTCCTTGCTCCCGGAGGGATCTTGCGGAGTCAATTTCGTCAGCAACTGGAGTAGTGTGTGTGGACAGCTACTCCGCTTCCAAGCCTTTGTTCCTGATTCAAGCCTTCGTTTTCCAGCCTTGTTCTTCCACGGATTTTGCCTTGCTTTCCAAGACCCAGCCTTGCCTTGTTTCCCGGATTTTGCCAAGTAAACACCACGGATCTTGTTCTTGTTCCTCGTTCCTTGCTGTCTTGTATTCAAGCCTTGTTTTTCCGAGAGTCAAGTTATTTCCTAGCCTCGTTCAAGTTCTTGGACTAAAGGACCTTGTCATCTCCCCTCACTTTGCCTGGCAAAGTGAGTGTTTCGGTTATTGGATTACAACTTTGGACCTTAATATTTCATATTGGACATTGTTTCTTTGGACTAATTTTGACCGTTCCTGAAAGGTCTAATTCTGGACTATTTTCTACACTTGTTTTTATTAACTTTATATACTCCTTCAATAAAGATATTAGATAGATTCTGGCCTCTGTGTATGGTTATTGGTGCCCTGCAGCCGGGTCGTGACAATACCCATGTATAAGTCTAGATCTTTTCCTCAAAACATTGACTCAAAAAAACCTAGGTCAATTTATCTATGGGTCAATGTGAGTACTACACATATTACCGAAATAAACACCCATCCCCTTCTTTGGAAAACATGGTGAAAGGTGATTTCATAGGCCATTCTGCCAGAATCTAAAAAAGTACTTGCCCTATTTATTCACTCTGTTGTGGCACCACTTTTAGCTTTTTTGAATATCTGAGTGGAGAAATGGTTGGAATGGCCAGGGGTGCTATTCCCCCAAGTAGACATTGGTGCTTTCCCTTCTCTATGGAACAACTCAGGTCAAAATCCATAAATTTGGCCTCAAAATCTGCCCTTAACTTATAAATCAGATTAATTTAGACATTGTTATATATGGTAAGTCTACAAAACAACATAGTAGCAGGCTCATTCATTTTAAAAATTCTTCATGTCATTTGTGCTTTGCAAAGGAAAATTTATCAAAAATGCAGAAAATACCACTTGGCTTCTTACCCAGTAAGGGAGGAAAATATGGTGTTTTGATCTCCCTACCAAAGATAATATAAGCCAGAATAGATATCCCTCATGTTCAACTCACCTTATTGGCTGTTTGGTGCATTCCAGAAAATTTTATCTACAAATTTCCAGCCAGCATTGGTATGTGATCAGGGATTATAGAAGTGGTACTCCTAAACACTTGGAGGCACTAGTTTGTATATTTTTGCTTCACTCTAATTGAGCAGTAGAATATTTGTCAAAATAAGTAGTTAGATGAATTTATGAACATAATAATTCAACCTATTTACATGAATGAAAAACTGTTCACTATCATCTCAGATTTCCAAGTTTCTATGACCTCGCTAGCCATATATGCAGAATGGCATAATAGTGCAAAAGCAAAATAGCAAGACATAATTAATATGTGGCTATTTTTCAGGAACTGATGGATCTGAACATTTCATTTTTTGTAAATCATTTTGTACTTATGTTGATGATAAGACAAACATATTACAGGATTTTCTTGGCAAAGTCTATTCCATGGAGGTTGTCTTTGACTTCCTCAAAGGCTAGGAAAGTGTGACTTCTCCATGATTATCCAGTGGGTTTCCATGGGTGAGCACCAATTTGAACCCTGGTCTTGAGACTCATAGTGTAGGCTACTTCTATGAGCTTACAGACAGATAGGACCTAAATCCTATCAGAAGTAGTCTGTTGAACTCTCATAGCTAGGGAGGTATTGGCTCTCTCTAACCAGACTTGGTTAAGAATTAGTTGAGGCTCTTGCAACATTTGAATACTTTCTATTATGCTTTATATCATTTTCAGATAACAGATTACCTATCTCCATATTATTAGCCATTTGTTATTGTAATTTTTGTCATCTTCCAAATTTTAGATTAGGTATAACCATTTCTAGTTCATCATTTTAAAGCATTCACAGTAAACATTTGCCTACTGTTTTTAGGTTTCTCATCAGCTGCCAGTGGCAGTACCATCATTGGGGAAAACACAGGTATATTTGTTGGAGGAATCCCACAGGATTTTACAATCACAAGAAAAGACACAGGTGAGGAGACTCCATATTATTTTGAGATAAAGAGTCCCCATCTCTATTTTACATTGGAGTGGAAAACATTACCTACCATGCAGCTGCAGACTCATCATCCAGTATAGGTTTATGGTAGTGTTTTCCCTTTTAGAAAGTATTTGTTTGACAGCTACCTAGCCCCTGCCTTCAGTTTTCCCATGCAGTGAAACCCTATGTGACAAATAATAATTGAACCTGAGCAGATAAGGAAATATCATTAAATAGATTCAAGTAGTTAAATGGCCTAAGCCAGGTAAGAATTGCCAAATATGCTCTTTATAATTGTCTACATCCTCTACATTTTACGGGTGCTGTTTCTGCAGTTGTCAAAATCCTGAAACCTTCTCAAAGGAAGTTAGACTGGAAATTGATTTGACACTAGCATAGTAAGTTATTCCAAAAGTTGCAAAAAAAAAAAGTCTAGATTTGCTTTTACATGCTAACATAAACACTATGTTATATGACGTTAACGTTTGTTTCTTTATTTGCCGATTAGGCAACACTAAAATAATGAGGAAAGGATTTGTGGGATGTCTTCGAGATATATTCTTCAAAACAATGCACCACCCCTATGAAGTCTGGGAGCCTTTAGAATGGAAAGAGGCTGTGGAAAGATGGAATGTTTATGACAGCTGGGAAGGATGTCCCAGTGAGCTTACAAATGGAGCACATTTTCTTGGAAAAGGTATCACTTAATGTTAAAATTGTTTAAAACATCTGTGTTTTTCTTTTTTAGTATTATTGATACTAGTACTGTTGCTAACTGTCCTGCATGACCAGTAACTCATAATCATGTTTTATGCTATGTAATGTTTTTGTTTACATGTTGTTCACCACTTTGAGTCCTGATCTGAGAGGATAGTGGGATAAAAATAAAGAAATCATCATCATCATCATCATCATCATCACAACAGCAACAGTTCCTGCTATGTATTCTATATGTCTTACAATTAACACAAAACAGGTTTTAACATATTGAAGTGCGATCTGTCCAAACATTAAAAAATAGTACAAAACTCTCTATCATTTAAAAATGTTTCCTGAACGTTATATAGTATCTTTTTGGAAATACGACATGGTGAGAACTGTTATGATGTGGTTGGTTTGTATGCACACCTACTACAATATGTCTTCCTATATTAGTTGCCCCTGGCTTCTAGGTTGGTAACTTCTTATGATCCACATGCTCCATACCTGCAATGCACTTACTTTTATCCATACAAAGAACTTGAATTTTCCCACTTTTTCCAGTCCAGGAAAAATTGGTTTTGCACTAGTTTTGGTAGATTGAGTCTTAATTGCATCGTGTGTGTGTGTAATTATCCTTACAGATTAAATGGACAGAAAATGACCATTCCCCTGATTTTTTTCCACTGATGAAAATTTAGTTTGATCACAATATCATCTAAAGTTAACAATGTCATAGAACTTTTGTTGAACACATATTCACCTCAAAATAAGGTCTGCCTGCCTTGAGGTTGCAACTAGAATCACCGCATTTAATTAATTGGTGAATGAATTTATTTATTTATTTGCTACATTTATATCCTGCCCTTCTCACCCCAAAAGGGGGACTCAGAGCGACCTTATAGAAAAACAGCAATTAGATGCCATGAACTTACATACAAACAGTAAAAATAACAAAAATTAAAATAAAAAAATCAAACAATAATATTAAAACAATTATTAAAATCACATCATCAAGAGTCAAAATTCAAGGCCATTTCATTAGTCATTTCACTATTCCATATACTCATATTGCACTAACTTGTTGTCAAAAGCTTGGTCCCATAACTAGGTTTTTACTTTCTTCCTGAAGGTCAGGAGGGAGGGGGCTGCAGTGATATCACTGGGGAGGGAGTTCCATAGCCGAGGGACCACCACCAAGAAGGCCCTGTCTCTCATCCTGACTAATCACACCTGCGAAGGAGGTGGGATCTCCCCAGAAGATCTTAACCTCCGAGGTGGATCATAGGGGGAGATATGTTTGGACAATTGATAGTTATGTTCATTCTGGCCATATCTACATAGCCAAAATAAAGTGATTTCACTGCTCAGCTGTTCCTGGGAATCTACACGATGAACAGCTGCATTGGCAACAGAACCATTGCACTCACCATCATGAGATTTACTCTAGATCAGTGGTTCTCAACCTGTGAGTCCCCAGGTGTTTTGGCCTACAATTCCCAGAAATCTCAGCCAGTTTAGCAGCTGTTAGGATTTTTTTAGGAGTTGAAGGCCAAAACATCTGGGGACCCACAGGTTGAGAACCACTACTCTAGAGCTTCTGTGAATGCATAATTTCAGAACTGTGGAAAGCTGGATCAGCCTGGATCTCACCAATCCACTGTTCATGATTCCATTGGACACACTACCGTGTTGCTGCCAGTAAGCAGCTCTCTGGAAGAGGCGTCCTAGCAATGTTGCATTTCCGGTAATGTCACACCAGGATACGCAGCCATTTGACCAAAATTGCAATGTTGCCAGCAAGTGCTTGCTGGTGGCGACATAGTGATGGTGGCTCTGATGTGCCTTTGGACTGGCCAGATGTGTGGACACTCCAAGACTGCATCAGATAAGCTCCAAAGCATTTTAAACTATGCTAATCAGGTAAGTGTAGACACAGCCTGTATTGATTCAGGGGATCACTCATTTTGATATGGTAGTTCCACAAGAAATTAGAATGAATTGGTTATCCTTTTATGTGTTAACTATGTGCTGACTCATTGTAGCATTATGGCTTCAGCAGTTTGTAGACTGAAAGTGTCAAAAACCAGTTTTACATTTCTTTGACTGGTAATATGCATACCTCCAAACACTTTATTATGACTTCAATTCTGTTTAATTGCATTCTGATTCTTCTCATTTTCAAAGAATTATATCAATACAGTAAACAATTTGTATCTTTTGGGATTTGGTACCAGGACTACTTGTGGATACTAGGGGTGTGCAAAATGGCAGAAATCTGTTCTGTTTTCATTTTGAATTTCTGGTGTAGCCCGTCTGTTTTTGGGAAGACTCCAGAAGATTAGGAATCCATTTGGATTCATAATTCGGAACCCTGAGTTCCGTTTTTGTTTTGGTAAGAATTGGTCAATTGGTGTCAATGGGGAAAATGTAGATGCTCATTCCTCTGTCATTTTTACGGCTACCGGGATGAAACTTGGCATACTTGTAGAACATGCTTAGAATAATAGAATCTAAGAGTTGGAAGAGACCTCATGGGCTATGGCGCAGGCTGGAGAGCAAGCCAGCTGCAACCAGCTGTAGTGAATCACTCTGACCAGGAGGTCATGAGTTCGAGGCCCACTCGGAGCCTATGTTTGTCCTGTCTTTGTTCTATGTTAAAAGGCATTGAATGTTTGCCTATATGTGTAATGTGATCCGTCCTGAGTCCCCTTCGGGGTGAGAAGTGCGGAATATAAATACTGTAAATAAATAAATAAATAAATAAATAACCAGAGCGTGGACCACCATGGCCAAGTCAGACCTCCCAAGGAATGGACGCAGCTGGCGCACGAGTCTTAGTTGTGCAAATGCTCCTCTGGCCACCGCTGAAACCTGGGGCTCCAGGCTCAGCAATGACTCCAGGAGAACACCCAGACTGCAAACCTGCGTCTTCAGGGGGAGTGCGAGCCCATCCAACACAGGCTGTAACCCCATTCCCTGTTCAGCCCTACGACTGACCAGGAGGACCTCTGTCTTGTCTGGATTCAATTTCAATCTGTTCTCCCCCATCCAGTCTGACACAGTGGCCAGACACCGGTTCAGGACCTGAACAGCTTCCTTAGTAGCAGGTGGAAAGGAGTGACAGAGCTGGACATCATCTGTGTACAGATGACACCGCACTCCGAAACTCCGGATGATCTCTCCCAGCTGCTACATGTATATGTTGAACAACATGGGGGACAGTACTACGGGACCCCACAAGACAACGGTTGTGGGGACGAGGAGGAGTCCCCCAATGATACCATCTGGAAACGCCCCTCCAGGAAGGACCGGAGCCTCTGCAGAACAGTACCTCCGAGCCCCATCCCAGCGAGGCACCCCAGAAGGATACCGTGATCGGTGGTATCGAAGGCCGCTGAGAGGTCCAGCAGAATTAGCAGGGACACACTCCCCCTGTCCAGTTCCCGGCGTAGATCATCGACTAAGGCGACCAAGGCTGTCTCGGTACCATGCCCCGGCCTGAAGCCAGACTGTGCCGGATCCAGAAAGTCAGTGTCATCCAAGAATGCCTGGAGTTGTGCGGCCACCACACGTTCCATGACCTTGCCCAAAAAGGGAAGATTGGAAATAGGCCTATAGTTATCCAATTGAGTGGGGTCCAGTGATGGCTTCTTCAACAGCAGTTTGATCACAGCCAGTTTGAGGCTTGCTAGAAATATGCCTTCCCGAAGGGAGGCATTCACCACCACCTTCAACCACTCTTCTCTCACCAGCCAGGATGGGCAGGTGTTTAGGATGCATGTGGTGGCCCTCACCTCTCTGAGCACCTTGTCCACATCCTCGAGTAGAACAGATTGAAAAGAATCCATCAAAATGGGACAAGCAGGTGCCCGTGTTACATCCCCGGAGACTACCGTTAATATGGTGTCAAAGCCAGAGCGGATTGAAGCGACTTTGTCCGCAAAGAACCGAGCAAATGCTTCACAGCAGGTTGCCGAGTTGTCAGGGATCCCATCCACAGGGGCAGGTTATAACAAACCTCTGACAACTCGAAACAGCTCCGCCGGACGGTTCTTTGTGGATGCAATATTAGCTGCAAAGAAAACATTCTTTGCAGCATCCATTGCCGCAGCATAAGCCCTAAGATAGGAGCTCAGCCGTGTTCAGTTTGACCTGCTTGGCTCTGAGCGCTACACGTCCTCTAGTCCCTTCTTCTTTTGCTTCATTGCTGCCAGCTCCTCAGTAAACCAAGGAGATGTTTTAGCTCGGGTACTCGAGAGGGGACGTTCCGGAGCGATCATGTCTACTGCCCTGGCCACCTCCTTGTTCCAGAGAGTGACCACAGCATCGACAGGGTCATCAGCCGAGGTGGCGGGAAACTCCCCAAGAGCCGTCAGGAATCTATCCGGATCCATAAGTCTTCTGGAACAGACCATCTTAATTGGTCCTCCACCCCTGCGGAGGTTGGGGGCGCAGTGAGCCTAAACCTGATCAGGTGATGGTCAGTCCATGGCAAAGGAGCGATGGTGAGCTCCTCCACACCGCCACCTTCTTCCCATCCCTGACAGAAAACCAAGTCAAGAGTGTGCCCAGCTCTGTGGGTAAGGCCAGATACAAGTTGGGACAGCCCCATGGTTGCCATGGCGGCCATGAAGTCCTAAGCCACCCCGGAAAGAGTGGTCTCAGCATGGACATTGAAGTCCCTCAGCACAATAAGCCATTGAGACTCCACTGCCAGGCCTGAGAGCACCCCCGCTAGCTCAGGTAGGGAGACTGTAGTGCAGCGGGGTGGTCGGTACACTAACAGAATCCCTAAACTGTCTCGGCTCCCTACCCTCAGATGAACACATTCAAACGAGGTTGACTGCGGGATGGGGCACCTGGTCAGGGGGATAGACTCCTTATAGACCACTGTGACCCCTCCTCCCCGTCCTCCAGATCTTGGTTGGTGCTGCACGGCATAACCTGGTGGACAAAGCTGGGTGAGATTGACACCCCAGCCTCATCCAACCAGGTCTCTGTTATGCACGCCAGGTCTGCCTGCTCATCCAGGAATTTTTAAAGGAATTTTCTCTTTCTCCTTTGGAGAGGAGGAGACAACTGTCCTGCAAAGACAAAAAACAGGGAATTCTGGGACTTGAACTCCAGGACAATGAAGAGGAAAACCAGGAGGTGATTGGCTGAGACAGACATGTAATGCTGCAAATATGGCTGTGCTCAGCCACATCATGGGGACCACGGGGATATAATGCTGCTTCAACTATGGAAAAAATAGTTAGAATATAAAAGAACCTAACAAACTTTTCCCGGAATTCCATCGGGGGGGAGGGCTGTTTTGTTCTGTTTTGAGTTTGTTTTGGCCTTCCATCGTTTTGTTTTGGCAGTTCATATCTACAAATAATTGATTTTGGCCAAATTTGGCTGAATTCAGAATTTACGGCCAGAATTTTGCACACCCGTAGTGGATAGGATACCAGATCCATGGATGTTCAGGACCCATTGTATACAATGTCATAGTGAAATGGCACCTCCTATATAAATGGAAAAATAAAGATTTGCTTTTTGGAATTTTTATGTCTGTCGATCTTTGAATATGTGGGTGCAGAATCCTGGGGTACAGAATGCTGACTATAATGATGTTTGATTTTTTCTCTTTCTTTTTTTGTTTTTTTAGGTTTCCTGGAACTCCATCCAAGCACTTTTCATGGTGGCCTGGACATTGAAATCTCCTTTACATTTAAAACAGATCTCCTGAATGGATTTCTTCTTTTCATTTACAACAAAAAGGGGCCTGATTACATTGCTGTAGGTTCTGATTTTTTTGTTCTCAGAATGGTGATATATGAATTGCTATGCACAGAGGTAATTCCACTGATGCAGGAAACAACTTGTGGTAGGACAAATTTATGACAGACTATGTCCATTGTCGTATGGTTTCATTGTTTTGAGCTGGAAATAGATTTAGCTTCTTATCCTTCTTTCAGTGTGGTGGACAGAAGCTTAATCACAGTAGTAGTTTTATGAATCAGCTGTATATCCATAAAAACTGTTCATTAGGTCTTCGTTTTTTCACCTTAGGTATAGTGATATGTCCATAACCTCTATGACCTAATCTACTCTCCTGTATAGTTTTATAGCTAGAAAGAATAGTATTGTATTGATTTTTATCTCCAGCCATTTCACTATTGTACGTATTTCACTGTTAGGCTACCTAGTTTTCCTTGCTTTATACAATCATGGGATCTCGGACTATTAGAAGCTGAAGTTGTCTGAAGAGGCCATCGATTAGTATTTAACATTTCTTGAGTGCTAATATTCAAAAGTGACATGGTCCCTGCCCAAGTCCTAAACACATTGGCCCTAATTAAGATATGTTGAGACCAGAAAATACAGCAGGAGTGCTACTGTATATGAGCACTCTTCTCTTTAGTACAAATTACCATTCTGACAGTGTAGTTCAGGTTTGGCCTGGCTAATCATTCAGTGATCTGAGTTTTTTTCTCCAACTTTGTCTCGTCTTCTTATAGGTTTATCATGAAATAAATGGGCATGTTTCTAACAACTTTGATGGAATGTATGTGCTTTATACTCAAAGTACAGCAATACTCTCGCTCTACCTACTAACCTCCCTACCTACCTATCATCTATCTAATCTCATTTGAACAAATTTCACAATTCAGGTAGTTCATTGTTATGTGAGTTCACTTTATCCCAAATAACACTCTTCCAGAATTTTGGTTCAAACTTGGATATGGACAAAATTAGGTCACATCAAGTTTGCCAGATCAAGTTTCTGTCTTCTCCCATACCTCTCAATTTCTTGGTTTGTCAATTTGTACTGATTAATATATGTGCATTGGTAATATATTGTCAATCATATTTAAATTGCATTTTGTAATAATTTAAAATGATTCTGGATGCAGGAAGTCAGCCCAAAGCAAGACTATATTTTATTAGTCAAACAATGAAACCAAAATGAAATTCAACTTGATCACATATTGTCACAAATCTGCAGCACCAAATTTTCGTTTTTTGAATTTTGAATGTTTTCATGTTTTGCTTTGACCATTCAGTTCTTATGAACATTTTAAAATATAATGGTATCTAACTAGTTAATTAATGGCAAGTTGACAGCATTAAATACCAAATAGAATCACAGAGCTGGAAGAGACCCTAGGGATCATCCAGTCCAACCCCCTGACAGATAGAAATACACAGCACACTAATGTTTGATGGCCATCCAGCCTCTGTTTAGAAAGTTCCATATTCCAAATTCAAACATTTTCTTCCCATACCTTGATGTCTTTAGAGAAAACCTTTGCATGTAATATGTTTCTTTACTTGGAATGTTAAAACGTATGTTGAAAAATACACCTTCCCAGTGTCTTCACTTACTCCTATATTCCTTCTTTGCTTCTATTGTTTCCAAAAGATTAACTAGTTTTTTTCCACAATTTGTCTCTCAATTAAAATGGAAGTGAATGTTATGCTTAATTCTGGCATCTCCCAACTCCGATTGCCACAAAACACCTAGGTTCTCTATTTCTTCCCATCTCCAAATCAGCCATTAAATGACTAGTATAGTGTAGGTAAAGGTGAAGGTTTTCCCCTGACATTAAGTCTAGTCATGTCCAATTCTGGGGGTTGGTGTTCATCTCCATTTCAAAGCCAAAGAGCCAGTGTTGTCTATAGAAGTCTCCAAGGTCATGTGCCCGGCATGACTGCATGGAGTGCCATTTCCTTCCTGCCGGAGCGGTACCTATTGATCTACTCACGTTTGCATGTTTTCGAACTGCTAGTTTGGCAGAAGCTGGGGCCAACAGCCAGAGTTCCACGGATTTGAACCACTGACCTTTCGGTTAGCAAGTTCAGCAGCTCAGCAGTTTAACCCTCTGCGCTACCGGGGGCTCCTGATCAGTAATCTACCATGGGAAAGCACTGACAGGGTAGAAGTTGCTGTAAGAATACTCTGAATGATTGGCACTTGGAAGTCATTTAATAAAGAAGTCCTGTTTTAACATGTGGGGATAAATTAGCCAGTGCAGACAAAGATAGAACATATGCCACTATTTTTTTCCTATGATTCAGGACACTTGGGAAGCATAGGTAGGATTAAAAATACAACGGCAGGTAGTTCATGCAACTTGTGTCTAGTATTTATACATCATAAAGTGTTTCATTGCCATCTAGAAGCATCATTTACTTGTACGTATTTCTGTGCAGAATAATATTTGGAAATGCTGGGATGTGACAACACCAGGCAAGAACTGTGCAGAAATACCCATAGTATGTTTTTTTTTTTACCACAATGGGGAGGAAAGTAGTGAAATTATTCATCCATGCTTGAAAGGAGGAAATGGTCACACATTTACATCTCTACCCCCAAGATAACCCTTTTTCTGCAGAGCATCCCCTTGTACTTTTCTTTCCAATTCACATAAGCTTTGTATTTGTATAGACAGTGTGGGCCATAACTGCAGAGATACATGGGATAACAGGGTATATCACGTTTTCTTTTTGAGAGGTTTCCCCTCACAGTTCCAATTCTTGTGAATTATTATATTATTTTATTATGTGCAGCCAGTTTCTTCCCTTAACGGATCATAACAGATGGGATTATATGGTCTTTCTTGAGGAATAACACTATGCTCTCATTGGAAAGGAGTGTGTGACATCTCAATGACTGCTTTTGTATAGCTCTTGTCTTTGAATTCACAAGATAAAAGGACAAAGGGGGCAGAAAAGGGGGGGAGGGTCGGCCGGGATTGAGTTGGCAACTGGAAACACATGTTTGAACAAAATGTTTTGGTCATTTTAACCAAAATGATCTACTCAGATATCTAGTAATATTATTTTATATGGACACATAAGAAAATGATTGATATTAAACAATTGTTTCTTGAAGAATAAGATACATATGATTTTAATGTATTGTGTTTAATTTGTATGATCCCTTGTGTTATATTATGTTTATTTGGTTTAATCCTCAGTTAATTTTTTATAAGTTTAAGTTATATTGAGATCATTTTATTTTATGTTTATGGCTTGCTGTTTATCTGTTTTAAGCATTGAATGTTTGCCATTTTGTTATTTAGAAACTTCCTTGAGTTCCCTTGGGAGGAAAGGACGGGTTATAAATAAAGTGTTGTTGTTGTTGTTGTTGTTGTTGTTGTTGTTATTCAGTTGCTTTCTTTATTTCAGATAATAGGATTTCCCGTGGCCTTATTAATCTTTTAGTCTTATAAAGAACCTTATTTAAATGCCATTTCCACCCTGCACGAGACAATTTAGAATCTCAAAATATACTTACCACTGCATCCTAAACAAGATGCATTGCTGACTATTTAAATCATGCCAGCAATATAACTGGAGAATGGATATTTTGATAATGTGTGCTTGTAGTAGATAAACTGACTCATATATCTACCTCCTTCCCAATATTTTTTTTACAAAATCATTAGTTAGATGTTTACAAAAATAAGCTAGAAATGTTAGATCAGTATGTATTTTAATATGTAAAATTCAACTTATTCCTCAATTTAAAGCTAGCTTAAAATGGTTTCATGGAAAGTTTCAATGTTCTTCTTGTATAAATCTTAATAAGAAAACTGACAAATATTTTTTTTTCTATTTCCTAAATGTAAACAGCAATATTTTATAGCAGTTTGGTGTCAAGTTAATAATGGTCATATGTTCATGTTAATGCAAATGAACATTCATTTGCATTAATATTAAAAATATAAAGCATAAAGCATGATGCTTCCAAATTTTAAGTGCTGTTTATGACATTAATGAGACAAGTTAAGCAAGAAATTAATATTTCTGATGAAATTAATGGGATTTCTGAATGCTAATTTCTGATCATGCTTTCAATTTTAAAATTATCTAGTACTGATAGTCAAGCTGTTATATTTCTTAAAGGAACACCTCCCTCCCCCTAATGAAAATTAAATTTCAAAGCTCATGCTGAAATAAAGCTTCTGGTCTTAAAAGTGCCACAAAACTTTTGTAGCTGTTATCCAGTTTTCAGTTACTATTTTACTGTGGGCTTTAGGACTTGTATAAGCTGGCAAAGAAATATAGGCTGCAGTAAGTCTACCCTGAGTCCCCTTTTGGGTGAAAAGGGTGAGATACAAATATGTGAAATAAATAAAATAAATATTCCAGACTCACCCAAAAATAGCTATCCCCATGATGCACAGTAGCTTCTGGTGAGCATTCCAGAGTGGGTTTTTTTTTGTTTTGGTTTTTGGGGTTTGTTTTGGACAAAGTCAGGAAATAATCCAGAATTTGCTGGAAACTATAAAGTATCCCATTACTTTCGGATATAACAGGCCTAGCCAAATTGTAGCCCTACAGATTTTTCTGAATGCAGTTTCATCATCCCAAACCAATACTATGGAGTTCTGAGAGTTAGTATTCAACAATATCTGCAGGGTTACCCTTCACTTGCTTCTATTTACATGCTTATCTGGAGTTAATTCTGAGTGGGCTTAGTTCTGAGTAAATCCACATAGTGGCATCTTTCCTCATTTTTCCATAGCATCTTGAGACTGAGCTTATAATGATTTCTCCCAAACAGGCAGTTCAAGAAAGTATCTCTATGGCTCATACCTCAACTATGAATCTCACTGATTTCTTTGTAGTTACTGTTTTGTAAAAAATATTATTATGATTATGTTAGGACTACAGTAGAGTCTCACTTATCCAACATAAACGGGCCAGCAGAATGTTAGATAAGCGAAAATGTTTGATAATTAGGAGGGATTAAAGAAAAACATATTAAATTAACATCAAATTATGTTATGATTTTATAATTTAAGCACCAAAACATTATGTTTTACAATAAATCGACAGAAAAAGCACTTCATTACACGGTAGCATTATGTAGTAATTACTGTATTTATGAATTTAGCCTCCAAACATCACAATGTATTGAAAACATTGACTACAAAAACACTGGCTACTAACAAATTGACTGCAAATAAAGATAGAATTGCATAAAATGAACTTACAGTAACAACTTTGTCAGAAATTAAATGCGTAAAAAGTTCAGTCCTTGCTGCCTAGAGAAACAGTTGTGGATCTGGGCAGGAGGCAGATTGCGTTGGATAATCCAGAACGTTGGATAAGCGAATGTTGGGTAAATGAGACTCTACTGTAGTATAACCTCTGAAATGTGGATGAATATTGTTTTGGTAAACTTTGCATGTAATCAACTGCTTAAATTCATACCATATATTTGCATTTATTTTCTTTTTGCTGTTGCCAATCTTTTCTTTTCTGTTTCTTTAACCACAACCTACAGGCAGAACTAAAAGGTGGAACCCTTTCTTTTTGGCTAAGAAATGGCATTGCTTCTACCCGTGTGAATCTCTGGTTAGGCTTGTCCTACTGTGATGGAAAGTGGAATTCGGTTGTTTTGATAAAAGAAGGACCCCGAGTTTCAGCAAGTATGAATAATATGATGGAACATGTTGTGGAACCTGGTTTAGAGCAGCTATTTGTAAACTCTCCAGTCTACATTGGAGGAGTACCAGATGAAGTCCAGAATGCCTTTAAAGAGCTGGGATTAGAAGAAGGTATGTTCCAATAAATTGCTAGGAAAATGTCAATGGTGTATATAGTGATAGGAAATGTTCGTGACTTGCATCTACAGTGAATGGAAAGGTTACCTCCATTTGTAACCTACTGTTTCATGTGGACATGTGGGTGTTTCAGTGTAAGCCTCTAGTCTTGCAATGAAAGAAGTGATTATTATGAATTTCCATTATTCCTGAAGTCTCCAGATCACTTTCCACACAATTCAATAGTTCCCTTCCAAATTCTCTAGCTTTTGGTAAGGTGCAAGGCTTGCTTGAGGAGGAGAATTCAGTAAAATTCATATTTTAACATCATCAAATTGATACTCAGATCTTGGACTCAATCACCATGGATCTGATTTAATTCAAAATGTTTGTATTCAATTAAGATGAGAATACATCAGACAATTCATACTCAGCTTCAAATTCCAAAATTGATACATACCACTAATTGCCAAAAAGCTTATAAAATGTTGATTGTAACAGCTTTTGAAAATGTCTTCCTTTTCATATTTTTATGGGCTTTCTTTGCATTTTATTGCTGATTGATATTTGTGGTACGTAATAAATTGCAAATTTGGATCTTCTTAATTTTTGCTTCCCTAAGTGTCCATGCACATATACACTTTGTAACAAAATTTAGAAAGGTTTTATTATAGGAATTGCTTTGGGAAAGGCTTCTTTAGCTGGGAAGAATGGTTGGAGTTGTTCAAGTCTGCACATTTTGACAAAATAGGCATTTACAAATGTGCCCTGAGATTCATAGAATGATAAAGTTGGAAGAACTATCAGGTCCAACCCCTTGCTCAATGCAGGAAATCCAATCTAGATCACTCTAGCAGGTATTTTTTTTAATAAACCTGAAGAAGGAGACCTCACCACCTCTCTAAGAAATTGGACCCATTACCAAACCACTCTCATTATTAAGAAGTTCCAATATTCAATCGAAATCTACCGTCCTGTAAATTAAAACCATTAAACCCACCTCAACCCTCTGAGGCAGCAGAGAAAAGGTCTGTACATTCCTATGATTTTCCTCTGCAAATTATTTCCAATGCAAAAGCAATAATTTGAAAAGCAGTACTTATTTCAAAACAAAGGGATGATATAGAATACACCCACCCACCCATTGACATCCAGACCCTTTCAAACTACACAATTATAGTGCTATGTTTTCACTTTAGCCATAGTAGCATCCCAAGAAATTCTGGGATTTGGAGTTAAGGAAAAATATTTAAAGTTCAGTGCCAGAGCATTCTAGCAGTTCACCAAACTGCAAACCCCAGGGTTCTGTAGTTTGCAGCCATGGCAATAAAAACAGAATCATAGCGCCATAATGCAATAGTGTTAAAGATACCTGTCAAAAGTCAGACGCCAATTAGAGAACAAAACAGAGTTTATTCAAGAAATAGCCTCAAAATTAGTCACAAACATAAAACATGGCTTAAAACACTTAACTTTCAGTCTTGTTAAGCAGTCCAAACAAAAATATGACAAAAAGTACGTTTTAACAAATAAACCGGATTATTCAAGCAAATAATACAGATTTAACTAAAGGTTCTTCAATTCAACTCAAAACGTTCTGAGTTGGCTTGGAATAAGCAGCCAAAACAAAGCAAAGACTTAGAAACTCCCCAAAGTCCCAAACTAGTGAAACAAACTTAAAGCCCCAAACGGGAACCCAAACTGGGCAAAGGAGCTCTCCACTTAGAGCAACTAGTAAACAAACTTGGAGGCTGGTGTGAAAGGGAAAGCGGCTCCAAGCCGCTATGGAGGCCAGCACCAAGCCGAGGAATTAAAGGGGCAGAGCAAATAGGCGTCGTCAAACCGGTCCAGAGTCGAAACAGGAAAGGCAGCAAAAACTCGCTACAGGAGCTCAAGCAAACACCAGGAGCCCAAGGAGTGAAGAAGAGAGACGTCATCAGGACAGTCCAAGGTCTGGAAAGGAGACAGCGATGGGGTTGAGAAACAGGCCAGGAGTCAGGAGCTGAATCAGAACTCCACACAGCTAATGCCCATGGGTCGGGTGTCCCAAATTCTTCATCAGAATACCAATCAACCTGCCCACGCCCAGCTCCATGCACACCTGAGGATCCATCCTCACTCCTCCAAGCAGACCAAGTGGGGTCTGCTTCTGAAGATACCCAAGTTTCCCCAGTGTCAGCAGTATCCATGGGCCCCGATTCCTCCCCAGGCATCCCCGGTGCCCGTGCCCAGTCAGTGCCCACTTCTTCAGCCACCACCTGTTCCCCAGCATCCATTTCTTCCACAGACTCCCCATCTGAATCTTCCTCAGAAAACTCCCCATCGAGGTCCCTAATTCTCTTTCTGTGCAAATCCTCCAACGAGCCCTCCTCGCGAGGGTTTTTCCTTCCTCTCCTGATTCCACCACTATCATTCAGTCCCCGAAGGCACAGTCACAATACCTGCCCCAAGTTAAGGATTGCCAAAGTAATATCACTCTTCTGATTTTATATAATAATAATAATAATAATAATAATAATAATAATAATAATAATAATAGCAATTTTATTTCTTACCCACCTCTCCTAATAGCTTTTATTTCTTACCCACCTCTCCTTTTCGAACACAAAAAGCATATGCATATTTGTTTAATGTTAATAGTCAAATTAGAGTAAAGGTATTTAACCTTAAATAACATAAATGGGGTTTCCCAAAATCAGTTATTTTGCATTTTCTGTATGTTGATATTTATCATTGTACAGTGAGAAGTACCAAAATTAAGGCTTTTGTTTTTCGGTTTTATTATTATTGTACATTTTGGTGTATTGCAAATTCAACAATGTCTGCTCTGTATCAGTTTAAGTATTGCTGTTTAGAGAGGAAATTTTTTTTGCTCAGATGTAATTTGAAGTTCAACATTTACATCTAGCTGTCCTTATCACTGAAATGTAGCGCTGCAAGAAGCGAAACATGATTCTTAATTAACCACTGAAGCCCTTTATGTGATACTAATCCCTTACTATTTGCTAGGTTTTGGTGGCTGCATGAAGGATGTTAAATTTACACGAGGTGCTGTCGTTAACTTGGCATCTGTGTCCAGCAGTGCTGTCAGAGTCAATCTGGATGGATGCCTATCAACTGACAGTGCTGTTAACTGCAGGGGAAATGACTCCATCCTAGTGTACCGAGGAAAAGAAAACAGTGTTTATGAGAGTGGTCTACAACCATTTACAGGTAGCGCATCGGCCCCTTAATTCTACAAACAGTTGCATGATTTTAGTTCACTTTGTGCTAATGTATTCCAACATTGAGATCCATTCTCTTTCTTGCCCTTAAGAGTATCTGTACCGAGTAATGGCTTCTAATGAAGGAGGATCTGTAGCTAGTGCCTGGAACCGTAGTCGCACAAGAGAAGCAGGTAATTAACATTTCTGATTTTGTCTCCATATCAGTTCTTTTGTTATGTTGCTTACTGTATGCCAGGGCTGTCAATTTTAGGCTCTCAGTATAAAAAAGGCATCATTCTTCTCAGTACATCTCATTGAAATATAAACAACTTTTGAATCATGCCTATCTATATTTTCTATATTTACCCGAAACTGCAAGTCTAAGAACACAGTTCTGTGCTCATTGAGTTGAATGGGTCATATCACATATCCAACTTTGTGTCTTATTCATAACTGAGGAGGCACATATTAATCATATGTTTATTTTTGTTGTTATATTAAATAATCCCCCCCCCCCATTTCCCCCAAGGTTGAAATTCAAGAATGCTTACAAATTATAAAATGGTCCTTATACACTATATTGTTATAGCACTATTGTTCTATTTTCACTGTTAAAGCTGCATCCTATGGAATTTGGAGGTTTATAGTTTAGTAAGACCTAAGAACTCTCTGGATGAGAGTTCTTAAATGCCCCTTCCTAAACTGCAAATCCCAGCATTTTGTATGATGTTGGCATGGCAGTTAAAGTGGAATAATCTTTTCAGTCAGACTCCAATAATATTTGATGAAACCTCTCCACCTTAATGAAAATAGAGTGAAGAACCATGGATCTAATTTTAATATTAACAATTGCAGAAGGAGGCAGTGGGCCTCCATTTTTCTGTCTTAACCAGTTTTATTATTCCCTTTCCAGCATCCATTTAAAATATAAGATTGTTTGACATGAGCAATCTGAAATTTCACAGAAAAGAATTTTCTGAAAATTATAGAATATGTTTTTTTGCCAACCTCAAAATTTAGAGAACAAACTTCCCCATCTCAAAACATTCAGGAAAACTCAACTTCTTTCAACTTTTGTTTGAGCAAGCACAGTGTGCAATTTCGAAGACACTTTAGGTGTTCAACCCATCAGATTTCATTTTTCGCTTTTTTTCTATTCAGATGTGACACTAAACTATTTTCTTCTCTGATCATATTAACTGTTTTACTATAGTAAGCGTTGTTTAGAATTAGTAAAATTCATGAATTGCTGCGGGGGGGGGGGGGGTAATTTTGGTATTTGACCTCATTTATATCAGGCCTCTCTGCAAGTTGAACCATAATATACTTCTTTGTAGCAAAGCAGAGTTTTGACTTGCAAATGCCCTGCTTATGCAGTTTAATGCCACCATGTGGTTGAGCATCCCTAAGCGAGCAAGTGCGGCCATATTTTTGTCCTAATTGTCTGACCAGAGTAAGATAGACCATAAATTTATATTTACAATCTGACCACACCACAGAGCAGCTACATGTTCCCAAGGGCTCGAAAATAATTGCACTATTTAATTATTTTTGAGTCAGTTTTGTTGTCTCCCCTATGAGAAGACCATCTGCTATACAGTGCCTTACCTTGCCCTGTGATACATTTCAGAACTAATAAAATCAATGTATTAACGTAGTATTGTCAGCAACCTGACGCTTTGTGAGAAGATCGCATTGTTGCTTCCAGAAGGAACTGTGGCCATTCAAAATGTTTGAAATTTAACATAACATACTCTCCTTCCTTCTGCTAAATGATTTTTAAATGAATCTAAGAAATAAAGACATACAATGAGAGGTAGTTGATGCTGAAAGACTATAAGCTCTCTGGGGTACACATGCCCTTATGGCAAAACCTTCATCCATCATTCTGCTGTATGGAGTTCCTTGGGTCTTTGCTTGGCACCTACTGTTCACTCATCAGTGATTAATCCATTTCTTCTTGCATATTCACCTGATAAAATTTCATCATACAATTAATAATAGTTCATTGAAAATAGGTTGCTGCTCTTAATAGGGTTAGGCTTAAATGGGCTGGGTTTTATAAATTCTTTCACTCGTTTTATTTTCTTTAATTTATTATTTGAACTGACCCATAAGCAAATGGTTTTAAACACAAAGCTTTGCAAAATCCCAAGCTTTCCTATAAGAACATCTTTCATTACTTGTAAAACTGTAATGGACAAACACCTACATATAATTTAGAATTGAATTATTATTAAGCATTAAGTTTTCTAATTTGATCTTTTAACTTTCATTTCATTTGGGGCCATTTCAAAATATAAAAAACCCCTGATGCATGTTTAAATTAGATTACATTTTAGCAAGAGTCAGTGGCTATTTCAAGATGAAATATCAAATACCTGTTTGTAATAATGTAATTATTTGATCTTACATGGCGACATCATTACGTTTGAATGTCTACAGTCCACCTACTTTTCTTCTGAGAGATGCTTCAGTACATTTGATACATTAAATGTGTTTTTGAAAACCTGAACTAGACAAAGAAGAATGTTATGTAGATGGAGTCTGAATGGTTTTGAAATATAGCTAAAACTGAATGGCTCAAGATGTGCAGTCATATTAAATCAATGCTGGAAAGTTACAACTCTAATAAATTGTATTTATGCTAATGGTGAATCTGATTTACTGCAACTATTAAAAGTGAGGAATGGGGCAATAGTCTTCTTAGGACTGCTATTTTCTCTCTTTCTATCTTATCCTTTCACAGTCCCACAAAATGTGCCAACACCCTCCAGAGTTCACTGCATAAATGGCTACAGTGCTGAGGTTACATGGGATGAACCAGCTGAGGTCAAAGGTGTAATTGAGAAGTATATTCTGAAGGCAGCCAGTGAAGATGGTACCAGCATATCTACTGTCAGTACAGAGATTATGAATACTAGTGCATTCACAGGTACCAAATATAGGCTTTAAACAATCGTTTTTATTTGCCGGGGATGAACAATTGTACACATGGAATCTGTAATGTGTATGTGTGTAGTGTGATGGTGTGTATGTGTTGGAGAGGGGAGGAAACATTTCTAGTGCAGTTAAGGAGAAGAGAAAACAATATGAAAGAGTTCAAACTCTAACACAGTGATTTTCAACCTGTTTTGGACCTGTTTCAGATGTTTTGGACTTCAATCGAGAAATCCTAACAGCTGGTAAACTGACTGGGATTTCTGGGAGTTGTAGGTCAAAATACATAGATAGGACCCACAGATTGAGAACCACTCTCTAACAGGTTTGCAAGAGAAGTTACTTAAGCCTACCACGAGAAGGCTTAGAAGAAGAAGGAGAAGAAGGCTGACTGTGTATAGTCATGATGTATGTGGTGGCCTACTCTACTTATTAGTATATGATTGCATTTTACACAATTGTACACTTACTTTGCCAGATGCCAAAGCAAAAGTCCTTGGGATAAGCAAGCTAAATCCTAGGATTGGTGTGCTTTTCCTTGTTTTCTTCTTCAACTGTTCCATGACGTTAGTTCTGTCCTCTGTTCTATTCAATTCAGATTGAGGAAAATTTCTAAATTAGTTCTAGCATTGGAACTCTTATGGTCAGATGAAGTTCTGTTTTGTAAGCAAGGATTAAGCCATCATTTGAGTCAAATGTAACGGAAAATTGTTACCATGTGCGTTCAGATATGTGAGTCTAATATATTCTGACCTCTGCAATTGATTTAGGGTGCATCTATACTACAGAACTAATGTCATTTGACACCACTTTGACTGCGTAGGCTCAGTACTATAGAATTATGACAGTTCTAGTTACACAAGGTCTTTAGCTTTCTATGCTGAATAATGTTGGAACCTCACCAAACTGCAACTCCCACGAATCCCATGAAATGAAGTAGACAATAGAGATAAGCAGGTAATAACAGAGGTGCTTGAGGTTCCTGTTTTTTCAACTTTCAAGAAGATTCTTGTTGATTAATTAGTAGCTTTAAAGCAACTCTGCCCACTTCTTACCAACTTACAGATGTACGACAATCACATCATAAAGCTAGCTGTGTCCCTGCATTCAAAGTATTACAGTAGAACAGACATATTTCAAGGACTTTTCCGTTCAGCCATGCAATTACACCAATTTTACTTGCTGTTTACTTAAATTCACGTGAACAGATTTTTGTCAGCACAAATATTTGGGGAATGACAGTTCTTCTTATTGATATCCACAAGATAATCCTGAACAAACAGAAGCATTTTCTATTTATTGTTCACTCTTTCTCATTGATTCTGTTTTTGATTTAAAAGTCATCAGTCATCCTTTACGACAAGAGTGGGAAACTTGTGACTTCCAAGAAGTCATTGGACTGCAGCTCCCATCAGCTCTAGGCACATATTCAGTCATGTGGGATGATGAGAGCAATTACCTAGAAGGCCACCATTTGCCAAATCTACCTTAAGGGATCAGAAAAATATTTTTGAATGCAGAAAACATTTAAAAACTATCTTATTTAAACCTAGGCCACCTTAACAGGTCTGGTAGCTAATTAGCTGATGGGACTCACTGTGAGCTTCACTTTATTGCTGATATATTGTTAAATTTGGGGTTTTATGGGTTGCTACTGAAATTCTCTGGTATAACCTTGTGGGGAACTGGGTAGCTCCAGACAATAATTTTGGGAGTGCAATAAGCCAATAGATGACATATTGCCTACTTTTGCTCTAAACCTTGATTAAAATCAAAAGCGTATCCTGAGTTGTAGGGATGTTCAGTATTTTAAAAAGACTACATCATACAGCATAGGAGCCCCAGTAGCAAAGTGTGTTAAACTACTGAGCTGCTGAACTTGCAGGCTGAAAGGTCACAGATTCGCATCCCAAGAGCAGAGTGAGCGCCTGCTGTTAGCCCCAGCTTCTATCAACCTAGCAGTTCGAAAACATGCAAATGTGAGTAGATCAATAGCTACTACTCCGGTGGGAAGGTAACAGCACTCTATGCAGTCATGCCAGCCACATGACCTTGGAGGTGTCTACGGACAACATCAGCTCTTTGGCTTAGAAATGGAGATGAGCACCAACCCACAGAGCTGGACACGACTGGACATTAAGTCAGGGGAAAACCTTTACCTACACCATACAGCATACTATACAATGCCTTAAAGGTTCTAATTTGATATTCAAACAGAATTCTTTTGAAGTATTTTAAATGGTTAGAGCTGTTAGCAAAAGACAACTCCCTCATGCAGTTCTTCAGAGTCCCATGGTCTCTCCAGCTAAAATACCCTCTACCTCTCACAGCTAAATCCTTTATCTGAGATCTTTCAGTTTAAAGGAAACAGCTGACCAGTCCTTGTGAGGGAAAAATCTTAAAAGAACTTAGTATGTGAAAAGGGCATTTTGCACAGCAAAAAAACCCCCCACTTTGAACAAAATTGTGATGTCCCATGGACCCTTGGGCCGTGAACCTGACTCCATTGTGGACAACAGTGACGAGGAAACAGGTTTAGTGCCAATTCAGCAAGATTCTGCCCCGTTCCAGATGTTCCCTATTGACAATTCTAGTTCAGTGCTCATTAAAAAGGGCCTTGAAATGGAGCCTTCGCTTCCCAGTTCCCCTCCCTTTGATAGAAAGATGTTTGTGCAAACTAACAGACAGGAGAAAGCTGGCCAGAGACGAAGCGCGCGATTAGCAGCAAGGGAATCTGCTGATTAACCTATTTTCTCCTGAGAATCATAGAATCATAGAATCATAGAATAGTAGAGTTGGAAGAGACCACATGGGCCATCCAGTCCAACCCCCTGCTAAGAAGCAGGAAATCGCATTCAAAGCACCCCCGACAGATGGCCATCCAGCCTCTGCTTAAAAGCCTCCAAAGAAGGAGACTCCACCACGGCCCCGGGGAGAGAGTTCCACTGTCGAACAGCTCTCACAGTGAGGAAGTTCTTCCTGATGTTCAGGTGGAATCTCCTTTCCTGTAGTTTGAAGCCATTGTTCCGTGTCCTAGTCTGCAGGGCAGCAGAAAACAAGCTTGCTCCCTCCTCCCTATGACTTCCCTTCACGTATTTGTACATGGCTATCATGTCTCCTCTCAGCCTTCTCTTCTGCAGGCTAAACATGCCCAGCTCTTTAAGCCGCTCCTCATAGGGCTTGTTCTCCAGACCCTTAATCATTTTAGTCGCCCTCCTCTGGACGCTTTCCAGCTTGTCAACATCTCCCTTCAACTGTGGTGCCCAAAATTGGACACAGTATTCCAGGTGTGGTCTGACCAAGGCAGAATAGAGGGGGAGCATAACTTCCCTGGATCTAGATGCTATTCCCCTATTGATGCAGGCCAAAATCCCATTGGCTTTTTTAGCAGCCGCATCACATTGTTGGCTCATGTTTAACTTGTTGTCCACAAGGACTCCAAGGTCTTTTTCGCACACACTGCTGTCAAGCCAGGCGTCCCCCATTCTGTATCTTTGATTTCCATTTTTTCTGCCGAAGTGAAGTATCTTGCATTTGTCCCTGTTGAACTTCATTTTGTTAGTTTTGGCCCATCTCTCTAGTCTGTCAAGATCGTTTTGAATTCTGCTCCTGTCTTCTGGAGTGTTAGCTATCCCTCCCAGTTTTGTGTCGTCTGCAAACTTGATGATCGTGCCTTCTAACCCTTCGTCTAAGTCGTTAATAAAGATGTTGAACAGAACCGGGCCCAGGACGGAGCCCTGCGGCACTCCACTTGTCACTTCTTTCCATGATGAAGACGACGCATTGGTGAGCACCCTTTGGGTTCATTCGCTTAGCCAATTACAGATCCACCTAACCGTAGTTTTGTCTAGCCCACATTTTACTAGTTTGTTTGCCAGAAGGTCGTGGGGGACTTTGTCGAAGGCCTTACTGAAATCCAGGTAGGCTACATCCACAGCATTCCCTGTATCGACCCAACTCGTAACTCTATCGAAAAAAGAGATCAGATTAGTCTGGCATGACTTGTTTTTGGTAAATCCGTGTTGACTATTAGCAATGACCGCATTTGTTTCTAAGTGTTCGCAGACCACTTCCTTAATGATCTTTTTCCAGAATTTTGCCTGGTATTGATGTGAGGCTGACCGGACGGTAATTGTTTGGGTCGTTCTTTTTTCCCTTCTTGAAGATAGGGACCACATTCGCCCTCCTCCAATCTGCTGGGACTTCTCCCGTTCTCCAAGAACTCTCGAAGATAATTGCCAGTGGTTCTGAAATAACTTCCGCTAGTTCCTTCAGAACTCTAAGGGAGGATTGCATCTGGTCAAGATGTTGTTCTAGCTCTTTTCCCTTGGGAAAAGAGCTGTTGAGACACCTGTTCCGAGGGAAGATTCGAAGTTCTTAAAAGTTCTGTGCGCTGCCTAGCCAGCACGGAGTCAACGTGTCAGTTTGGAGGATTAACTTCGCTTCCAGCCAAGTGTGGACTGCGTTTAAGTCCGCTACCTTCCAACCTTGCCGTGCCTTGCCTAGCCGTGTTCCTTGTCTTGTCTTGTCGTGAATCCAGCCTTGCCTTGTCGTGGCGTGTATCCAGCCTTGTCTTCAATTCCTTGCCATTGGACTTGCTTTGAACTCTAGTGAAAGACTTGGGCATTTTCCCCACTCAAACTGCTTGGAAATTTGAGTGCGTTTCGGTTTTTGGATTACAAACTTTAAACTCTAATATTATATATTGGACAATATACTACTGGACTATATTTGACCTTTCCCGGAAGGTCTATTGATGAACTATACTTTATGCTTGTTTTTGTTTTAATTTCTTAATTCCTTAATAAAGATATTAGACTGTTTATTGGCCTCGGTGTATTGGTTTCCAGTGCTCTTGCAGCCAGGGGCGTCACAAAAATGCCCTGACTTCACAAGAGACATACAGATTTGAACACATTTTCTTTCTTTTTTTTCCAAGAACCTTGCTGGGTACTCTGCAGAGCAGTAGTTCTCAACCTGTGATGTTTTGTCCTTCAACTCTCAGAAATCCTAACAGCTAGTAAACTCGCTGTGGTTTCTAGGAGTGGTAGACCAAATCACCTAGGGACCTACAGGTTGAGAACCATTGCTGTAGAGCTACTTATCAATCTAATTCCCCTTGGCAGGTGCCAGCACCCATGAAAGTTCTACGTTAGTTATGTTATAGTGATAATATTCCTAATATGGAGGTGCCATTGGAGCACTGCCATTATCCAGAAAGCTGTCTTGGACAGCTAATATAGGTATGCTTTCCCCCATCTCTGTCTTTTAGATTTAGTCTTTGTCACTTATCAATTAGATGTGGATTTGGCCTAAGATCCCATTATCAACTGCTGCTCACTTTAAAACCAAACAGGCTGAGTTTAACATCAACATTCCACTTAAGCATTAAATACTGGAGTTTTAGGATATTTGTATGGAAACTGAGCAGGCTCTTTTTGTAAGCCTTTAGGCTATTTATTATTCTGCATGCAGTGGGCTTTGGCAGTGTTTGTATGTATGGTGTAATATTGACTGCCATTTTTGTGTTATTTCAAAATTTTGTGTGCTCACCCCCTCACCAAAAGTTAAGCTAAATTCCCATTTTTAACTTTTGCAATATGGATGCATGAAGTTAACTAGGGGAGGGGAAGCAATTTCAAATAAATGGCTTTGCATGTGAAATATGCTTTTGGTCAAGATGGGGGACTATCTCTTCGCAAATGATGGCTTGAACAAATCTAAGAAAAGGGATCATTTGTGGGTCATGCTTATTTATGAGAACTGTATTTGTAATGCGTGTGTTGCTATGAATGTGACATAGTACTCATAAAGAAAGCAAAGACATTTCCAGTTATAGCACTTCAACTAGAACTCTCTCCTAACAGAGATTTGGTGACCCGCATCCTTGATTATTTTCCACTGGTTGATTAAGACACAGTGGTGCATTTGGATAATTTTACTGATTTACTATACTGTCATTCTGTTTCATTTAGTATTTCAGTGTTTGAGGGCCCATTTGAAAGGTTAGTTATGGTATAGAACTGCTTTGACAAACAAAGAAACCATGATAACTCAGGCAGTAGGCCTAGTTGCCACATGGGGTCTGAATGGCTCATTCACAAATCATCTGGTCAGGTTAAACCTTAAAGGGAAACTTGTGAGTGAAATGCTGGCCACCTTATAAAGAAAAAGGAAAAGAGCTGATGAAAATCTCATGGTCTGGTGATGTGAGCTCTCCTTCTGCCTGCCTTAACAGGTTGATTGCAAAGCAATTTGCACAGCTGGGCAGACCTGCAGGTGTCTGGAAATGTGTTAGATAGGTGGCCGCCTACTAGCACATGAGTTAATGCAGAGGACATGGGAAACCTCATAGGGACTGAAACTGTGCTGGCTGTTAACTCAGGTTGTGCCAATAAATCAAAGAGCCATAAGGGCAGGATTACCTGTGTTGAAAACATTTGTTTCCTTGGTGGATAAGATTGCTTCAGCTTGAAAATATGTTTTGTTATTTTAAAAGCAACAGCTTTAAATTAGCTTATATTTTTTCAAATGGATATAGTGAGGTATCTCTGAACAGAGATTCAAAATGCATCAGCAGACATTTAGAAGGGGATTTGTGTCTCCCTCCCCCCTATTCCCTTACACATTGTGAGGATATACAATAAAGAAGTAAGATCTTGCAAGACCAGGGTGGTCCATCATTTAAATAAATTTAATTATTCTTAAATGCACACTGAAATATGCTTTGGTCAAGATGGGGAACTATCTCACTTACTTGGGTTGTGTCAGAACCCTGGCAGCAGAGCACCAATAACCTTACACAGAGGCCAGTCTCTATCTAATATTTTTATTAAAGAAATATATAAAATCAATAAAAACAAGTGAAGAATATAGTTCAGAAGCAGACCTTTCAAATGAGGTCAAATATAGTCCAAAAATGTATAGTCCAATAAATGATATTAGAGTTCAAAGTTTTAATCCACTTGACCGAAACACACACTTTGCCAAGCAATAGTGTGGGGAAATAACAGAGTCTTAGAGTCCAATGAAGCTTGACAACAAGGCTGGAAATAAACTTGATTCTTGGCTAGATCCGTGACTGGAGACAAGGCAAACATGAATCATGAAACAGAGTCCGTGGTAAAACCGTGAGACAGGGCAAGGCTTGAAGCTTGATCCGGGAAGCAAGGAACTGGGATTACGAAGTCCACACACGATCTCTCTCCTCAAGCTGATCAATTGACTCCGCAAAGAATCCCTCGCGCCAAACACCTATATTGGGTCTCGTTTTCCCGCCAACAGAACTCTTTCCCTAGAGAACGAGAAGCGAAACCCAACTCTGTCCAGATGCAAGACTCCTTAGAATTTCCCAAGGGAAGCAGACGTAATCAGCCATTTGTTTGGCAGCGATTCTTAGACTTCTCTGATTAGCTTCCCTGACTCCCCTTTCTCTAGAATAAATTTCCTTCCTGGGAAACAGAGGGGAGTTCTGCCCAAGGCCTGTTTGGCTGAATTCTTGTGGGCAAACATCAACATCCTGCAGGTGAAGAGACTCCAGTTCTTGTTGGACCGGCGAAAACCCCATGTTTTCATCTTCATCTGCCACAATAGTACTAGGAACAGGACTACAAGGCCCATGAGTCATCACAGGTTGATCATATAAGCAAGGAGACACCGGAGAAGTATATTCCCTGAACCTCACAAATCTGGCTGTATTGGAAACTGAAGAGTACCCAAATACCTTTACAGTTTGGTAGAGGAACAGGCGTTGGTTTTCTCATATGGTTTATCTGTTTGAGAATTTGTGAACAGTTGTTTTTCCAATAGGCTTTTGTGCAATCTAGGTAAGCCATGATTCTTTTTGGTGTCCCGGGTTTCAGTAGGGCCCCAATCCATTTTTCTGGGAGCTTCCCAATTTTTTTAAAAATTTTTTTTGGGTGGGGGGGGGGGGAGAAATATCTTTTCGCTCTGGGGAGCTGAAAGTTTCATTTTGTGATACCTCATGGGCCTTGTAGTCCTCATCCTAGTGCTATCGTGGCAGATGAAGATGAAAACATGGGGTTTTCGCCGGTTCAACAAGAACCGGAGTCCTTTCACCTGCCGGATGTTGATGTTTGTCCTCAAGAATTCAGTAAAACAGACCTTGGGCATTCCTTGCCTCCGTTTCCCAGGAGGGAATCTTACTCTAGAGACAGAGGAGTCAGAGAAGCAAATCGCAGGAGTTTATGGATCGCTGCCAAACAACAGGCTGATTAGGCCTGCTTCCCTTGGGAAATTCTAAGGAGTCTTGCATCTGGACAGAGTTGGGTTTCGCTTCTCGTTCTCTAGGGAAAGAGATTGTTGGCGGGAAAACGAGACCCAATATAGGTGTTTGACGCGGGAGATTCTTTGCGGAGTCAACAGAGTTGCTTCAGGAGTGAGATCGTGTGTGGACTTCGTAACCCCAGTTCCTTGCTTCCCGGATCAAGAATTCAAGTACTGCCTTGCTTTGCTGTTATCCACGGACCTTTTTCCAAGATTCACTGTTTGCCTTGTTTCTAGTCACGGACCTTGTCAAGAACCAAGTCTATTTCCAGCCTTGTTGTCAAGCTTCCTTGGACCTCTAAGACTCTGACATTTCCCCACACTATTGCTTGGCAATAGTGTGTGTTTCGGTATTGGATAAAGAACTTTGAACTCTAATATAATTTATTGGACAATACATTTTTGGACTATATTTGACCTCATTTGAAAGGCCTGCTTCTGAACTATATTCTTCACTTGTTTTTATTGCTTTTATATATTTCCTTAATAAAGATATTAGATAGAGATTGGCCTCCGTGTATGGTTCTTGGTGCCCAGCTGCCAGGGGTCTGACACATTTTCTGTCTGGCCCATTATTGGGGGGGGGGACTTCCCAATCTCCCCTTCCCATCATTTTAGGCATGTAAGCTATTTCCTACTCTAAAGGGAGAGAGGAGAGCTGCTGTAGGCAGGCAGGCACGCTTTCTCTCCTGGGTCTGCAGGCCACGCATGCACTCTTTCCAAGGCATTTAAAGGAGGCAAGTTCTTAAAGCTGTTTCCTACTTAAGAGGAGAAGAGGGGCTGCAGGCTGGAGCATGCATATTCTCTCCTGCCATACACTCTATCCAAGGAACTATGTTGAGGGTGAAGTTTTGAAGAAAATGGATTGCATTGTTGGCCCAGCATGGAAATTCTTGAACAAACTTTGCATGGCAGTTGGCCTGCTACATTTATGATTTCAGTTTTGTGGATTTGATTGATATGTTCTCTAGAAATCTCTAGATCTTCCAGTGCAACTCTATGATCAACTTTTGTCAGAAGGTAACTATAGAGTAATGCTGGCAGACCTAGAGATTTCTAAAGAGAATACTTTTCTAGACATTTATAGGTTCTTCAGAATAATTCCATTACAAGTTAACCATATTACCTCACTGGAATACCTAGAGCAGTGGTTCTCAGCCTGAGGTCCCCAGATATTTTTGGCTTACAACTCCCAGAAATCCCAGCCAGTTTACCAGCTGTTAGGATTTCTGGGAGTTGAATGCCAAAACATCTGGGGACCCCAAGTTGAGATCCACTGATCTAGAGATTCACTTGAGATGTTCTCTCAAGTAAAGAAAATAGCATTTTAATTTGCTGTTTTCTTACTTTGATGGGAGTCCTGTGCCCCTAATATCAGCAAATGTGAAGGGATGACTATACTGTACTGTATGTGCTCATGTCTAAGTTGACTTTATCTTTAAGTCAGGTTTGGGGCCAAGATTATGAACTTTGATACAACCCATGGATAGGTCCCTGGCATCTTCTCACTCAGGCATTCAAAAAGGCCATTACAGAGTAGAGGGGGCTGGTCTTTCTCTTAGGTTCTCCTGGGATTGACTACGTTTTCGCCTTTCATTACACTTACTCAGAAAAGGATAGATAGATAGATAGATAGATAGATAGAGAGAGTTAAGTCAAATTGTGACCTATGAATAAGTTGATCCAGGTTTTTTCAGTCAGCATTTTGATTAAAACTTCTAGATTTATACATAAGAGTACACACTAGATATTCTAAAAAGCATCTCTGTATGTTCAGTGTTATCTTCTTACCTCATCATAGAGGGAACTTTTTTATCTAAAAATGATTGTGGTTTTCTATTTAAAGGAATTTTAACATCGTTGAGCTCTTACCATAGGGGAGTTTGTACTAGAATTATAGTACAGCAGTGGTCACATTTTAAATGTAGTTAGTTATTCTAGGAAGTCATATATATGGGGATAATTATATATCTCCTCAAGATTCATATCTCTATATGCCAGAGGGGAAAGTGGCTTTCCTGAATACTTTTCTTGGACTTTTCTTCATATGAACTTTGCCTCTTTTGCAAATGAGATTTCAAGCCTCAGTGAATCAGATCTGCAGTCAGACAAGTGGAAAAATGCTTTTCCCGCTTGATGCTCAATATTTACCATTGTATTGTATAATATACATTTTAACAATCAGTATTGTTGAATCAACATTCTAATAATTTGTCTCTTTCCAACATATATCTGTAAAAAAAAAATAGTTGAATACAGCAATGTCCCCACATTCCTAATGTAGAATGTAGACCAACGATTTAATCTGGATTAACACAGGCTATTTACTCATTCAGACAAGTTCTGTATAAAACAATTATAGTTTTATATAACAACCACTGCAAAATATGTAAAAATAATAAAATAATTCACTAAAATCACTAAAGATTGAGAAAAAACCCCACAAGTCAGCATAGTAATAAAATTAAACACTTTATCCTATGGTGTTATTAGCTGGAAACTTGCATGGCTAACCTAAGGACATTTCAAAAAGAATCAGTATTATTCTGGAAACAATACCTTTCATATTTTCATGGGTTTTTTTTAGAAGAATTAATTTTTTCTGGCAAAAGGGTAACAGCAGATGTCATATGCACAAAGAGTAAGAGAAATTACTGCAATGAACTCATGTTTATTCACCAATGCACAAAGTTTGTGGAACAAAGAGGATGAGGGTTGCTGTGAGTCTTTCGAGCTGTATGGCCACATTCCAGAAGCTTTCTCTCCTGACGTTTTGCCCACATCTATGGCAGGCAACCTCAGAGGTTGCAAAGATGTCTGCCACTGATGTGGGCGAAACGTCAGGAGAGAAAGCTTCTGGAACATGGCCATACACAAAAAACTAACAGCAACCCAGTGATTCCAGCCATGAAAGCCTTCGCCAATACAAAGAAGATCAGCTTGATGTCCTAGTGCAGGAAGGTAAATGTAGGTACAACAGAGATTTGGTGGGATGATTCTAATCAAAATATTATAATAGGAGTGTGTGCATTAACAGATTAACTTATATTCAGTTCTCTCTAAATTTGAAGGACCTTCATGGGAAAATTGAAATAATTATTTGATACGCCTTAAATCTTGAGTTAAGCCTTGGGGATCTGTGGACCCCCACAGATCCCCATTGACTGTGGAGTCCATGGTGAAGAAATATATGAGAATCTCTGTTCTAGCTGGATATACTGCTTTGAGGAGGGGCATGGACCTGGCAGCCTATATACAACTTTATAATTGTATTAATCATGGGAGTTGCAGTTTTACAAGGTTTTTAGCATTCTCTGCCAAAAAGTGTGTGCACCTTTCTAGAATACGTACAACTCCCATGGTTCCATAGAATTGAGCCATGGCAGTTAAAGTGGTGCGAAACTGCACTAATTCTACAGTGTAGATGCATCTTGGGCCATGAAGCTCACTAACCTGTGAAGTTACGTTTCCTGTGAATCTGAATTAATTAATGAAAATGTGGAAGCACCAACATTTCTTCCCCTTCCCAAAGTTTTGGTCATATTGTGCTTTTACTAGCAATACTGTGGAAATAGCAGTGCTACACTCCCTTCACCAAGCCATGAATGTATTTGAAAGAGACAAATAATCTTTCAGTGAGAAGAAATACTACAGCATCGTTACTCCAGTTTCTTCTGCCTACTTTTGAGTGACATTCACAGCAAGGAAGAACAATCATTTCATCAGTTAGTGATGAAAATGTAATTGTCCATTGTCCTTGTCTTAGGACAAGCATGGTGAGAGGAAAAAAATTATTACTTCCTTTTTTTCCACAAATGTGAGCTCAGGAAATGTCAATAAATAATCTTGCCTTAATGTTTAATTACACAAATCTTGGTAACACTGATCTGTTACAAAATAAAAACAATTAGCGCTGATAACTGCAGTGATTATTTGAAACATGAAGAAACTCATGCTTCTTTGAGTAATACTTTGAACTTTAAAAAGAAAAAGTTAATGCAGCTCCTATATACATTTCTATTACTGGAAGCCCACGTTGCACTTAGAGGCCACCAAGAGCAGTTTTCTCTAGTATGCTTTTTACTCATATTCCTAGACCTTGTAATTAATACAGTGGAACGTTGACTTAAGAGTGTCGCAACTTAAGAGCATATGAGTTAAGAGCTGTCACTCAGCCCTGTTTTGCCTTGATATAAGATTAGTGTTTTGAGTTAAGAGCTAGCTTCAAAGGGAGCACTAGCATGACAGTACAGGACATTAGGGCTTCAAGGGCACAGCCTTCGTACCTTGTGCTCTTGTCCGCTTAGGGAGATTGCTGTCTGCTTTGCTCTTGTCTGCATTGAGGAACTCTGAGTTAGTCTATTTTGTGTGGTTTTTATTCCTGATATGTTTGGCTTTGTGAAGAGAGAGAGGGAGAGAGAACAAGGGAGGGAGGGAGGCTGGAATAAGTACAGTATTGTCAGGACCCAGCCTACGGAGCACCAATAACCATGCGCAGAGGCCGGATTCTATCTAATATCTTTATTAAAGGAATATATAAAGTCAATAAAAACAAGTGAAGAATAAAGTTCAGAATTAGACCTTTCAGGAAAGGTCAAATATAGTCCAGGAAAATAATGTCCAATATGTGATATTAAGGTCCAAAGTTATAATCCAATAACCGAAACACACACTTTGCCAAGCAAAGTGTGGGGAATGACAAGGTCTTTTAGTCCATTGAAACTTGACAACAAGGCTTGGAAACAAACTAGATTCTTGGCTAAACAAGGCTTGATACGAGGCAATAAGAAACAAGAACAAGGTCCGTGGCAAGGTCCGGGGAAACAAGGCAGGCTTGGAACTTGGTCCTGGAATCAAGGAACTGGAGTTGCGTAGTCCACACACGATCTCACTCCTCAAGCTGACGAGTTGACTCCGCAAGATTTCCTTCGCGGCAAAACACCTAAATAGGGTCTCGTTTCCCGCCAGAAGAACACTTTCCCTGGAGAACTAGAAATGAAACTCAACTCTGTCCAGATGCATGACTCCTTAGAATTTCCCAAGGGAAGCAAACCTAATCAGCTAATTGTTTGGCTGCGATTCTGGTGCTCCGGCGATTCGCCTCCCTAGTTCCTCTATCTCTATTATAATTGTCCCTACGAGAAAACGGGGGAGAATTCTGCCCAAGGCTTGTTTGGCTGACTTCTTGAGGGCAAACATCCTGCAGGTGCAGGGGCTCCGATTCTGGCTGAACCGGTGGAAATCCCATGTTTTCCTCCTCATCTGCCACAATAGTACTAGGAACGGGACTACAAGGCCCATGAGACATCACAAGTATGAAGAAAAATATATTTCTACCTCTTCACTTCATGCTTTGTTCCATGTGAATGTGCATTTATACATTGTTTGTTATTTATAAAGTACATTTTCATATTTAAAATAACAAAAATGGAAAGGGTTGGGGGGCAGAACAAATTAATAGCATTTCAATGCATTTGGGAAACATCATTTTGAGATAAGAGCATTTTGAGTTAAGACCTCAGTCACAGAATGAATTAAGTCAAGGTATCACTGTAATATAACACTTGATTTATTATTGCATGTAAGAATGTAACACTTTCAGAAGATATTTCCCTACTTAGTGTGATTCTTAGACTTGTTACACTTTTTTCTTATTTCTTGTTTCAGAGTCATGGCTTCCTTTATTGCATCAATGCATTTGTAATGTTTCTTCCACTTTACTGAGGATTACCATCTTTTCCAAAGAGTCCTATCATCTCACAATGTGTCCAAAGTATGATAGGTTCAAATTAGTCATTTTGGCTCCTAGTAAGAGTTTGGTTATTCTTGAGACATTTTTTTTTGGCAGTACATGTAGAGCTCTTCTCCAGTACCATATTTCAAATGAATTGACCTTCCACACTGAATTTTCATTGTCCAGGTTTTAAAATAATAAAAGCCTGAAATACTATTGCATAGATGATCCTGACCTTGGGATGCACAGCTACAGCCATATGTTCTGTAAGGGTCAGGTGGCCATTATAGTTGGGTCATCTGTCTAGGAACAGAAGCTCCACATTTCTTAGCAATCTGTGATTATAGCATTTAGTGACTAGTGAGGGGGATGGGAGGAGTGGGACTTCGCAATGAGAGTTGTCTAGCTTTTAAATGTAATTCAAATTGTATTTTAATTATTTTTAATTGTATTTTAACTTTTGCACTCATGGCACAAATATTTAATTGTTTTTATTTATATTCATGTGTGTGTGTGTGGGGGGGCAACAGCCTTGCGAGCAGTACTTTACCCATAACTGCAGGGAATTGCTAAAAGGGTAAATGGAGGGTTGCACAAACACAACAAGGATCAAATACTAAAATCACAATAATTCCAAATAAACAGCTCAGGGGAAAGTCCCAGGGGCTGACATGTCTTTATACTAATGCACAGAGCATGGGAGATAAACAAGATGAACTCCAACTCTTAGCACAACACCACACTTATGATATCATAGGCATCACTGAAACTTGGTGGGATGAGTCCCATCACTTGGAATGTAGCCATTGAGGGCTATAACATCTTTCACAGAAACAGAGCAAAGAGGAAAGGAGGGGGAGTAGCCATATACATCAAAAACAATAATGTTGCAGAAGAGATGCAAGACTGCAATCTGGGAAACCAACTTGAAAGCATCTGGATAAGAATCAAGGGAACCGGGACTCAAAAATATCTCATTGTAGGTGTCTACTACAGGCCTCCATGCCAGGATGAAGAACTCGATGAAGTTTTCTGTCAGCAGTTGACCAAACAGGCACAAAGAAGAGATATAGTAGTCATGGGCGATTTCAGCTATCCTGATATCTGCTGGAAAACAAACTTGGCCAAAAGTAGGAAGTCCAACAAATTCCTCGCTTGCCTTGCAGACAATTTTATGGTC
Organism: Anolis carolinensis; assembly: GCF_035594765.1. Lineage (NCBI taxonomy): Eukaryota > Metazoa > Chordata > Lepidosauria > Squamata > Anolidae > Anolis > Anolis carolinensis. Next base: position 33,471,623 of record NC_085841.1, on the reverse strand, counting down.
CAGAAGGTAGAAGAGGCAACAAGGGGATCAGCTACTCTTGATCTCATCATAACAAACACTGAGGACCTGATCAATGCAGTCTAAGTGGTAGGATCCTTAGGGGCAAGCGACCATGTACTCCTACAGTTTGCGATACAAAAGAAGGCTGAAACTAAGACAAGTTAAACCCACATTCTGGACTTTAGGAGAGCTGACTTCCAAAAAATGAAGGAAATACTGAGCAGAATTCCATGGACGTCAATACTAAAAGACAAGGGAGTTAAGAATGGATGGGAGTTTTTCAAAAGTGAAATACTCAAGGCGCAAATGCAAACAGTGCCAACAAAGAAAAAAATAAGACAAGTGCAAAGAAGCCAGAATGAATGTCCGAAGAACTTCTAACTTGGCTAAGACTTAAAAGAGACATGCACAAAAAGTGGAAAATGGGAGAAATCACTAAAAAAGAATTCAAATAAATAACCAACTCTTGTAGGGAAAAGGTTTGCAAGGCTAAAGTGCAAAATGAACTCAGGCTTGCTAGGGACATTGAAAACAATAAAAAGGGCTTCTTTGCTTACATCGGTAGGAAAAGGAAAAACAAGGAGGCGATACGGCCTCTGCAAGGAAAAGATGGGGCAATGCTGACGGGATAGGGAAAAGGCAGAACTACTTAATGCCTTCCTTGTCTCAGTCTTCTCACAAAAAGAAAGCCAGCCTCAACCTCAGCAACATGGAGTAGGTGAAGGATTAGGGGAAATCCAATCCCAGATAGGGAAACAAGTTTTCCAGGAACACCTGGCCACTCTAAACAAATTCAAGTCCCTAGGACCAAATCAACTACATCCAAGAGTATTGAAGAAACTAGAGGAAGTTATTTCGAAACCACTGGCAATCATCTTTGAGAGTTCTTGGAGAACGGGAGAAGTCCCAGCAGATTGGAGGAAAGCAAATGTGGTCCCTATCTTCAAGAAGGGAAAAAAGGATGACCCAAACAATTACCGTTTGGTCAGCCTCACGTCGATACCAGGCAAGATCATTAAGGAAGTGGCCTGCAAACACTTAGAAACAAATGCTGTCATCGCTAATAGTCAACATGGATTTATTAAAAACAAATCATGCCAGACTAATCTGATCTCTCTCTCTCTCTTTTTTTTTTTTGATAGAGTTATGAGCTGGGTAGATGCGGGAAACGCCATGGATGTAGCATATCTGGATTTCAGTAAGGCCTTTGACAAAGTTTCCCATGACCTTCTGGCAAACAAGCTAGTCAAGTATGGGCTAGGCAAAGCTACAGTTAGCTGGATCTGTAATTGGCTAAGTGAACAAACCCAAAGAGACCAATCCTGGAAAGAAGTCATGAGTGGAGTGTCACAGGGTTCTGTCCTGGGCCCGGTTTTTTAAACATCTTTATTAATGACTTAGATGAAGGGCTAGAAGGCATGATCATAAAGTTTGCAGATGACACCAAACTGGGAGAGATAGCGAATACTCCAGAAGACAGGAGCAGATTCCCAAACAATCTTAACAGATTAGAGAGATGGGCTGAAACAAACAAAATGAAGTTCAACAGGGACAAATGCAAGATGCTCCACTTAAGCAGAAAAAATGAAATTCAAAGATACAGAATGGGGGATGCCTGGCTTGACAGCAGTACGTGTGAAAAAGATCTTGGAGTCCTTGTGAACAACAAGTTAAACATGAGGCAACAAAAAAAGCCAATGGGATTTTGGCCTGCATAAATAGGAGCATAGTGTCTAGATCCGGGGAAGTCATGCTATCCCTCTATTCTGCCTTGGTCAGATCACACCTGGAACACTGTGTCCAATCCTGAGCACCGCAATAGAAGAGAGATGTTGACAAGCTGGAATGTGTCTAGAAGAGGTCGACTAAAATAATCAACGATCTGGAGAACAAGCCGTATGAGGAGCGGCTTAAATTGCTGGGCACTTTTAGCCTGCAGAAGAGAAGGCTGAGAGGAGACATGATAGCCATGTATAAATATGTGAGAGGAAGTCATAGGGAGGATGGAGCAAGCTTGTTTTCTGCTGCCCTGGAGACTAGGACGCGGAACAATGGCTTCAAACTACAGGAAAGGAGATTCCACCTGAACATTAGGAAGAACTTCCTAACTGCAAGATCTGTTCAGCAGTGGAACTCTCTGCCCAGAGTGTGGTTGAGGCTCCTTCTTTGGAGGCTTTTAAGCAGAGGCTGGATGGCCATCTGTCGGGGATGCTTTGAATATGATTTTCCTGCTTCTTGGCAGGGGGCTGGACTGGATGGCCCGTGAGGTCTCTTCCAATTCTATGATTCTTTCATTCATCTTGTTTCAAATTCTATAGCATTGTGTCATCTCATGGTGAGCCATCTTAATCCCTATGGGGAGATAAAAATAAAGAAATATGGCATAGTGTGCATCAATATGCAGAGGAAAATTTTGTGACTGCATCTAATGAAGTTGATGCAGTCTAGGAAAGCTCATACTACAGTTCTTTATCTCAGTTAGTCTCAAAGATGCTGCAAGTTCCTGTTGCTTATATGAACAGAGTTGTGGGCATTTTTAAACTTCTACTAAGAATAAAAGAACTCTTATTTGGGGCTGTTCCAAGGATGCAGACTACCCTTCTAAGGCAGCCTAGATGAGCCCTTCTTATGCAAATAATAGGCATGTGGAATCCATGAAAAAATGGTTCAATACTCGCTTCTAAAGTAGGGTGCACTGGTGCCTCGGAATAAGGAAATCTGTTCCTGGCTTAACGTTTTATTTCCTGTTTCACAGGGCTTTTTGGCCGAGAGTTTGTGACTTGAACCCTGAGGACCTGAACCTAAAAAACGTGGCTGGGGTCCCCAGACTTAGGGAATCCACTCCAGCAGAAAGGGTTTCTGGAAATGAGTCCCACACAGTGCTTTGAGGAGGCCAAACAAACAAACAAACCCAAAAAGTGGGAGAGGGCTTGAACCCAAAAAAGGATTCCGCTATGTGTATTCAGGCTGAAGGAGCCCAGCTAATTTGGGTTCTGAGAGCGATGGGTCTTGCAATCCAACAAACCAAAACACACAAAGCGAGGGAGATAGGGAAGGGCTTTATTTGAACCCAGGGAAATGAACTTTGCCAGGCGCCCCAGACTGAAGGAGCCCAGCTAATTTGGGTTCTGAGAGTGATGGGAGTTGCAATCAATCAAACAAACCAACACACACAAAGCAAGGGAAGCAGACAAGGGCTTTGTTTGAACCCAGAGTAATAACTTGGCCTTGGAGTTCCTTGAGGAGGCCTGGCCATTCAAACAAACACACAAAAAATAAGCCCTTTCTCCTACCACATCCACGTTTTATCCAAAAACAAAGCTTTTTGTAACTGCTTGCAAAATCACTACTTTCACCCTCCCAACCCCATCTTTTTATAAAAAATAAAATGTTATTTTACTTCTCCTGCTTTATTTTTTTAATTTTAAAAGAAAAAGTACCCCCTTTGCCACCCTTTTCTTCTTCCTTCAATGGCTGCCCCTGGCCCCAATTCAGGCCAGGCAGGCAGAGAAGGCAATGGCGCAGCAAAAGAGAAAGACCAGCTGGCACCCACCCACAGCAAAGCCTAAGCCAACCTCCCTCTCCAACTCCCAGCCATGAATGAAGCCTCATGGCACTGCACAGGCGCTTTTCAGGGAGGACATACAAGCCTGCCCCCCCCCCCCCTTACATGAACGTCAGGGAAGCAAGCCCAGGCTAGGTTGCACCTCCCTCAAAACCAGGTTTGGGTGCTTCAAAAATGCATGGCCTTATTTCCGATCAAATTATGAGCTCATTACAAAAATGGGCTATAATGCTTCGAAATCGCGGGTTAGATCCAACCCCGTTCGGAACCCCGTTCGCAACTCGGAATAAATACGAATTTTTCTAAGTTATAACGATTACGATTAATTTGTCCATGCCTAGTAAATAGTTCTTCCTGCTCTGTCTTGCAACCATTCACTTAACCATTGGTTTCCCCTTTTTACCCACTGTATAGTTCCAGCTTATGGGCTATGTAGAAATTTGCCCCACCTGATAATGCCTTTGCCTGATATTGTTTTGTTGTTTTGTTTTTTGTTTTTTTAATAACAACTGGTGAGCAGCATTTTTGTGAAGATCTCCCACAAAGAACTTGCTTTTTTTACAGGAGCTGCATCATGACAACTTCCCAATCTTGCTATATAAAGGCTTCTTAAGGACTTGTTAAATATTTTTGCTAGAAGATTTCTCATTTATCTTACTTAAGTATTCTTAGATATATGCCATCTGGGCCTAGTGATTTTTATGGATATTTTTGGTAAGATTCAAACTTTCATCAGCTATTTGCCTCCCTTCCAGAATGTCAGTTGAAGCATGAATATCCTGCATTCTGTGACTGAAAATGTTTGCAAATAATTCAGATTCCTTGGTTTCTCAACATTGTATTTTAGTAGTCCTTTTAACATGTAGTATTCCATCTAATATTTTGTGATTTCATGAGAAAAAATCCTATTTTCCTTATACTTTTTGAAGACTAATCTGAGGTAGATATTTTGAGTTTCCATCATTGTTATTTGGGTAATCCTGAAGCATACTGGAGAGATTTGTCTTTATTCACTTTTCTTTTAGCTGCCTTTTTACAATTCTGCTCACTTTTCAATACTGACTGATGATATTGGAAATTCTGGTGTCAAGTTGATTCTAATATCGCCATAGCATGAATATTTGGCATTATTTCCAATGTAAGTTTAGTTTTTGTACAAAATGCAAATGAGCATCTCTGGCTGTAGTTTTTGAGAGATCAGTGAATCTAATGTAAATTCAGCAGAAGATAGACAGATGTCAAAGCAGGGTCAGAAGTAGCACCATAGAAGTTGCTTCTAATCTTCCATTGATGGAAAGGATCAGCTTGAAAGTGCATTCAATAAGCATAAAGTAAGCATTATTGATGTTTTCAAAGTGTTAGCATCTCATGTAATGCAGGAGTGTTGGCATCTCTATCAAGCTCTTTGGCACCAGCCAATCCAGAGATCTCACCATGAAGCGTTAATGCAAAATGCATTAGCGCTTAACACCAATGAAAGTGTGACTCACTAGTGATAGGGCTTAAAAACAGAAACAGGAACACAGGGGAACCTTTGAGGAAGCAAATGCATGAATCAACTATCTAAATTTGCATGATTTTAGAGCAAAGTTAGAAAGAGATAGTTTTCTTCACAGCAAAACTGAGCATTGTGATATTATAATTTTATATGGAGTTGCAATAAAATTTTGTATTTAATTTTTATATAGATTTTTTGAAGGGAATGGAAAACGTTCCCACAAAAATCTAATACTTTCTGTTTTTACACACACACACACACACACACACACACACAGACACAGCTACAGTCTCAAATATATGGTTTCTTTTAGGTCTTTTATGTTTTTCTTTTTGCTTTGTAGAGGAGAATATCATTTTGTTATTAATGTTTAAGTAAACTAATCCAACAAACACTTCCCAGACTTTATGCTGTTCAGAACACTGTTATTCTTTGAGCTGAGTACTTACCAAATTTTACAGTACAGCTCTTATCTCAAAAGTGGCATACAAAAAATGAATGAACCGGGAAAGTTTGTATACACAAATATGTAGTTTCTTAGTGGTATGTTTATTCACTGACTTTAAAAAAGAATGGTTTTTTAAACCATTTTTTTTAATATACTGACGAAGTATACTGATTCATTAAATCCCATTAATCTCTCATTAGGAATCACATAATGCAATGATATCATGGAAATAACATAAATGTATGTTATTAGCTCTCAGGATGAATATAGCCATTGGAGGAACCCATCTCCCTGTTACCAAACCAACTGAATATGCCCAGGCCCGGCCCTAGGAAATTTCGCCTAGTAGGCGAACCTAGAGTCGCGTCCCCCCTGAAATTGCGCCCCCCCTTTCCACATACTGGTGGCAGCAGCTGCGGCGGCTGCGGCTGGGAAGGCCTAGCTGTTCTTGTGAGGCCTCGCGAGATTTTGCCAGGCCTCACGAGAAGAGTTAGGCCTTCCTGGAGGCCTTCCTCCTTCTGTGGAGCTTCTATCGCTCATGCGGACGCGTAGCTGGCGTGTCCACGTGAGCGATTAAAGCCCTGTGCCAATGGTGGCGGCACGGCGGCACCTCACTGGCAGTGCTATAATTACTCGGGGGCACTGTCGAGGCCTCAACAGCACCCTCCTTCGACGTGCGCCCCAAGCAGTGGCTTCAGCTGCTTCAACATTGGACCGGGCCTGAATATGCCTCTTTGTTTTGCCTTCTTGTCACAGTGTAAAATGGCAAAAGAAAGAGTATTGATCTGGTTACTTTGCCAACATGAATGGACCTTGTAATCAGGGAGAGCTTGTATCTGGGCACCTTATGGTATTCTCTCTGCCAAACTTACTTTCCCAAAATGCAGATTTGCAAAAGGATTGATGGTAAAACTCTGATATTATGGAAACATTGCAATCAAGAGAGAGAGGTCTTGGACTTTGTCTACCAAGTTCTGTAGTGTTAACTGATACTAGTCGTGGTGAAAGCATTCAGTCAGAGAAGCCTCTGACATCACAACTTCTGGATTTCTGGCAGGCAGCTACATCACTTATTTATTGCAATGTATATATTCTTAGCACCAAAACGGGCACTGATGCTATCTGCATATTAATATCAGTATAAAGAACTCTTTTGTAGCACAGGCTGAGAAGAAAATGGGGCATATCAGAGTCAGAGTTAAAGATTTGCATCCATATCTAAGTTGAAATTTCTTGTTCTTGTTGTTCCTTCCCTGAAGAACTTGTTCTGTCATTAAAAGAAAATGTTGTTAATAGAAGTGTTAAAAGTGTGCAGAAACCATTAATTCCTTGAAATATCAACTTTGTAGAAAATATTGGGTGTATCTTTTAAATGTCATACCTGCCCTTTCTGGACTTACCAAAATGTGGATCTTCAGATATTTTCTGTTTGCTTCTCCAGTTTCCTGCCACCAGCTGTCCCTCAGAAAATGAAGCTGACAAATGCAAAGGGAGAGCTGTATTGATAAATATAAAAAAGTGCACTTTCTTTTCTTTACATAGTTCAGTAAGCTACTTTTTCCTCCTCTCTCAGCTGCCAACCTAGCTGTTTGGCTAGCATCCACTGTAATCTGTTCTCCTTCATTATGTTAATCTGTGGGCGGAAAGATTTCTGTCATCTTCAAATCGCTTGTACAGCAATGGTAAACACCTTGGCCTGTCTGTAATTGGACAGGTGTCTGCATTGGTGTCACCCAGCTTTTAATTCAATTAAAGAACTGGCTGCTCCGCTCTCATTACCCACTCATTTCCTCTGCACTTCCAGTCAGTCAGTGAAATTTATACTCTGCGCCTGCCTATTCTACAGAATAAAGTCAGAAGTCTCATATCGTTGATGTACACACACACACACACACACACACACACACTAACTCATAGCTGAGTGAATTAAATTATGCATTGTTAGAAAAATATAGTGACATTGATACGGGTATTTGGGTTTGAGAAAGAACTTTTAATGTAAAGCATAATTGTGCATTAATTATGACAGTAGAATAGATGTTGGGACATTGGATTTGAGATCCAAAATCTTTGATACGATAGCCTTATTTGTTCTCATTTGGGATCTCTTTTACATTGCCTTACGCATAACCAAATGTTGGAGTTCTGTGCCAACATATCTAAAGGACGTGCATGATATATAGTAATAGTGGTTTGATAACACTTGGAAGCCAGCATAATGGAGGGGTATGAATGTTGGATGATGAGAGTTCAAATCACCACTCACCCATGGAAACCCACTAAGTGATTTGGGGCAAGTCATACTTTCTCAGCCTCAATGAAAGCAATGGCAGACTTGCTTGGAAAAATCATGCTGAGAGAACTCTGTGATAGGTTTGCCTTAAGCTTACCATAAGTCAGAAATTATTTAAAGAGATAAAATAAACAATGTATAGTCTTGTATCATGTCGTGGCTTTGTTCTGCAGAGTTCTGGAACCTGGAGGTTGGCAGGAGCTTTGAACTGTTTGTTTTGAAGCTCTAGCACACTCCACTGCACAGTCTAGCAGAGAATTCCATGTGCCACCTCACAAACTGCTAATATCTGGATTTCCTAGTACAGAGCCATGGACATTAAAATGTTACCAAAGTGCTCTGATTGTGTAGAAGATGGGGTGATGGCGACAGGGGACAGGGAAAAGGCAGAACTACTTAATGCTTTCTTTGCCTCGGTCTTCTCACAAAAAGAAAGCCATCTTCAACCTCAGCAACATGGAATGGATGAAGGATTGGGGGAAATCCAACCCCAAATAGGGAAACAAGTTGTCCAGGAACACCTGGCCACTCTAAACGAATTCAAGTCCTCAGGGCCAGATCAGCTACATCCAAGAGTACTGAAGGAACTAGCGGAAGTTATTTCAGAACCACTGGCAATTATCTTCGAGAGTTCTTGGAGAACGGGAGAAGTCCCAGCAGATTGGAGGAGGGCAAATGTGGTCCCTATCTTCAAGAAGGGAAAAAACAACGACCCAAACAATTACCGTCAGGTCAGCCTCACATCAATACCAGGCAAAATTCTGGAAAAGATCATTAAGGAAGTGGTCTGCGAACACTTAGAAACAAATGCGGTCATTGCTAATAGTCAACACGGATTTACCAAAAACAAGTCATGCCAGACTATTCTGATCTCTTTTTTCGATAGAGTTACGAGTTGGGTCGATACAGGGAATGCTGTGGATGTAGCATACCTGGATTTCAGTAAGGCCTTCGACAAAGTCCCCCACAACCTTCTGGCAAACAAACTAGTAAAATGTGGGCTAGACAAAACTACGGTTAGGTGGATCTGTAATTGGCTAAGCGAACGAACCCAAAGGGTGCTCACCAATGCGTCGTCTTCATCATGGAAAGAAGTGACAAGTGGAGTGCCGCAGGGCTCTGTCCTGGGCCCGGTTCTGTTCAACATCTTTATTAACGACTTAGATGAAGGGTTAGAAGGCACGATCATCAAGTTTGCAGACGACACAAAACTGGGAGGGATAGCTAACACTCCAGAAGACAGGAGCAGAATTCAAAACGATCTTGACAGACTAGAGAGATGGGCCAAAACTAACAAAATGAAGTTCAACAGGGACAAATGCAAGATACTTCACTTCGGCAGAAAAAATGGAAATCAAAGATACAGAATGGGGGACGCCTGGCTTGACAGCAGTGTGTGCGAAAAAGACCTTGGAGTCCTTGTGGACAACAAGTTAAACATGAGCCAACAATGTGAGGCGGCTGCTAAAAAAGCCAATGGGATTCTGGCCTGCATCAATAGGGGAATAGCGTCTAGATCCAGGGAAGTTATGCTCCCCCTCTATTCTGCCTTGGTCAGACCACACCTGGAATACTGTGTCCAATTTTGGGCACCACAGTTGAAGGGAGATGCTGACAAGCTGGAAAGCGTCCAGAGGAGGGCGACTAAAATGATTAAGGGTCTGGAGAACAAGCCCTATGAGGAGCGGCTTAAAGAGCTGGGCATGTTTAGCCTGCAGAAGAGAAGGCTGAGAGGAGACATGATAGCCATGTACAAATATGTGAAGGGAAGTCATAGGGAGGAGGGAGCAAGCTTGTTTTCTGCTGCCCTGCAGACTAGGACACGGAACAATGGCTTCAAACTACAGGAAAGGAGATTCCACCTGAACATCAGGAAGAACTTCCTCACTGTGAGAGCTGTTCGACAGTGGAACTCTCTCCCCGGGGCCGTGGTGGAGTCTCCTTCTTTGGAGGCTTTTAAGCAGAGGCTGGATGGCCATCTGTCGGGGGTGCTTTGAATGCGATTTCCTGCTTCTTAGCAGGGGGTTGGACTGTGGTCCCTTCCAACTCTACTATTCTATGATTCTATGATTCTATGATTCTATGATTCTATGTACTGTGCATACATAGTTGGACCTCTACTCAATAGTAGGAGCTCCATGACTATATTTCCTATTTCTTACAATTGGCAACAAAACATTCTTTCCCCACTTTGACCAGACTGATAGTATATGAATACTGCTGCTGATGATGTCAGAATCACAGAATTGGAAGGTGCCATGTTCATCTCTCTGTTCATCGCAGGAGCTCCGAATTTTAATGTTTATATTAGGTGGTTTTAATTCTATGTACTCATGTCTAAATGTTATATTATCTCATATTCGTCTTATTGATTTTAATGAATAACTATACGTTCTTGTTTAGATTTTGTGATTTGGTTTTATATGTATGTTAGGCATTGAATTTTTCCTTTATTATTTTGTATCTTCTTTTGCAAAACTTTCAGAGAAAGAGATCCCATCACTTCTCTAGGCAATCGTTTCCATTGCCAAACCACCTGCCAAGGTGTGCCCTCTAATATTCACTTGAAATCTACTCACCTGTAGCTTCAGGCCATTAGATCTTGATCTACCCTCTACGACAACAGAGAACAGATGGCTGCCCTTCCTCTCTGTAGCAGCCATCGAGTTATTTGAAGAATGCAATCATGTCATCCTTCAGTTTTCTCTTCACCAAGCTGAACATGCCCAAATCCTTCAACCTTTCCTTATATGTTTCCCTCCATACTTGGTATCATCCTTGTTACCCTCCTCTGAACCAACTCTAGTTTGTCTATATCTTTTAAAAAAAAACTAGCCACCCTGAACTGAATGAGGCCTGACTAGCAAAGAATGTAGTGGGAGGATTGTCACCCTGAGATGACCATTGTGGTGTTGTGGTTTATGCATTGAACTACAGTTCTGGAGACCAAAGTTCAAAGCCACATTTGGGCATAGAAACCCATTGTCTGACTTTGGATAAGTCACATTCTCTCAGCTTCAGAGGGAGGCAAAAGCAAACCCCCTCTGCAATACATACATACTTTATTTATAGCCTGCTCTATCTCCACGAGGGGACTCTTGTATGAGTCTTGACAGTGATAGTTTGATGTTAAGGTCATCATAAGTCATAATCAACTTGAAGGCACATAACAATTATATTAATATTACTTCTCTTATGAGTGTAATGATGATAATGATTATGAAACCTATTTTTCTTATCATTTTTGTCACATAATTCTAACTAAGGTATTAACATGTTATGTTTTCTTCATCTTTTTATTGGTAACATTCTTTCTCAAATATTGATGCTCCCACAAGTATCATTTTAAAAAAAATGCTAAAAATAGTGCAAAATTCAGCTTCTATACAATATAACACATGAATAAATAATAAGGCCTACTATATTCATTCATTTCTCTGAGTGCCAGAAGATTCAGTTAATGTCAACAATATTCAGATCCCTAGTCATCGTGCAGAGTTGATGCGACTGCAAGGCAGTCAAATTCTTCCTTTTAAAAAATGGCAGCAAAATTTTCCAGTCTTTAAAAATCCACATGGTAGATTAGCGACAGTAAATCAATGGAAGGTACCACTCTTTCTGCCCAGTGAAGGGAACCTTTGGAAATAAATTAAAATCCTAACACAGACATTTTGACACTGTGACCCCATGAAACTGAATAATGTCATTAGTTAAATATGGATATAAAGTTAAGAGTGTAGCAGCGAACTGAAATCACACCTAGCAAAAGAGGGTCACTTGATATGCAAAGCAAGTGTGCAATTTTATTAAAACAACTCCTTTTTAATTATTAGTAATATTTAATTTAGTATCTGTTTAGGAAGACAAACCTTGAGGCTTTGTTTTAATTTATTGGAGGAAAAGGAAGAAAATGCATAAAACTGTAAGTAGAGTACTATCAAGATTCTACAGGAGTTCTTATCAATCTCACTGAAAATTATCAATTAACAGACAGCATGAAGAATAAAACAATTGTCCATTTTTTTCTCATTGTTTTCATTGTGTTGTTGTTGTTGTTGTTTTAAAAAATGATCTGATTAAATAGTAATCTGATGAGATAGCTTTAAGACGAAACGTGTTTCTTTCTAATATTCCTAAACAATATTGCATCTTGAACAATCTTTCACTTGTTCAGCCAACAAATACTAATGTGGTCTAAGGCATTTCATTCATTAAGATTCCATCCCTCAAATAAGGGATTTTTTGGCCTATACTCTATAGTTGTGACTCTATTTGCTTAGTGCTAAGTACATAAAATAAGACTGGGATTTTGTTTGCCTATCAGCTTCTACACTCCCCAAAGTGGTGGAAATTGTGTCAGGGTTGGTGCTGAGTTGCCCAATACTGTTGGCCTTAATGGATTTCAGTATGTCTGATTTTAAAGACTATTCTCTGCACGGTTACACTTCTTCTAAAGTATGAAGATGTTCTTATACTCCTTGTTGTTTTTAGAGGCCATGACATTTTGCAGCATCTAATCTCACCTTGTATGTATGTGCCTTCAAGTCACCTGTCATAAGGTTTTCTTAGGCAAGGACTGATTCAGAAGTGGTTTTGCCAGCTGTTTCTTCTAAAATATAGCCTGTAGTATCAGGTATTTCTTGATGGTTGAGAGAACCAGCATGATGCAGTGGTTTGAATGTTGGACTACAAGTTTGGAGACCGTAATCCAAATCCCTGCTCAACCATGGAAACCCATTGGTTGACCTTGAGCAAGTAACAGTCAGTCTCAGAGGAAGACAAAGGCGCAAACCCTCTCTGAAGAAATCTGGTCAAGAAAACCCCATGATAGGTTCGCTTTAGGGTTACCATAAATTGGAAACAACTTGAAGGCACACAAAAACAATTTCATGTTAGGATGACACAAAATTCAGTTCTATAAGAAAAGGAACAATCTTTCTATTGTTATCAATCATCATCATCATCATCATCATCATCATCATCATCCTTATTATACAGTTGTTATTCACATACCGGGACCTTATTGTTTAAATTATTGCAATGGTCTGCTTTAGAGTACAGTCTGGAAATATCAGCTAGTGCTACATAGGTTTGGTGTATTAATTACTGGGACTAGTCAATATAATTAGATTATGCCAATACTTTCTCATTTGAACTTTCTGCCACTCTATTTGTGAACTGAACTCAGTCCTGCTTTTAATCTCTAAATCTTAACTTGCCTGGAGCCACTGAAAGAGGGTCTCCTCTCTACCTACAAAGATAGTAAAGATTTTGTCTGAGGCTTTATACCAGCTGCCCTGGTCAATAGAATGAAGCAGTTGGCTATGACAGAAAGTGAGCCTGTCTAACAATACATTTTCAACTCTAGAATGCACTATTATTTCCCCAATTATTAGTGCTTTTCAGTCATAACAATGTTGTATTTTCTTTTTGGTTTTATATACTGTAATGTTTTAAAATATACTGTTTCTTTTATTAATTTTTATTTTAATATTCTGGCTGTAATTAGTGGTTATGATTTGCATTTTTATATTTTTAATTTTTGCATATACACAGAAAAATGCTAAGTATTTTTTCTTGGGCTGTAGGGGCTGCCTCTGAAGTTTGTCTGAAACTTCAACTGGTTCAAAATATGGCCATCTGTTTGCTAACAGGGGCGAGAAGTTCATTAGATGTAACACCCATTTGTTAAGGTTGCACAAGGTATACAAACACATGCAACCGAAACTGAAGCAACTGGAACTCCCAAAGAACAACAAAAACATATGAGAATAAAACTTTTTCTATAATACAGTTTAACTGTGTTACATTAAGATATGTTTGTCTTCATCTGTCTTAATTTTCTTTAAGAGATTATGAGGTATCTCTGTTTTTCCCTTGCATTTCATTTATTATTATTTATTATTTACGGTGGCCAAAGACCAAAGAAATTCTATTTAGTTTATGTCTTTCATTTTCCCATGAAATAGTCTTGGACATGTCATTATCTCTTGCCTCCTGTTTTCTCATTGCTCCCTCTTATGATGCTTTCACCACAGTTCAGAGATGTAGCCCTACCAGAAGTAGTTCTATGTTGTTTGATGGGATCCGGTGGGCTACGTCCCTGAACTGTGGTGAAAGTGTTGTACGATGGGTAAATTTACCCATATGATGAGGTCGTCAGTCTCAGCCACTTTCAGCAAGACAACAAGCATTATAAGGTTACTCTAAGTATTGTTGGGAGCCCTGAGTGGCGCAGCGTGTTAAAGCACTGAGCTGCTGAACTTGCAGACTGAAAGGTTGCAGGTTAGAATCCGAGGAGCGGCGTGAGCACCCACTGTTAGTGCCAGCTTCTGCCAACCTAGCAGTTCAAAAACATGCAAATGTGAGTAAATCAATAGGCGGCAATGTAACGGCGCTCCATGCAGTCATGCCGGCCACATGACCTTGGAGGTGTCTATGGAAAACGCCTGCTCTTTGGCTTAGAAATGGAGATGAGCACCAACCCCTAGAGTCTGACACGACTGGACTTAATGTCAGGGGAAATCTTTACCTTTACCTTAAATATTGTTGAGGTAGAGTGTAAGATGTGCATTCAGTACTTTACAAGTTCTAGATACATAGCAATTATTATTATTATTATTATTATTATTATTATTATTATTATTATTATTGTAATTTGACAAGAAAAAGTACTTAATTTTAATATTCACAGATGCCTTCCTAGCTGCATCCTGTGCAAGCCACTGTATTAAATGCAAAGACCTAACAGTACTTTTAAATGTTGCCACTCAAAATATTTTAAATATTTATGCATAATCTTTTGTTTTAAAGAGAAATTATGTTAAAAAGAAATACTTTCCCGTGTTATTAGTCTTGGGGTGCCCCTACACTGTAGAATTAAAGCAGTTTGATGTTACTTTAACTGCCATGGCTCAATGCTATGGAATTCTGGGAGTTGTAGTTTGGTGAGGGACCAGCATCTTTTGGCAAAGAAGGGGAAAACTTTGTAAAACTAAAACTCCCAATGATTCTATAGCATTGAGCCATGGAAGTTAAAGTGATGTTAAACTGCAATAATTCTGCAGTGTAGATGTAACCTTGATCTCTAATATATCTTAATGTGTGGGCTTTAAAAAACACTGTACTAGGAAATTCCTTGGAGAAAAATTGTTGGAGTAAAGCAAATGCAGAGAGACTACCAATATGTGATAGATAGTTGGGATTGCCCCCCTCTTTGATCTACGGCAAAACTAGTGTATTCTATGAAGACAAACTAAAATTGGAAGAAAAGAAATGTGTAAATAGTAGGGTTGTGCATTTGTATAGAATTACCTACCGTTTCTGTTTGTTCCATTCGTATGGCTCCATTTCCATTTCTATTCACTGCTTATGGAAATGGGTGCCTATAGAAATGGGCTTTTCCATCCAAGGTCCAAAAAAAAGACAAAGAAATGTCAGGCCTTGGGCAGCAAAGCGCCAAGCTCTGCGAGCCAGGCCTATGAGCCATCTAGCGCTCCATGGCTCATAGGCCCTGCCTGCCAAGCCTACCGTTAATCGCTCAACCATAGGCCCAGCAGCTAGGGCCTACAAGCATTGAGTGCTCAATGTCTCCTAGGCCCAGCTTGCAGGACCTAGGATGCTCAATGCTCGTAGGCCCTGCGAGCCAGGCCTATGAGCATCAAGCATTCAGTACTCGACTGTAGGCCTTGCGAGCCAGGCCTACGATACATTAAGCTCTCGATGCTCGTAGGCCCAGCAGGCAGGGCCTACAAGCACTGAGCGCTCAGCATTTGGCTAAAGACCCTACAATCGAGTGTTAAGTGCTCAACTGTAGGCCATGCATGCTGGGCTTACGAGACATTAAGCTCTCGATGCTCGTAGGCCCGGCAGGCAGGGCCTACAAGCATGGAGCGCCCAGCGCTTTGCTAAAGACCCTGCGAGCCAGGGCCTACAGCCAAGCGACAAACATCATCTGACCAAATGGCTACCATTCTTCTCTGCCTTTCGTTTCACTGTTTCTTTTGTTCCTGTGGGGTTGTACCATTTTGTGCAATGCGAATGGATGAAGCAATACAAAACCATGAAAGAAACAGATGAAACAGGATTTGGGCCCAACCCTAGTAAATAGGGGATTTCAGGGCCGTAGCCAGAGGGAGGGGTTAAAAGTAAAAAACAAAAAACAAAAACCCTGAAATGTGTCAGATTTAAAAAAAAAACCCCTGGTTTACTTATAAATTGGTTAACCAGTTAAATTAATGAGTAAACCAGGTTTTTTTTTTGGGGGGGGGGGGAGGTTAGAACCCTTTCAGGGGCAGGTTAGAATCCTTAACCCCTCCCCCCCCCCGCTATAGCCCTGGGGGATTTTGGGCATGTTCAATAGACATGTTTCTATTTTTCATGCATTAGTGTGATCTTGTGCAGAGTCTCATAAGACCCGCATGGGATGTAAATCAGTATTGTCCCCATAACATTACACTATCCTTATGTTTCCTTACCTATATTAGTAACTTCTGGGACAACCTAGATTTGAATGCTACTAACATGCCCATTTTCTCGTGTAATTAGCAACTCTGGAGTAGTCCAAGCAATCAGCAAACTTCACAAGATAGAGCAAGTTTTAACTCTTTCTCTATCTGCTTTGATCCTAACAAAAAGGATAGCTTATTGAAGGTGTTGTTTGCATTTCAAGGAAAACTCCTCATCATGAGCTTGAGGCTGTTCAGGCTTTCCCAGGGCTGATATTTATGAAAGGTTAGAAGATATGCATAGTAATTGCAACCAGGCAGCTAATGTTACATCTAGTTAGGCATTTTGTATGTGAAATCTGTATCTTGTAAAAGAGAATACAGATAGCAGGCACAAAATTCTTATGCATGGACTGATTTACATAGGAATAACAAAGGTAAAGCCATTGGACTTCTTTGGATTGGGTTCAGCCTTATCATCCAAAGAGGTCTAAGGCTGGACCTACACTGCCAAATAATGCAGTGTGAACTGCATGATATTCTCAAGGTAGGCCCATATAATGCAGTTCGGACTGCATTATATGGTAGGGACATGCACAATTTCATTTTTATGTACTGGATTTGAATGATTTGGCAGATTTAGTTGCTGAATGCATGAAAATGAGCCTGGTGTGGCGCAGCCAAAGCCCTAGTCAGTACAGATCACAACAGCAATATCTTTTGAGCTAATGGGGGCTAATGGTGAGCAATGGGACTGAGCAGCACTGTACCTGAGGTGGAGGCAGTATTGAATCCCAGCAGCATTGAAGGAGCCTTGTGCTCCATCCTGGGGCATGATGGGAGTTGAGGTTTCTGTGTGTGTGTGTTTCTTACAATCAGAGGCCTGGTTGACTGTGTCCATTCTCTGCTCCTCTTGTGGTGTGCACTTGGGACTTCAATTTCCAGAACTTTCTCTTGTGTGTTTTTTAAAAATGTTATGGTAAAAAAAATTAAATTCCAAAACAAATTAGTGGATTGGTAAAATGTTCTGAAATTTGGCAGGCTTGTAGTAGAAGATGTTGCCTATAAGTGAGGCAAGTTTCATGTTGATAGGCCTAAAAATGACATAGAAATTAGCCTCTAAAATTTTCCCATTCATGCCAATGGACTAATCTTTCCAGCATGAAAACAGAAACTCCTGAATTTGAGAAGTTCCCTAAAAATGGAACTGGGGGTCAGCCAAAAACCAGCCACTGGAAATGGCTCAGGTTTTTGCCAAATGGCACACCCCTATTATACGGGCCTACACTGATCATATAATGTAGTTCAAGCAGCATTATTTGGCAGCGTAGATCCAACCTAAAATGAAAAGCTCAGAGAAACTTGAACTTTTCTAGTAGGGTTAGCACTATTTCCAAGCTGATGATATTCCTGTTTATTTTAATTGTGTAGAATTAGATTCACTTTTGTGCTCGGTAATCTTAAAGCACATCTACATTGTTGCCTACTGTGTACATACCACAAAGAGCATTGCTTCTTTCTGTTGCAGGGATGCTGACAGGCTTACGGCCCTTTGCAAACTATGCTATAACCCTAACGGCTTGCACTTTGGCTGGCTGTACTGAGAGCTCGCATGCCTTGAACATCTCCACTCCACAAGAAGGTAAAGTAATTTCAAAGGTCTTGACTTCCACATTTCAGTCATGAATAATAAAATAGGAGAGAAGCTAAATGCTGCAAAGCCATTTGCTGGAAAACCCCAACCTAATTTGATGACAAAGTGCATTGCCAGACCATAATTGCTCCATTTTTTGGGGGGTGCTAAAATGAATCAAACTCCATACCCTTTAATGACATGCATCTTTAATAGCTGTAATGCAGATTAATGGGCTTTTTAATTGCTGTTACATTGTTCATGCAAGAGCCTTGTCATTAATATGAAGCATCTGAAAGATTAATGAAAGCTTCCTCATTTTACTATGGCTCAGAAGTAAATCTAGAGACAGTCTGACTAAAAAGAATTGATTGTATGGCACAGTATGAAATTGAGAATCAAACGGTTGATTTCCATGGTCTCTTTTAACTGCTAAACACCAGCACAGGCAACAATTATTTCAGCCTGATGGAACCTCAAAATGCCAATTGGGCCATTTATTAATCTGCTGTACTTGAAACTTAAAAGTTGCAAGCATAAATTATAGTTTCTGAAGCCTGGTATTAACCACAGAGCAGCAAGAAAGAAGAAATATGTTCCAGTTCTGCCTTGAGAAAAAGAGAGAGAGAGAACAGCTCAATAACTTCTGTGCATCAATTACTGAAGAAAGAGTTCTCAAAAGATTTGCAGGACATTTCTATTAAACATAAAAGAAAATAACTTGAGCCAGATTTTAAATTTATGCTAGTTTAAACCCATCGCATCCAATACAAAACTAATATTACTTGTCATATTGATGACAAAGTCACACCAGTAACAGAAAGATTACATTCCCTCACATTATTTTAATTGCTAAAAATAAGACAGATTTTTTTTCTTTCTAAAACAGGACTCTCTGTACATTGAGACAGACTTCTTTTTTCTAGCTGTCTGTGGCTGGAGTTATGTGGTAGGAAATTCCAGTTTGAAAATGTTACCTCAAAGTGAGTCAAGAGCAAAAGATAGTGGTTTTAGCTCGTTATCTGATGAACCAAAGTTTACATTCAATGTTATACATGTGAAACTGCAGTTAACATATGGTGGTAGATGTTTCCCAAATTCAGTTTATTACATCATCAACCATTTTTGGTCATTTTAGTTCTTTTTATCCTAGATATTTCCCTAGAAATGTACACTCTGGATGCCCCAAAGAAGAGAGACTCATTTCTTTATTTCTATACTGCCAGGGTGGAGGGATCCCTTTCAGATGTTTTTAGGTTGGCATTTATAGGTGTCTGAGGTATCATAGCCAATTACAAAAGAGACTAGACGATTGCACAGTTCCCACCTCTAATTTATAGAGTGGCCTAAGGAAAAACAGGACTGGGATTCTAATTGTATTTTTTCCTTTATCATTCATCTTTCTTGCAGTATGGGACCCAGAGAAACTCACAACAGAAATTACAATCAAACACAATTAAAACAATAGATATTATAATATAAAAGCAGAGCCAGGGTGGTGTAGTGATTTGAGCATTGGCGTATGACTCTGGAGACCACTTATGACCTCATTAGATGGGGCAATTTAGCATTCTAGGATGCTACCATCCTGTCTTGGGGACGAAGCCCAATGCTGGATATCACATGATTTTGTGTGACTTCCAGCAAAGACCCCACCCCCCACTAGGGTGGAAGCATCATCTGACACTTACCCCACAACATGGGAGGCTTCCCATGGCACAAGGTCTCGCCAGGAGGGTGATGCTTTCCCTATGTGATGGAAAAAGCATCGCCAAGAGGGAGCTGTGCGCAGGGTGATGGATTCAACTCGGTGCCCCTCTCTTTTCTTGGCAAAGCACTGTGTGTGTCAGCCTCAGAGGAAGGCAATGGCACATCTTTTCTGAACAAATCTTGACAAGAAAATTTATTTATTTATTTACAGCATTTTACCCTGCCTTTCTCACCTGAGGGGACTCAAAGCGGCTTACAAAATCTGGCAAAATTCAATGCCAATAACAAGTTCCAAAAATAAAGCATAGCACATTTAAAACGATTAAACATTACTTAATAAAACAGTATACAAAACTTAAAACATAAATACTTAAAGTTCACTATAAGGTTGCCAAAGGTTGAAAACTAGTTAGAGTCACACAACAACAATAAAGAAGTTACAAAGCATCATATATAAAAACCATCATATTAAAAACGTCAGTTTAAACTGTTTTTAAAATTGTTATATCACAATAAAAATGATAAATATACTGATCATGCCAATTAACAGACCCTCTGCAATGGCCAGTTAATAATAGTCTGAGTAAATAAAGAGTTATTTACTTGCTTTGTAGAAAGATAAAAGGAAAGGGACCAACATAGCTTCTGTGATGGAATTTTATAATCTGGGAGCAGATGTTTTTACCAGCTATATCTTTGATGGCAATGAGACTGAATGAAAAATTTCCCCCTAAGATCTTGAAATCCAGGCAAAGTCATATAGAAAGATAATGACTGGCACAAGCAATTATTTGGAAGGACAGTTATGAAGAAACTAGACAGGATCATGAAGTATGAAGATACACTGTTGAGTCCTAAATTCAGGATTGTTCATGCCATCATATTTGCTATTTCTACATTTGATTGTGAAAGCTGGGAGTGAAGAAAATCAACCCATTTGAAATGGAAAAGAGTGCCGGAGAAGAGCTCTACAGATACCGTGGTCTGCTGAAAAGATAAATAAATGGGTACTAGAGCAAATTAAACTTCAACTGCCCCTAGAGATCAAGATGACTAATCTGAGATTGTTATACTTTGGACATGTCATGAGAAGACATGACTCACTAGAAAATATAATAATGCTTTGTAAAGCAGAATAAGTAGGAAAAAAGGAAGAACATATTTCTGATGAATAGAATCAAGTAAGAAAACCACAGCCCTGAGTCTGCAGGATCTGAACAGGTTAATTGATTATAGGGTGACTTAACGCCCTTCTACACAGCCATGTAATCCAGAATATCAAGGCAGAAAATCCCACAATATCTGCTTTGAACTGGGCTATCTGAATCCACTCTGCCATATATTCCAGTTCCAAGCAGAAAATGTGGGATTTTATTCAGCTGAATGAAAGGAGTCTTTGAGGTCTTTCATTCATAGGATCTCCATAAGTCCAAGTCAACACTGGCATTTAACAACAAAGCAAGGCTTACAATAAATTCAAATAATGACATTCAAAATTAAGGTTATGACACCATCACAACAACTATAAATGCTTCCCAGATCCACCATAGAAGCCAGGCAGCTGGAGTGTTGAGGTCCTGGAGAAGAGAGCATGGAATTGTTCAGTCCCCTCAAACAGTGTGAAAAGCAGAAGCAGTGACTTCAGCATCCTGCTCTTGGAACTCCTTTGGTTAGTCCAGCCGCCAGACTTGAGGGGGTTAAATTAGAAGATATAGCTAGAATGACGCATAAAAGAACTCTGTCATCAGGGCCGACCCTAATTTTCAAGTGTAAGCGAACAGAATTTTGGTGCCCCCCCCCAAACCAATCACTGAAAAATAAAAGCAATGGATAAGCTAAAATGCTGGACAATAAGGAGGGATTAAGGAAAAGCATATTAAACATCAAATTACATTATGATTTTACAAACTAAGCACCAAAACATCATGTTTTACAACAAATCAATAGAAAAAACAATTCAATACATGGTAATGTTATGTAGGAATTAATATATTTGCAAATTTAGCACCAAACATTGAACTGGGATATAGGGCTGTGTGGACTCAGATAACCCAATTCAAAGCAGATATTGTGGGTTATTCTGCCTTGATATTCTGGGTTATATGGCTGTGTGGAAGAGCACTGAGAGTCCTTCCACACAGCCATATAATCCAGACTATCAAGGCAGATAATCCACATTATCTGCCTTGAACTGGATTATATGGCAGTGTGGACTCAGATAACCCAGATCAAGGCAGATAGTGTGGGTTATTCTGCTTTGATATTCTGGGTTATATGGCTGCGTCGAAGAGCACTGGGGGTTCTTCCACACAGCCATATAACCCAGAATATCAAGTCAGATAATCCACAATAGGTGCTTTGAAGTGGGGTATCTGAATCCACACTGCCACATATTAAAGTTCAAAGCAGAAAATATGGGATTTTTATCCAGCTGTGTGGAAGGGACCCCATATCATTGCTGCCTTCTTACCTGCGGGACCAACCAACACAAGAGCAGTGGGGTGACTTCAAAAAGTGAATGGCTTGCCCTGGGGCAAAGAAAGGGAAAGAGCCACTGCAATAAAGGAAAAAAAACTGCATCCCTCTGGTGGGCAGGAGCAGGAGGGGGAAGGGGAGGAGATGGAGGGCAAGAGCAGCCCCCTTTCCAGTCCCTGGCCATGAGAGGTGGCGGCTTTGGGCTGGCCCTGGGAAGCTCGGTGGCACCTGGGTGGGCTGAGGGGGAAGGGGAGGGAGTAGAGGGAGGGAGTGGGAGGGGGCGAGGGGCTTCCTGGGCGGCGCGAGGCACTGCCAGCCCCTCTTCCTTCCTCCTCCTCTGACCCTCCTTTGCTTACCTGTTGCTGAGAAGTGGGCCTAGGCCGGGCTGCGGAGGTGGGCCCAGGCCACGGAGGTGGGCCCAGGCCCTGGAGGCGGGCCCAGGCTGTGGAGGCAGGCCCAGGCCACAGAGGCGGGCCAGGCCATGGAGGGCACTGTGGGCGGAGTCCCAGGAGGGAGGCCCAGGCATGGCCTTCCTCTCCTTCCACTGCTTTGTCCCCACCGCCTCCGCCTATTCTGGGAGGGAGGAGGTCAGAGGGCGCAAAGAGGGTGGGGGAGGCAGGGAGGGGGAGGAAGACAGGCTGCGTTCTTCTGACTCATGGCGCCTTCAACAACCACGTAGTTTGCCTAACGGTTGAACCGCCCCTGTCTGTCATTACACTTTGTCAGACTCTGCAGCATCTCAGCCATGGTCATCAAATAGGCTGGGCTTAAGTCAAATAGGGCTTTATAGGTTGTAACCAGTATTTTGAATTGTGCTCAGAAATAACACATAGCTAGTGAAGCCTTTATTAGTGGCACAAAAAAGAGACTTTGAGGAAGTGAAAGTTAAATGACAAGCTATATCTTCTGGTTTCTGCATACCTAATAAAGGTACAGAAACTTTGCTCAGAAATCTTACTGCTTAAATTATGAAGGGGTGAATTGGAAAATGAGGCTTACATAGTGTGGGCTTCTAGTGCTTGTAGGCAACAAGCACTCTGATGTGTGCTTAAAATGCAAACTCTCCCCTAGCAACAACAAAAAATGAGCTGTTCTCATCACAGAAAATAATGAAAGGCAGCTCAATCGAGAACATTCATACAATCTTCCTAGACAGGGTCCTCAAGTGAAAATAGGACTAGTATTTTAATTATGATGTAAAGAGATAGAAGAAAGGCCTTTAACAAAATCAAAAACTAATTGCTTCCAAGTTTAGAGCAGCCAATCACAAAAAAGGACCCAAGTAACAGCTTACCAGCATCACTACCAGAATATGACAACTAACTGAACAGCCACTCTGTGAACACTTAGAATTTGGATCTTCCTCACTTACCAGAGCCATGCAGAGGGGAGGCACATTTATTGACCTATTGGGAAGGAGAGACCAAAATAAAATAAATTCTGGTGCTATGCGGCAGGATGAAGGAGAAAGGGGTAGAGACAGGAATCATTTGAGGCTTGGTCACCCTCTCACCTTCCTCTTGTTGCTGATGTTTGCATGGCAGGAGTTTGGACTAAATGGTACTTGCAATCCCTCCTAACTCCATGAAAAGTAAGGAAGACCAAGAAAAGTAAGGGAGCAAGCCTCCTTCAGCTCCCTAAAATTTAGACTGACTATATAGCAAGTCTATTGCCATTGGCTGATATAACTATTTTTAGATCTGCTAGCAGCTATTAGTCCAAATGATGTGACATTCCAGGGAAGTCAACAGATCAGTCTTTAGGCCTATATGTTGTGAATAAATGTTCTCCTTTTTGGAGGGCTTAGTGCCAACTGCACAAGCTGACAATGTACAAGCTCAGCCTTTTTATATTATCTTTGTAAGCTAGATAAATTCTTCAATGTCTGCCAGTTTCAAGTAGGAACCTTATCATAAGACCTGGAAACAATACACTTTGGAAAGGCAGTAGGCCATACATTTTAAGGGTGTGGTCAGAAAGTCTGAGTAGCTAAAGGTTGATTTATCCAGAGACGAATAAACTACTCAGGCAAAATACATCTTGGGTAGCCAAGGCAAGCATTATGATTCCTGGGTTTGAGCTTAGGGGGATGTGTGGAATACTTGAAACATGAAACTGTTATGTTTCTTGGAATCTCTGCCTCGTGAGAGTTCCTTTTCCTGCATTTCCAGTTTTATGATAGCACTACACTAGGAATGTAAGAGTATCATTATAACTAACTAGTTCCATCACTATATGATGTTTATAGTGTTTGTGCACTATTTATGTGATTTTGTTATCATGTCTTGATTCACATCCTTTAGACCTACAGCATTATTTTGAGATGCACCATTTATATACATTTGCAGTGGGACTTCAGTAGCTCAGATGATACTAATACTAAGTCCCATTCCAAATCCCTAAATCCAGTTAGGATCTCTTATGATGCTCTAAATGCAATCACTGGTACTTTAGTGAATTGATAGGTTAATGCTCTGCTACCATTTGTCAATGAAATTAGATTATTTCTGGATATCTTTGAAAAACAAAAAAAAAGCATATACATTTTTTTCATGTACATTCATGTACATTGCTAAATATAATAATATTTGGGAATTATTTATTTTCTATAAAACATTTAGCATTTATTTATCTATTCACAATGCACACAATAGTCAAAACAGGAATTCTATAGTAGACTCAGAAAATAATCTCATTTATGCAGATGCACTGTATTGTATATAATGATTTTTGCCTTTACAAAAATCAAAGAAAGCCATAGGGAACTTGTGTTTTATCCCTCCGAAGGACTGGACACAAAGTCAATGTAAGCAGTTTCTATTCTGGGATGCTCATGTTGCATGCATAGTAACAATACATTGATGATACAGAAGACTGACAACAATCATACCCTCCAGCTTTCAGCATTTCCCCATTGAATCATTCATCATTTAGCATGCACATTGCCAACCGATATTGGCTGATGCTACAGAAATGGCTGGTGAATGATCAGACTGCCTGTTCAGGTCCACAGCTTACAACAATGAAATAATATATAGGGCATCATCAGCACTCTGGAGGAAAGGGAAGGGTTCATTGGAGTTTGGAAGAGCACTTAACAGTTTTTCTACAAAACTGAAGATGTTCTTCTTTGCTCAATTCAAGGCATTCTTTGCTACTGCTTTAAGCAATGTGTTCCCAGATTGACCTGGGTCTCCACTTGCAGGTCTTTAGTGAGGCTCAGCAGGCTCTATCTTAGCCCACCCCTCCTAGCTGCCTGGTAGTAACTCAATGGAGGGGCAGGGCACCCATTCATTTTGTGCACTGATGGGCATATTGGCAAGATATCCCAAGTGCATTGGATTGCAGCAATCTTCATTTCAGTATACCTATAGAGCAGGCATGGGCAAACTAAGGCCCAGGGGCTGGATGTGGCCCCCCTGGGCACTTACCTCAGGCCTCCTCATTTTCCCTTTCCTCTCTGCATAAGGACACGGTGGCCTGCTGCATCCTTATGCAGAAAGGATGGGGGAGGAAGGCATGCAGCAGCTGAGAGCCCTCTGGAGCGCTCTCAGGCACCGTATGTCTTGCCCTCCTCCTTACATAAACACAGTGCAAGCAGCCCTGTCCTTATCCTGAGAGGATGGCCCAAGGAAAGCACACAGTGGCTGAGAGCCCCCTGGAGCAATCTTGGCTATCGCCTGTCTCGCCTTCCTCCTGGCATAATGCTGAAAGGACAACCCAAAGATCAGGGAAGGAGGACTGGAGAGGGGAATTGGAGCAGTCGCTGCACGTCTCATTTACCTCCCAGCATAAGGATGGGGTGAGTAGCAGGAAAAAACAGGAGAACAACCTGAGGATGACCCAGGCCCTGCCCTGTCCCTTCCCAGCCCCACCCTCTTACAGGCCCTCTCCCCCTCGGGCCCGTTCCATACAGTGTGTGCCCAGCTGCCTTCCCTCTTGACCCAGCCCTCTTGGTTGGGCCCACAATGTGGCCCTAAGGCAAAAAAAAGTTTGCCCATTTATGCTATAGAGTATTTAGGCTCACTTAATACTCCACAGTGACCCATTTAAGGTGAAATCAGGTGTTAAGAAGGGATGAGTTATTACCCCAACTTTATTCTCCATCTTCATTTCTATGATACTCCACCTTGTTGATGGGAAGGTTCCCACAGGCATGGAAATCATCTGTTGGATAGATGGCTAGCTATTTAACCTCAGCAGACTGAAAGCCAAAACCAATGTCACAACAACATCTGTTCTAGAACTCTAATATGCTGTTGATAACATGGTCTGTGCTGATTCGGAAGAAGATCTACAAGCAGAAGCATACAAAAAGCCTGCCTTTCACTGAATATCAAGAAAACCAATCCTGACTGGGACCGCCTTCCATTTGGAAGGTGATGTCCTCACTATGGAAGAGCATGCAGGTCAAGAATAGTTCTCCACAGTCACCTATGCACCCACCACCTAGACCTTACGCTTGGAAGGCCATCCTACTTGGACACTAGTGATCACCAATGATGATGATGTTGATGATTGACTATTAAAATTATTTGTCTAGTATTTGTCAAGACTAGATATTTTAAAATGTTTTAATTTGTTTTTAAATACTGAAAAGGATTAAAGCCAGAATACAATAGAAATACATAAATGTATTTAATACATAAATATGTAAGTAATCTGAAATATTCAAATTTTCACTGGCTCTATTAGTTTTAATGTCAGTCTACATTTGCATAAAACTGTCTTCCATTTTTCTCTCTAGCTCCAAAATATGTCCAATCTCCCACAGCTATTTCTTTCCCTACATCTTTATTCCTGAGTTGGGATCCACCAAAAACACCCAATGGGATTATATTACAATATTTTTTATATATTGATTCACAACTTATTTATACTGGAAATGAAACCAAACACATTATCAAGGGTAAGTTGCTTTGAGATCCATATATTATTTATCTTTTATTTACTAGAATTAGAGATTGCTAAAATTGCCAAGTGTTGGTCGCCAGTACAAAAACATAAAAGATATGCAATATACAAATTAATATGCATTACTGTTTTATCTGTTTTATATTGTGTTTGCATTATGTTGCTTATATTTTGTCCTTATGTTGTTTGGGCCTCTGCCCCATGCAAGCCGCCCCGAGTCCCCACGGGGAGATGGTGGCGGGGTATAAATAAAGTTTTATTATTATTATTATTATTATATGTAATATTTATGTAGTCAAGGGAATGGTTATTTTATTGGAAGGACGTAATGTTGTTACATCAATACTGTGGAATGCATTTTTCGCAAAAATGTAACATGCTACCAGGCAGAAGATTTTAAATTCCTTTTTAGTCTCTTTTTCAAACATTAAAAGCTATTCCGTGATGTTGATGGTTAATTTGCATACTGGAAGTTCTGTTAGATAGTTTTGCTTTAGCTTGGTAGCTCAAGGCCAAAAGCAGATATGTGGAGGAGGCAGGGTGGGGTAAGTTTTCCCTTTCTTTAGCAACTTGTTTGTCAGGATGAAAAATGGAATATGTATGAGCATATTTTTTTATTTGCTTCTGAACTATATAATTGTTGGAAGTCCATATTCAACAGGCCTCATCCTGGGTTGAGAAGGTGAATTGTAGATGAGAAACCCCATTCAGCAAGCCTTGGAGAATTGGACTGTTTAGCCAAGAGATAGTCTGACTGCAGTTAGTTCCTAAGCTTCCTGTTTTACTATTTACTGCAAGGGGATTCAGGACCCCAACTGACTTTCAGTAAAGATGATAATAACAATAAAATATCCTATAAAGATTATAATAGTGATAGCATACCCAGTTTGGCAAGGACATCCCCCATTTAATCATCTTCCACCCCAATTTTCAGCTTACTTCACTTGCTGTAAACTGAGTTCCAATGCTTATGTTTTCCATTCTACGCATTCTTTGGGATTGAATTGTGTTATCTACAATGTAAAAGGGGGAGGGAAGTTTAATACTGCCATCAAGTATTAAACACTGGCTCTGTATGTGTGTGCCATAGAAATCTATTCTATACAGGAGCCCTGTCCATTTTAGGAGACTGTTCATTAAGAACCACTGCCTGGAGCTATGGAGCCCAGCCAGTTATTTGTTTGTTTGTTTGTTTGTTTGTTTGTTATGTAGCATTTATGAGTCACATTTTCCATTAACTAGGAGAGATCAAAGCTAGATGTAACATGCAACAAATAGATGATTGTCTAAATAATATTGCAAGGCACACACATAAAAGGGGAGGGGGAGAGAAAAACAATTTTAAGTCTAGCAGATGCTGCAAGATACAGGTTGAGCATCCCTTATCCAGAATTCTGAAATCCAATATTGGCCAATGGGTGGCTGAGATAGTGAAACTTTTGCTTTCTGTTGTTGCACATAATTTTTTTTTAAAAAAAATATTGTATATAAGATTACCTCTAAGCTATGTGTATAAGGTGAATATGAAAATAAATGAATTGAATGTTTAGACCTGTGCCTTCCCACTTCCCTATTCTTCCGTGTCTTTGTTGGGTTGTTTTTGAAATGGACTACCATGCAGTTTGGGGAAAACATGGGTTATGATACCCCCCCACCATGACCACAATCAAATGTGGTAATGTTTGAGCTTGAGTCTGAAGTTTGGACTGGTTTAATACAACATTGATTTTTGAGGTTAGGGCCCAAATCTATAGTTTTCGGTTACTCCATCACCTTTCACATTGTTAAAGATATGCTATTTGCTAATCAACCTGTGGCCTCTTTACCTTGAATTCAGTTGATCACCTTTATCTTGATGTAACCCAGCACTATTTTTTTCTGGATTCTGTAGTCTATAGTCCTGTACCAACTTACCTTTCTGTAACTATCCTTGAACGAGAGAGAAATACTTATGACAAAAACATGTGATACAAATCAAACTGCATCTTTCTTCTTTCAAAAAGATAGAATGATAAAACAGCACCATCCAAGGGAGCCAAAGAAGACTATAAGATCATGAGGTGGCAGCGGCGGCTAGTAGGGTGTATCTAGATGCTGTTTTATGTTTTAATATCTTAATGTTAATGGTTTTAAATTGTATTTATATGTTGATTGTTTCTATTGATTTTATGTTATGTTTTATTTGCTTTGTATAATGAGGCATTGAATTTTTGCCTAAATGTATGTTGTATGCCGCTCTGAGTCCCCTGCAGGGTGAGAAAAGCGGGATAGAAATGAAATAATAATAATAATAATAATAATAATAATAATAATAATAATAATAATAATAATAATAATAATTTTGGAATTGCACCAATCGATGTCAGACAAACTTATATTGGTCTGGCTTGTAAAATGTAACAAGGAGAATAGTAATTACAATGGATACTTTGTTTTTAATGCAAATTGGAAGAAATTTGTACAACATACTCTAAAGTGCTGCATAGCAGTGCATTCTATGTGTATTGGGAATTAGGAAATTCCCTACTGTCAAGGTCCCATGCATTTCTGTCTTCAGGGATAGCAGCCATTCCCTGTCCTTTTCCCACTTCTATCCAGCTTATCTCTGGCTTCTGTCATTGGGAGTTGGATAACATTCAACTCCTGAAGATTCAGTTTCTCCTCTGTTTCCCTGTGCTGCCACAATGGAGTCCCGCAGGCAGCCACCGGAAGTGGCCTTGTGTCATGTGATAGCCTTCTTGGGAATCCATTTAGGCAGCACAGAGAAATGGAGAGAAAATGTTATGAGGTCCTAAATTATCATTATTGATCAAACGGGACAGATGAAGGTTTTAGGATTCTTCTACCAAGCAACTAACATGACATATAACAGAAATTAAATACACTTACATAGATTTACTGTACCTAATTTCCATTGTGGACCAGTATCAGATTGCCAGACCATATACTTTGGGCTACTCTTAAATGGAAATTGTGCAATTAATCTGACCAAGCCAAAAAGATTGGGTCAATATAGGTCCTTTTTGTCACAAAACCCCAAGCAAACTGGTCTGAACAGTGGTGTATTAGCGAGGTTGGATCTATGTAAGACCTTATCTAGCAATAGCCCCTGGCTGCATGCTTACCTGAGGGGAGCGGTGGGAACCCTTTTAAATACATTGTAATTGGAGCACGAATTCAACCAGTTAAGCAGAAACCAGTTTTATGAGCCCATATGAAAGGACTCACTTTGAGCAGTTCCAGAAGTACCAAATATTGAAACTGAATCTGTCCAGTCATTTATAGAAAAATGTCTCTTGTATTCCTTTATTTTAGCCAATAATTATGATGACTTATTATCCTATTTCATTTGGACATGCAAACTAAAAATTGGCCACTGTGATGTATTCCAGTTTAAGTGGAGAAAGAAATAGCATATTTTCTGCTGGTGCAAAAATACTTAAACAAATGCTCTTTTTGCATTTTCAGGTGTTGGAGAACTCCTTACAATACATACAGTTAAAATTTCTTGCTATACACATCCCATAAGCGACTAGTGTGGTGGGTCACTTCTGACACTGAAAAATGAGTCCAGTTAGAGAACCCCCTGAAGGCTGTTGATGTATACTATAATAAATAGTGCACACTTTAAGTCAAACTTTTTCATTCTGTATTCAAAGGTAATGGATTTTCAGTAACCATAGTAACCTTGGTGTATTTCTGGATAAATACATGAGGTATATACATTTTGGATTTATTTTTGAATATAAACTACCACATTATGTATTGCTAATAATATGAAAAATAGGATATAGGTTCACATAATGACAGTTTAAACAAGTATGCATTTTTCTTCTGCAAAAAAAATAAATATTTATCAAAAGTATAAGTGCAATTAATATCATGCCTCCAGGTTTGTCTATATTCTTGTTGTGCCATTTATCTTTTTATTTTTTGCAAGATCTCCATCAATCTTTTGTGTGTATGGCTATGAATCTGCACATATCTGCATGTGATGTCCCATAATTCTATTTCTTAGAATTTTGGGCCAGAGGTGAGTGAAAATTTATTCCTAAAAGCATTAATAACTATAATTGCTAAAAGTCCACATAGACGTCATATCTCTGATCAAAAACTCTATTCAACATATGGCTGCAGTTGAATAGGTAAAGTTCCCATACCTAGTCCTTGGGGAAAAGAGATAGGATTAGGATTGTCATGATATAGCAGTGATACTGCTTTCCAAGAAAGTCATTGACTGAACTGATGGATGTGGTCTTGGACAGGTGATTAGAATTAGGAATAAATGTTCAGTTTCTATTCATCCCTGGAAAGGCAATTCTTCACTAATTTTGTTGCAAAAAGCATCAAAAAGAAAGTTTAGCAAATTTCTTTCAAACTTCATTTTTTTTAAAAAAACTGATGTTTTTGAAATATATTTGTAGTTTGCTATTTATTCTGTGCAAGATAAACATAAAATTAGTTATGAGCTTTGGATTAGTTTCTTACTGCTTAAATGTCTTGTTGAGTCCAGAAATAGTGAAGGAAAAAGCATTTTCAAGCCATAAAATATTTCTCCATGGAAACATTATTTTTTCCAGAAAATGCTGATGTATGTGGAAAAAAGGCTGTTTTCTGTGCAAATAAAATTCAGATTTTCCCAGAATAAGTCCTTGAACCAAGAAGATTCTCATCCATTCATAATGGTCCTTGAAGTAACACCATGAAATAAGAGACCAGACAACAAAATATGGAACAAAGGGCCATTTATTGACCTATTTAAACTGCAGTCCCGTGCAGTAAAAACTAACCTGGAGGGAACAAGAAAGAAATAGGTCATGACGGAGGAACAGGTATCACTCAATGACTACGCCATCGCCTACCTCTGGGTGACACCTGATCCCAGGGGCAGTCCACTTAATGGCTTGCTAGCCCAGATGGTCATTACTGGAAGACCATTCCAGGGACACTCCCTCCAATGCCCTAGAACTCTATAAAAGAAAGCAGGAACCACCCCAAGGGGGAAAAAAAATCTCAAGATGCCCCCCAAGTCTCTACTTAGAGGGGCCATCCCAGATATCCCCCTTCACCCCCAAATTGAAGGTGCCAAGATGAACACCAACAATGTTCTCCACCCAGTTCCTGCCATTGGAAACTTAACAGCACCATCCGAATAAACTCCATCCTCCAACATACACAATATGACAGGGGTCCCCAAACCTTTTCAACAGGGGGCCAGTTCACTATCCCTCAGACCTCGGAGGGCCGGACTTCCTCAGCAATATCGGCAGGAAACGTGTGCGCAGGGTGAGAGATGGACACGCCTTCCTCGGTAGCAGCAGCGGTAGGAAAGGTACGTGTGGAGGTAGGGAGGAGAGAAAAGCGTGCACCTTTCCCTCTTTCACACTGCATGCGCCTTCCTCGGCGGCGGCGGTGGCAGCGGGAAAGGTGCATGCGGAGCAAGGGAGGAGGGAAAGGTGTGCGTCTTTCCTTCCTCTTTCGCGCCACACACACTTTCCTCAATGGCAGCGGAGGCGGAAAAAGTGCATCCGGAGTGATGGAGGAGGGAAAAGCACGCACCTTTCCTTCCTTCTATATTCCGCTGCATGCGCCTTCCGCAGTGGAGGAGGAGGGAACTGCTGCTGTGGGGGCTGGATAAATGGCTTTGGTGGGCCACATGTGGCCCATGGGCTGTAGTTTGGGGACCCCTGCAATATGGGGTAGGTGACCCCCCCCCTTGGAAGAGGGAAAAGTGCCTACCCGGCCCTAGGGTGACCAGCATTCATTCATATTTTGCTGAGGGCGGGCAGGTGGGTCGCCAAATGAACACCTGAAGCAGGGGGAGGGGCCATCTGCTTAACCTTCTGCCCAGGCCTCTCCCACCTGCCATGACTGGTGAGAAGCACTAGTCTATGAGTTATAAACTGGTATTTCATGGAGGCTTCGATTGCTTGTTTCCGGCCAAATCCTTTGGCTGTCGGCAAGGCTTGTTAGGATTTCCTGATGCTTGAGAAATACATATTCCATTTTTTTTAAAAATGTCAATTGACTTTCCCTATTGATCCCATATGTAAACAGTAAAATAAAATATTCAAGCTCTTTATGAAAGAATTTATTAATTTTGATAACTGAAAATAACACCCATCTGTTAACACCTGGTCACTATCGTAGGGGTACAACTGTTTCCCTCACAACTATGACTATATTGTTTATTTTCTGTTCCATGGACACTAAAGTTTCAAAAAGTGTAATAGGGTTGGAAATGGAGCAAAGAGTAGTAAAGGTAGAGAAATTTGGTCAGTATTTTCTAAGGATCCAATACTAAACCTGCCTACTTATATAAACTCCACTTGTACTCTTTATATTTATTTTTTTCAGAAGAAAGAACCTTCAAAACCTGTAAGCACAGAAAGGGTTCTGCAATATAGTATTCAATATCTACTCCAAAGCACTATTTTACTAAGTGTTATTTTTTCCAGTGAGTCACATAATGTCATGTTATATCCAAATAATAATAGCCTCAGTTTAATCATCTTTGCTTCAGGCTTGATATGCTCTAGAATTTGTCTTCTTAGCAGTCCACCACATTTCAAATGAATTCATTTTTTCCTGTTGTTTTTCTTCACTGTCCGGCTTTCATAATCATACATAGAAATTGGAAATGCTATGAGTTGGATGATTCTAACTTTGGTTTTTTAGGGATATATCTTTACACTTGAGGCTCGTATTTCATTCCTTCATTGCTGCCTTTCCAAGTCTTACTCATCTTCTGATTCTTGATTGCAATCTCTGTTTTGACTAATGACTGAACAGATGTATAGGAATATCTTTAACCATTTTATAGTATTTAAAACTATATAAATCAGCTGATGTTATTGTTTTTGTTTTATTAATATTCGATATTATCCTATTTTTGTATATTTTTAACTTTTAACAATAGTTATTCCAAGTCTTTGCATGGGAGTAGCTTTTCAATGATGGCTATCTATGTTCAGTGAGAGTTGAATGTGGAAAAAACATGTCCTGGATTGGATAGCTGTGCGGCTGTTTAACATTTTTTTTTAATCCACCAGCAAAAACATAAATTGTTGTACAGAAGGAACCTAGAGCCCTTGCCTGCCCCCAACTGGTTTTCCTCTTGTGCATTCACATTCCACTTCCCGAAATTAAAGTTCTGAACTGGTTTTTGAAAGTGTACCTTTATTTTTATAAATACACTAGCTTGGGGGCCCGGCGGTGCCCGGGTTATTTGAGAACTGAATTGTTTGCCTTTGTTCCAAGTTTAGTCTCGATCCAGTGACAGTTGGCTTTAGTTGGTACGGGTGAACTACAACTCCCATATGCAAGTCCATGGTCGATCCCCCTCCAAACAGCTTCAGGATGTAAAGCAGGTCATGGGGACTCGATGTGTCAAGTTTGGTCTTGATCAGACATTGGTGAGGGTCACAGTGGTCTGGGGAAGTGAGTGAAGGTACTGTCAATCCCATCATCCATGGTCTGTTGCTCCCTCAAATGATAGGAGGATGTAAAGTGGGCCACATTGCACCTATATGTCAAGTTTGGTACAGTTTCATCATTCATGGGCATCACAGTGGTCTGTGGGAGTTGAATTGGATGAAGGTACTGGAAATCCCATCATCCTTGGTGCATTCTCCTGCAAACCACACCAGGACATAAATTGTGTGACATTGCACCTGTATGCCAAGTAAGGTACAGTTTCGTCTTTCATGGGTATCACAGTGGTCCGTGGGAGGTGAATCGGATAAGGGTACTGCAAATACCATCATCCAAGGTCCATCCTGCACCAAACCAGATCAGGACGTAAAGGGGGCCACATTGCACCTTTGTATCAAGTTTGGTACAGTTTTGTCATTCATGGGAATCACAGCGGCCTGTGGGAGGTGAATTGGATGAAGGTACTGCAAATCCCATCGTCCTTGGTCCATCCTCCCCCAAAATGCTGCAACATATAAAGTGTGTCATTTGGGATATATATACCAGATTTGGTTCAGTTCTGTCATATGTAGCAGTTGCTGTGGTCTCAAGAAGCGAGTGAAGGTACTACATGTCCCATCTGTGTGCCAAGTTTGGTCCAGTTCCGTCACTGGTGGGCATCGCAGTGGTCTGTGGGAATCTTAGCGATTGAAAGTACTACATATCCCATCACCCATGGTCCATCATCCTGCAAACGGCACCAGGACATAAAGCGCATCATGGGGTAGGCTCTCTGGAATTGTGGGAGTTGGAGTCCAAAACACCTGGAGGGCCCAAGTTGGCCCATGCCTGGTTTAAAGGCTTCCATAGAATCCTAGAGTTAGAAGGGGTGCCCATCTAGTTGAACCCCCTTCTGCCATAGAGGAAGACACCATCTAAGCCCTCCTGACAGATGGCCATCACAAATACGATTGGGAGATAGATAGAGTCCTAGATTTGAAAGGGGTCTCTGAAGGTCATCCAGTCCAGCCCCATGTGCCACAAAGGAAGAGACCATTCAAGCCCTCCCGACAGAAGGTCATTCCAACCATACATACCATTGAGACATTAATTAATTAATTAATTAATTTCTGATATTTCTCCCCCGCCTTTCTGCAATGGACCCAAAGTGGCTTGCAAGGTCATTAAGCCACGTGCTAACATCCACCATATAAATAAAACATAAAAGTAATGTCCAGCAATAGTAGTATAAATAAGAAATAGCAGGGTTCAGTGGGGGCAGGTGAACTACAACTCCCATGTGCAAGTCCATCATCCATGGTCCATCCCACTCCAAACAGGGCCCGGATGTATAGTAGGCCATGGAGACTGTATGTGTCAGGCCTGTTAGAGTGAGTAGGCCAAAGCCTGCTCTGTGGTAGTTTTTTGCCTCAGTAAAAACTTGGGGGGGGGGGAGTAAACGATCCTTAAAAGGAAAGAATAAAAAGATAGTCATTATTTTCTCTTTAGTCTGCTGTGAATAGTATTTACATACTGCCGCCTTACCTTGTTGAAGGAGAGTGCTGTATCCAAAAGACACAGGCAAAAGCTGCTCTGTTTGGAACCATGTGGAACAGGGAAGATGGCTGCCTCTTTTGCGGCCTAGCACAATGGAGCCAGGCTGCAAGGCCTGAAACGTGTTAGCAAAATGATCAAAGGAGGCTTGGATTGGGACTTTGGGGGCTAGAAGTGTTCATAAGCATATCATTAAAAAGATAATAACAATGTTCTCTGCTGTCTTTTGAGGAAAGTAGGGCCTTACAAAGAAGTTGAAAGCTGAGGCAAGATGGCGTCCTCCTTTTCGGCCTAGCAGCGAGGGGCCAGCCTGGAAGACCTTAAACATGTCAGCAGAGGGGCCAAAGGGGGCCATCCGTTGTCAGTGGGTTCATGGGGTGATGTGTGTCAAGTTTGGTCCAGATCCGGCCTTTCTGGTGGTGGCAGTGGTGTTTTGGATTACCAAAGTGTAGGCCGAAAGCTGTTAACTGTCCCAAAGCTAGCTTCGTTCTGAGGAGAGAAGTAGGCCGAACGAAGCCAGTTGGTAGTAGTTTTTCCCTCAGCGATCCCAGTGGCCTATGAAAGTGGCGGCCAATCAGAGCTGGCCCATATTCCGGCCGGCCAATCAGAAAGCTGATCCATATTCTGCCAGGCCAATCAAAACGCGAGCACATATTCCGCCAGGCCAATCAAAACACTGATACATACTCCGATACAAACATTCACTTTTATTATAAATATAGATATAGATTAACAATAAATGTGAAATGATGCCACAGAGAATATTATACCTTATTTTGTATTTATAAAACTGTTCCTGAGTTGCATTTCAATACACTTTTCCATAAAAAATAACTTTAGAGAAATTAAAAGGGATATTATTTTATTATTTTATTTCTTACCCACCTCTCCTTGTGACTTGAGTTAGGTTCCATCATAACTAAAAACACCTAAGAATTATAAACATTCTATAAAATACACATATTAAAACATATTATACAAAATAAATATTAAAATGCACAGAACAAAGATTAAAACACAAGATGTGAGTTTAAAATTCCTGATTAAAACTGATTGGGTAGGCCTGACAGAAAAGATAGATTCTCAAATGTGTTTTAAATTCTAACAGCTCATTTAGCTGTATGGGCTCTTCCTACAGATCATTTTACAGTCTTGGGGCAACCAATGAAACCCAACACAGTACCCAACACAGCAACTAGTAGATTTCCCCTCTCAGTACCTCAGATATTCTCCAGAGAGTTAAGGAGTTACTTTGTAAGTCCAGGGAGGTCTGTATGGGAAGGAGACAAGGAAACTTCTGTTTGCATGGCCAATCATCCAGCTGTGAGATTAGATTTCACCTCTTAAGTTCACTGTTCCAAACTTCTCTTTTATGAATCCTTAGGTAAAGGTTTTCCCCTGACATTAAGTCTAGTCATGTCCGCCTCTGGGAGTTGGTGCTCATCTCCATTTCTAAGCCGAAGAGCCTCCGTTGTCAGTAGACACCTCCAAGGTCATGTGGCTGGCATGACTGAATGGAGCGCCATTACCTTCCTGCTGGAACAGTACCTATTGATCTACTCACATTTACATGTTTTCAAACTGCTAGGTTGGCAGAAGCTGGGGCTAATAGTGGGAGCTCACCCTGCTCTCCGGATTTGAACTGGCGACCTTTAAGTCAGCAAGTTCAGCAGATCAGTGGTTTAACCTGCTGCGCCACCAGGGGCTCCCATGCATCCTTACTGTGACAATAATTTTTAAAAGAGCACCAAGTAGAGAACCAACACAATGGGATTAAAATAGTCAGATAAAGCTTGAGTTGTGAAAGAAACAAATTTCTCTTAAAAGTTTTAATGCAAACCTAAGTACCTATGACCTGTTTGACAAGCACTGACATTTCCATTGATCAGTTTGGAGACTCATTAATTACAAGTATGCAGGTTGTGGATTCAGCATGCCCCAAACCAAAGGGCATATAGGTCTGGCCAAATTTGGCACTTTGGTACATCAGTGGAATTTAGGCCAGTTACTGAACTAAATATTCTGGAGAGAGGTAGAGCAGAAGCAATATGTTTATTTATGGCATCTCTGCCATATCATCTTCTCTAGCAGTGCATTAGTGCAGTGTTAAATGAAATCTGCTTATTTAAAATCCTTTTAAATAGTGTTTAAATATTTCCTGCTGATACAATCTGCTAAAGTGGTTATCCTTGCTGCAGATTTCAGTTAACCTTGTCGCAGATACTAAGCTGAAAGCTACACACACTTTTAGGAGCTTTGATTAGGAAGCAAAACCTAATGGTGTCATTATAATACCACAGCTGGACAAGCTTCTGGAGGCCTTGTCCTTTGATCAGATTTGGGTAACCTAATAAGTCTAGAGAGAACACACAATGTCCCTGTTGCTGAGCTCCCAAGCTATGTAGGAAACTCTCTAAAAATAAATGCATACAGATTAATTAAAAAATACAACAAAAAGATCTGAAAAGTCCTACACAGCCACACAGTGGACAGGACATAATTTTTCACTGATATCACAAATTATCATCTTTTTTATACAAAAAATCAAGGAGATCCTGTTTACTGGCCTGTATTTTCTCATGTAGCCACTGCAACAACTTTTTTTTTAAAAAAAAAGTGTAATCCAATTCACATTTATGCAAATAATATTTATTATTGTTGTTATTATTATTGTTATTATTATTTATTTCCCGCCTGTCCATACAACCCAAGTTCCTTACAGCATGGTTAAAATGCATCATCATAATTAAATACATTCAATAAAAACATATATTTATTCCATTGGTTTCAACCAAATTTGCTTGCCAAAATATAGACATACAATTGCGACCTATTGTTCAAATTTAAAAAATATATTCCCCATACATGTCTATACTATCCTGATGTATAACTCATTAATGTCTAGGTGCTTTTAATAAAAGGCAATATGCCACTTTAAATGTACTTTAAAGATAACCCTTTGATATTTCTTTTAAAAAAGAAACAAGTTTTCTAAATTGAATTTTCATTAAGGGAATTCCTACAATTGTGTTCATTACTGTTCTTGGAATATAAACAGTTGTGTTAATTAGTTCACAGAATAAGCAACTCTGAGTGTAAGTGATCCTAGAATCACTGAGCAATGGCTAATGCTGTAATACAGATTCTTATAATGGGAGGTGGAAATATAAACTGAAAATGAAAAATTGTATTTGAAGGGAAATGATGCTGGAAGAGTACATTATTGAAATTACAAGAACTGTGACCTATATAGCAGTACAATTATTGTTGCCTGGCTGTTAACCCCTGGGCTGTAACTGAACATTACAGGTGTATCACATCACACGCACCTGCTACACTGGAGATTTACCTGGCCTAAGATGGTAATGAATGATGGCAACACAACCAGCGGATATAGTAGAGACCCAAAAGCGATACAGTTTATTATCGTCCTCCTAAGATTTAACATTTAACAGTATTCTCCTGTGAGGCACATGGGGAATAATATTACACATTATATGGAAGTTTCCACTTACTGCTGAAGGACGCAAATCACCCTTGAAGCCATTGTAAGTGTTAGCTACTTCAGGAGAGAACGTGAGCCATTTTCTGCTTCCATTAAGTTACTAGATATTGTGTGACTGAATTGGTTAGAAACGGGCTTGCCTGTCTTGTCTAAATTTCTTAGTGGATTATTTAAAAACGTTTTCAATGTACTATCTCTCCTTATGCAACTTAATGCATCAGTGCCATAAAGCTGTATTCCAGTTTTCTAAGGGTAAGATACCTTCCTTACTCTCTTTTAAGGAACTTTCTCTCTGAAAAAAACTTACTGCTTTAACATATTAACCAGCACAGTTAACATGACCATTACAATGCAAACATTTTAATATATTGATATTCTGAAGTTCATACTGTTACATAGAGTCCTTGGTTCCTATCTTCTGTGAGCCTTTCTGGAACACATGTAGCACACGAGTGAGTAGCTTAGTGGTGCTAATAGTTCATCCTTCTGCAACTCTGACTCTAGGTTTTTTTTTTTATTGGACAAGTGACTATCTTGCTAATAGGGCTGGACAAAAACTACATTTCTAACCAGACATCAATGGAGCAAAAGTGCCTGTCTGGAATTATTTATCTGGAGTATCCGATTTTCCTAAAATGAGATTCAGACAAAAAAGGGACATGAGCTTCTTTTTTTAAAGGAAGAGTTTATTTACCAAATTAGTAGTTGAAAAGTTATCTAGAGTTATAGAAGTGCTGCTGGCATGATAGTATAGGAATAGCTTGAATGCTCATCTGCCTACCTCCTGCAGCAAGATCTTATGGAGCATTATTTTGCCATTGAACCAGTATGTCATTCCACCTGCAAATTGAACTACTGCTGCAGCTGAAGCTGTGTTTTATACTCATTACCCAAATTATTGACATAAGCCATTCTAGCCTTTTAGTTGATTTTGCATCCCATCATGTTTTACTGTTATTCTAAAATATGTTGCTTTATGTCTGACTTGAAGCTTATTATATGAAGTGCTATAAAGCTTCAAAAGTTGTTATAATTTTACAGGATAGATATATTCATAGCCATCACGCAGATATATATACCTGTCCTATAAATTTGTTACTAGTTAAAGTTGACATATTACAAAAACAAATACATAGTGTATAAGCACGAGAATTAAGTAACATAAATCAAAGCATATAAGGAAAACATCAGATTAGCATTCTTTAAGTAAGGCATAAAGTTAATGTTTTAAGATTATTATCATGAAAAAGATGGGGAAAGAGTTCATTACTGTTCCAATGATGGCATTACTGCAAATACTAAACTCCATTATGGCAGATGTGCAGTATAAATGCAGCTTCAGCCTGCTGGTATTGATTTCTTTTTATGCCATTCCTAGCAAATGTCTATAATGACATGTAAATACATATCTGGATTCATAATGTAGGAATAGTGTTATTATTTAATCATCCTAATAAAGACTATGTGACACAAGGTCTGCAGACTAAGTGGAAAAAAAGAGTGAGCTAGAGAAAAAGCAGATTTTCATGCTGATGAAACTCTATTGCCATGGACCCAATAGCTAAAAAGCATGCCCTTGCTAATGGTTGAAATATGTTATCATTTTTGTGATAATTCTGATGCACACAGCAAGTGAGTTGATGGCCGGAGTCCAGCACAAAGTTAAGTGATATTTTCTAATCCAAGGTCATGGATTCTAGATATGGTCTTGCATTAGATCAACTAGTCTTTAAAACAGTTGAAGCAAGGCACTGCCTGCTATATTTCTCACATAGTGGTTTTTCCACAAGACTGTAATTCTGATAATAGCCTGCCTGATAATTTTGGATTACAATTCCCATCATTTATTACTTTTGGCTGTGCTGGATGTTGGACTCCTCAAATCTGCCACCCAGCATGGCCAGTAGCCCTACTGACTAGAGGATTTTGAGAGTTGCTGTTGAAACCCCTACTTTTTCAGCCCCTAATTACAACTTCATTTAATGCAATGTGAGGTAAGCCTCTCATGGTGTAAAAGCAAATCATAGTTAAAAGTAAATCAAAAGTTAGAAAAACAAACCCTGATCCCCCAAATCTGTGGGTCAATTTTCTCTAAGCATCAACTGGTGGTGACTGAGTAATAATATTTTTGGCTGTTCTAGAAGTATGATGTAAGCCAACAGTTCTTAAAGTGTGCTCTGCGGAGTCCATGGGGTTACGGGAAGCATACAGAGGAACTCCACACTTCCGTCCCTCTCCCTCCTCTTCACCCTCCAAGTGTGCATGGTGGGGGCTGTCCCTCCTCCATTCTCTTTGCTCCCCCTCCAAATGTGCACATTGGCTTTTCCTCCTCTTTCCTGCTGTTTCCCCTCCAAGCACACACACAGTGGCATATTTCCCACTGCCAGGAAGGGATCAAGCGAGCCAGGGAATGAATGCATCATGTGAAGGAGGACCTGGCTGAGGCGGAAGTCAAGTCCTCTCTCGGTCTTCGTTCCCATGGGTGGGTCTCCTTCCTGCTCCTGCTAGCAGCCGCATTTGCAGAAGCATTTTCCTCCTGGGGCACAGACCGTTTCTCCCACACCCACTTGCCACCCAGGCCCATTCCCCTGCACCCCCTTGTCATGCAGACCCTTTCCCCTGGAAGCTTTCCCTTGCTTCCAGAACCCTATTTCCCTCCCACTGTTCAGGTGGTGCTTTGATTGTGCTTTTACTGCATGGCAGAAGGGGGTTGAATGGGATGGCCCCTGGGGTGCTTATATTGCTACTACCACTACTATTATTATTAAAAGGCTCAATGGCCATCTGTTGGGGGTGCTTTGACTGTGCTTTTACTGCATAGTAGAAAGGGGTTGGACTGAATGGCTGGATTACCATCTGCCAGGGGTGCTTTGTGCTTTTCCTGCATGGCAGGAGGGAGGTGGACTGGATGGCCCCTGGGGTCTTCCACTGAAATGCTGTTAAGTTTATGTTGGTTAAAATTGTTCTTCATTTTAAATATTGTATTGTTTTTTCTTTCTTTCCTTTTTGTTTGCACTACAAACAAGATAGGTGCAGTGTGCATAGGAATTTGTTCATGTTCCCCCCCCCCCCCCCCCCAGTTCACATAAACACTCTCCATTCATTTGCCACTGGCCTGGCCCATCTGTCAAATTTTAAAACACAATGCATCAAAAAGTCTTTCCTCTTTTTGATATGGAAGATATATCAAACTTGCAAAACTTTAGTATTACAAGTAATTAGTGTTTGGGTAACAGAGACCAAGAATTGGACGCAACATAATAAAGTGTTATGTAATGTTTTCCTCCTTGCCCTCTATACCATTTTCCTTCTCCTCATCACTTTAGTAGATATTTGTTACAATTTAATTTACTAACACGAACACCTTACCTGTTCTCTTTTCCCTACGATACCCTCTGGAAAAAAAATATATTTGGAAATTACTAATGAAAGAATTAC
This sequence comes from Anolis carolinensis, assembly GCF_035594765.1. NCBI lineage: Eukaryota > Metazoa > Chordata > Lepidosauria > Squamata > Anolidae > Anolis > Anolis carolinensis. The sequence goes on along the minus strand of NC_085841.1, from coordinate 33,428,730 downwards.
CAAAAAGTTTGCTAATGCCTGATATATATACATTATATATAATATCTATCTATATAAAAGAGTGATGGCATCAGGGCAGCAGACAAAACAACAAAACTACAGGCTCCCCAACCTCAAAATTTGACAACACAACCCATCATTCACGGCTCTAGGTTGATACAACAAAAAGAAAAGAAAAATAAAGTCCAAATTACAGGGAGAGGAATAATAGTTTTTATCCAATTGCTGCCAGTTTGAAGGCTAAGCTCCACCCACTTGGTCTCCTAGCAACTTACTCAGCCCAGGGGACAGGCACAGTTAGGCCTCACTTAGGCCTCTTCCACAGATTATCAGATTTTAACTGGATTATATGGCAGTGTAGACTCAAGGCCCTTCCCAAACAGCTATATAACCCATTTAGAATCTTATATTATCTGCTTTGAACTGGATTATCTTGACTCCACACTGCCATATAATCCACTTCAGTGTGCATACTAAACATAAAGACAACCATACAACAGACATTCAATACCACCACTACCTCAACAATTTCTCACCAACACCACCAGACAATGCCACAGCAACGCGTGGCCGGGCACAGCTAGTATAATATAATATATAAACATTTATTGGGGCTCCACAAGAAACTTTCATTTCAAAAAGTGCTTCTCGGCTGAAAAAGTTTGAGAACCCCTGATGTAAGCTATGGCTGGACAATGTACATTCTTTACCATTGGCTATATTAGATATTAGGTAGGCAAATCCTTGGTGATTTCTTCCTTGCATGCAATGAGAAATATGTACAATAGTTTTCTCCCTGCTGTGGGAGAAAATGAACATTTCTCTGCACTATTCATCCCGTATTTCAATACCTCACATAGAAATTATTCTGCATGCACAAATATTTGTTTGTTGTTGTTTTGCATTAAAAACAGTTTTAGACGCATAAAAAGTTTCCTGTACAGGTATGTGTACATGCACATGCAGGAACCACACATCCAATTTTTGCACAGAAAATGGGGAAGGGGGATAGAAAGTGTGTTTTTCCTAATATAGGAAATCTTTTCTTTTGTGTAGAGGGCATGGAAAATGTATGTGCTTTTTAACACATAATTATTCCTATGCAACACTTGGCTAGATTATTAGTTTTCCCATCAGGGTTTCCTGATTTTTGGGATCCAATTTCTTTGGCCTAGGAATGAATGAAATAAATCCTGTGCTTCAACCTGGAAACAAATAATAAGCATTTTATTTTTTGTCCCTACTAGCTATGATCACACAATTTATAATCCATCCATACTGGAGGGGTGCACTCACTTTCCCAATCTTAAAAGCTAACTATTGCATAAAATATATACATGTATCATTTGTACTGTAAGTGATAAGCATCCCAGGGTATTTTAATTCTTCCAGTGCAGCTCACTTGCAAGTAAAACTTTCAATTACTTTTTAAATCATCAAACATTGCTGCCAGCTTCTGAAAATATGAATAGAATTTCATTCTTAATTACTATGATGCAAATATTAATGTATAAACATTTTAATGTAACCGTGAATGATTCTATGACTCCAACACAGGGTTTTTTTAGGATATACTACATTACTAAAAATCTTCTCTCCCAAATCTAGTTTATGCACATAACAAGGCACACCATGCAATGTATCAGTTATTTAAAGTGTTTTGATAACTAAAAAATGGATAGCTCTTAAGGTACAAGGGGTTTTCCCTTCTGTCAGCTGAAATACTCTGGACTCCTGTGGTGTTGCTGGCAGAAATTAATAGCATTGTTCCCACATCAGCCAACCATTTTTCCTTGTAGTGTTAAGTTGCAGTAGGAAGGTGAATTTATGCATTATTGAAATCTTTCTGTTTACATTTATATGCAAATATAGTACAGGGAATGGAAGCTGAACAATAACCAAAGCAGTATAAAATGTATGGGGGAAGAATGAAGAGGTGGAAAATTTGAGAGTCCCCATCTTGAAAGACAAGATGGGATTTTTGTTCAAATCAAAATCTTGAAAACAAATTGTTTCCAGTTTACAAGAAGGTTTGAAAAGTTTGAAATCAGATTGTTGATAGCTAATAGGAAAATATTAATAGATGTACAGTAGAGTCTCGCTTATCCAATGTAAATGGGCCAGCAGAACATTGGATAAATGAATATGTTGGATAATGAGAGATTAAGGAAAAGCCTATTAAACATTAAATTAGATTATGATTTCACAAATTAAGCACCAAAACATCATGTTATACAACAAATTTGACAGAAAAAGTAGTTCAATACACAGTAATGCTATGTAGTAATTACTGTATTTACAAATTTAGCACCAAAATATCACGATGTATTGAAAACATTGACTACAAAAATGTTTTGGATAATCCAGAACGTTGGATAAGCGAGTGTTGGATAAGTGAGACACTACTGTATTTCAAACACACACAGATATACACACAAATTCATGAAAAGATATTGGTTAAATAACTACAATAAGATGCCTTCATCGGTGTATTATTTCTTCCAGTTTCAGTTTTCAATGGATGCTGTTACTGGAAGTTTGTTGGTATAATTTGGTCCACTAGTGTGACTGTATAGTATGCTTGGTCTGGAGGTTGACCCCTTGTGTGTAAGCATCTGCAGTCTAGCAAATGCAATCTACCAAAAAGTCTAGATCTGAGCTATAAGGTCCTAATCAGGTCTTTGAATTATGCTCAGAGTTACGACCTTGTCACACAGCTGCCGAAGTTGCTTCACTTCATTGTGGGGCATGAGGAATCCAGCACCCCACGCCCCACATTGCCTGGCTCCAGCTGAGCGTGATCACATGGAGGAAGCATGGAGCAAGTGACTTCCCCCATTGAGTCTAACGGCAACATGGTAAGTCTCCCATGTTGCCATGGGCTCCCCACCCTCTTCAACCCACATGTACTCCAGTGTACTTCCAGTTGCACACTCAACTGAAACTATTTTCTTGTTCCCTGTGTGGGATATTTTCAACAATGAAAATTTCAGCATTGTTGTTGATTGATTGCAGATTTTGAAAATGTGTGCCTTGGCTTATTGTGTTTCTCTGAGTCTCATCTTGTCCTCAGAAGTACTTAACTGCTTTTTAATTTACACATGAAACATCTGTGAAAGACTTCTGTATTTGAGAAGATTCAACAAGACACAACATGCTCATCTAAATCCAGGGCCCCTTCCACACAGCTGAATAAAATTCCACATTATCTGCTTTGAACTGGAATATATGGCAATGTGGACTCAGATAACCCAGTTGAAAGCAGATATTGTGGGATTTTCTGCCTTCAGATCTGGGTTATATAGCTGTGTGGAATGCCCCAGGAAAGCCATTTAAACTTTACTCTTCCTCTCTCACTCTCAGTCACCCTCCTCCTCACAGCGAGCCATGTGCCTGGTGGAGGAGGAGGCCTGGCTGATGGCTGCAAACAGGCTCCACTGAAGGTGCAGTGCTACCTCTTGTGAGAGTGTCTCGTGCAGCTTGGTGGGGCCTCCTCTTCTGCTAGGCACATGGCTCACCCCAGCCTGCTCACATAAGATTGGGTGACAGATGAAGAAAGTAGGCCCTGTCCTGCTCCTGGCAGAAAAGGAGGCCCTGCCGAAGTCTACAGACCCTGCTTAAGATGATGGGTAATACTCTTGTGCTTTTGTGGTAAACCTTGACCCGTTTTGTGTCCCGGCTTTTGTTGGGGCCCCAATCTGTTTTCAAGAGCCTCCCAAAATCGGTGAGGGGTTTGTTTTTGTAGACTATTTTGTAGACTATTATGGGGTGGCTTCCCATCCACTGGCTCCCCTTTTTGGCATTCTTCTTACCTGCTGTTGTTCCTCTAGAGTAAGACGCTCAGCTGCAGGCGTGTTCCCAGTCTGCCTGCCACTTCACCAGCCACCACACACGCCCTGCAACACTCTCTGAGTGTGTGTGTGGCGGGGCCTGCAGGCAGGCCCGGAGCAAGCCTACAGCCTAGCTCCAGGCCTGCCTACATGCAGGCAAGGAGGCAATTTCGGCTTGACATAAAAACATGCTTTTATATTGAGCAGATTTTCATGTTGTGAGGGGGATTCCTGTTTTGTACTTCCGAAGAAATGAAAGACACAAAAGAAACAGGACAAATGGCAGGAATGAATTTCACACACATGACTAGTGGATACTCTTATGCCAGAGGCCTTCAGCGAGGCTTCTTCCCCCCCTCAGGCATACATCTTGCACCAAGCCCAGCTCAGGTTAGGGTTTGCTTGCATAAGGCCAGGCAACAGAGAAGAACCACCCCAAGCCCTGTGGGGCTGCCTCCTACACCAGGTATTTTAAATCTGTGGTTCTTATTACTCCTAAGTGGTATTCTTACTTTATTTCCATGTTGCCTTTTAATTATCACTTTGTTTAAATTTGAGCACTGTTTTGGGCACAAACTGGTTTAGGCACCTTTAATAGAAATAAGAGGAAATAGGTAGTATTGGTGAAGAAATCAACTAAGCTTCTTAAGGAAGGACTTTTCAAAGTATGAGTAATCAAAATACCCTCTCCTGTCCCAGGATGTTCTGGATGGCATATCCTCCTCTTGTTTTGGTTTGATAAGGACAATTCTGTTTAATCCTATGTCATCCCACTTTCTAAACTGTTTTGAAAATGTCCCCCACCTTTCCCATTTGTCCTTTCTTGTATTGTAGCAAGCTGAGTTCACACTGAAAAAGTACTTCGCACTCTGTTAACTTAAAGAGGGAAGCAAAGAGAGGTGAGGTAAAATCTTGCATTCCCTGGTAGGTTCAGGCAAAACAAACAATCAAACAAACAAAACAGACATAGCTGCCCTATCTTACCAAGACCTAGAGTGTTTGTCAGTCCTCATAACTTTGTCATCTTGACCAAATGTGGGTGTTCCTTGACAACACATGTCCTAGTTTTCATTTCTGAAATGTTAGAGAGCATGGGGGTGATGGTTTAATAACTTCAGGAACATTACTGTTTTATTATTCAACCACTGTTGAGTTGCTTATGGGAATGCAATCTAAAGAGATTGGGGCAAGACAAAATGAGGTACTCTCATGTATATCTTCTCAGCCTCCTTCAGGAAAGGTCATCATATAATAAAAAGCCCCCATGGTTGCAGTGTTCTTATATTTTAGATTGTTTCTCATGCCTAAGTACTTGCACCATGATGACATTGACCTAATATGCTTGTTGAAAATAACAAAAGCTATGTATAGCCAGTGTCTTAAAAGAAAAGGCTATTCTAACAATCAGCTTTAATGGATAATGACACTTCTAACCTGGGTACCCAGGGAAGCTAGCAAAAAAACAGAAACAGAACAGAGGGAATTGAAAAATATACCTTGATCTGTGTGCTTGAGATTGGGGAATTCAGAAGTCTCTTAAGGGTTCACTACTTGTGAATTATGCATCTCACACTCACTAGTAGGCGTAAATGCATAATTCTAATCTGTTCTTATTATTTATTTATAACACACCAGTAGAATGTAAATTGTCTGCCTCTTTTCAACAAGCTTATCATGCCATTTAAGGTATGCAGATATTTCTGTGGAGTCTACATAGACAATTTGCCTAGGCGGGCACATTGATTCCAATTAAAGGGCATATAAACTGCTAATGATAAATTTAACTTGCTCTCTCTGGCTCACAGGTGGTCTGCGCAGGGGGTGTTGCAAGAGAAAGTCAACAGAAAATTATTCATCTTGAAATAATATCTGCAATACATCTTAAACCTCCTGGCTTTAACTCCCACACACCCACCTGTGTTTATGGTAGTTAAAAAAAAAGAGGAAAGGATATTGCAGGATATAATTTAAGCCTAGTTTCTTACCCTCTGGCATTTGAGGCTAAAACTGGCAAGGGAAAATTATGGTGGTGAGGATCAATGCTGCACACATGGGGTTTCTCACTGACTGTGTCACCCATTAAGAACAGTTCATCTCTTAAATGCAAGCTATACATGATGTAGTTTGCTCTTAAGTGTAACATCTTTCTTTCACAAGTAACTGGGGGATCACTGGGTCTGGGCCACTGCTTTAACCTTTTATTCTCTACTGAGGTCTTAATCCAGACTGTGGTTCCCATTCCTGTTATACATGGAAATAAAAGCTCCCATTTGTTCTAGTGGGAAGTCCTTGTTCTAGTAGCTAATCATAGAGTTGGAAGAGATCATGAAGGTCATCCAATCAAATTCCCCGCTATACACAATCAAAGCACTCCTGAAAGATGCCTTGTTTCTTCCAGAATGGAACCCAAGGTTCCCAGAAAGAGTCAATTAAAAAGCCTGAACAATAAAAATTTTAAAACAATTATAAACCCCACATAAATAATACAAAGTCTTGGAAAAGACAAGTAAATTGAAAAATAAAACACCCCAATAAATTTCCAGGCACACTTGAAAGTGGTGTTTATCAGCTACAAAGTTCTCTACAAGCTACATCAAAGCTATGTGAACAACTATATTTTCCTGCAATTATGACTCCTTAAATGAAGTATTTGAATAACTTGTCTCATGTTTGCATCTTTTATACTTTATGAAATGCATTTGTACTTTTTTATTTCAATGCTCTGTTCAAATACAATATGTAGCACACAAATTGCCTCTAATCCTGATCTAGCGCTTTTCATTTGATCATGTATTTTTTCCTCAAAGTTTCAAAATAACACCTTAAATTGAATATTGACTGATAGCTGCCCAGCAGGATTTGAACTGTCATGTAGCTTAAATCAGTCAAATGTTTCCAAGTAAACATATTTCGGATCAGAGTGTAAGAATCTGATTTGGAGCAATCAGTCCTTGATTTCGTACAGTAATTTCACATTTATAGGTATATAAACTTGATATGATAGAATTGTAAAATGATTGTTCACAATAGCTGTTTCTCTAACAGGATTTCTCATAGTACCTGGATGTGAACTGGCTGTTTTAACACTGTGAATGTCTTTCTCCCCTTCTCCTTTTCCCTTTTTACATTACTGAAGTTACTCTTCATTTATTTGCAAGGATACATGATCAGGATTGGGACCAGCATGTCTGACTCTTCACTAATTGAAATGAGAAAGCAAAGAAATATTAATTAAGCCATGGATGGCGATGTAATGACCTCATTTAAACCAACCATGCAAAGAAATTCAGATTTAATACTGAAAAATAGGGCTCACATTTGAGGCCAATAGATGAACCTTATGTAGATGGATATTTACATAGATATAACCGCATTTATATTTGCTCTGTTTCACCAGCATGACAGTGATTAGAATATGGATCTTGATACTTTAAAAAATGCAAAACAAAATAATTGTCCATCCCTCAGTTTTATCTAGATTTTTAAAATGCAATTCACAGCTTGAGCTCCAAATAAGAACCAAAATTTCATGAAAACGCTCAACAATAAGCTAATCATGGATCTGTTTGGATTGTTTTGCAATAGATTTACAAACTGTAGGAAAGAATGCCAAAGCCTAGCCTACTACTAAATTCCCTTTCTTCATCATTACATTTCTGCAGATTTTATCCACATTTTTAGAGCAACATAAGTGCCTCCAGTTTACAAAAGAGTCACTTCTAATATTTATGAAAGCAATGTTTTTGTAACTCATGTTTGTAACTCATGCCTGTGTTAATCTTTTCTAAAGATACCCTGGAAAATCATCTCAAATGTTCACTAGAATTTAACACAACATCATGATGGTTTAGATGTCAGTGGCACCATAAAAATAAACTGTGAAACTTCATATACACATAGGTTTTTTGACATGAGCTATTATGCGGGTGTCACTGTATATACAGCCAATGACCACTGGAGTTTCACCACCTGTGATATTAAATAAAGGAAAATGTCTAAAACCTGTCGCCCTAGAAATCTCAATTCTGCATGCTGGGCAGAGTTATAACTCTCCTTATTCATCCTTTGAAAGCATGCACATGATGAATGATAAACAGAAAACATTTCTGTCAAAAGTGTGACTTTAAAGTGATGCGTACAGGTTTAGAAACTTGTCTAAATAATAAAGATTCACAGCACAGTCATGCATGTCTTTTCAGAAGAGTAGGTCCTATACTTTTGAATGAGATTTATTTTCCCCTGACTATGTATAGGCTTACTTATCTCATAGTAATTATTCTAAAGGTCTTGCCCTCTGATGACAAACACTGTCTACATCAACAAGCAGTACCAGGGTATTCAGCCATGCTTCATTGCTGCTGATGTGCTGTCTACCCACAGGAATTACAGTATACACCTATAAAACAGTGGTTTTATTTTAAAGGTTTTTAAAGCTTAGTCCAGCAATTAATTTATACATTTATTTATTTCTTGACTACATGATCATAACAAAAATTATAGTCCATAACTGCAGAACAACTGACTCAGTGAACAGGATCTGAGGTCTCAATTTCAAAAAGATCAACTAGAACTTTAGTGCTTCTTCTAGTGTATTCCCTTCCATACCTAAGCAGTTGTTCCTTCTTAACTTCTTAATATTGGTTGAAACAAAGTGAAAATGATAGCATTATTGAAAGAAAAAAGCTGGTAGCAACATTATTTGGGGAAACATCACTTCCTGTAATGTTGAACTCAGGTGAGTTCCTTCCAAACTACTTTGAAAGCATGGCCAGGAAAAGCATTGTTTGTAAACAATAATACCACGTTGTCAGGGAATTTGTGAACCTTCATGTGGTAAAAAGCTTTCAGCCCACATATGCTTGTTTTCTCCTTAGAAAGTGCACTGAGCAACATTATTACTTTCTTGCTTGAGGGAACCATCAGTACCTTCATAATAACAGCAACCATTAAACCAATTACCACCCACATCTGAGTCCTATTTGCATGTCTAACAACCAGAACACCTCTCAGACTTTACACTAAGGAAAATGTAAAAACTATCAGCCTTTACAGAGTAAAGATTGAATGTGGGCACAGAGAAAGAAACAATGAAGGAATGTGTGCATACAGAGTGTGGGCACAGAGACAGAATTATCAAAGAAGTAGAAAATGCACATTGTCAGAAGGATAGAGGATATAATAGCTAGAAGTATGTTGTTGCATAAACAAGCAAGAGACATGGTTTTACTATCCTGATGAAACATAAAATTCTACAGATTTTTTTTTAAAAGGTAGTGGCTAGCCTTTAATTTACTAATGTGGGAGTGAGTAATATCACTTTAAAAACATTCAATTTCTATGAAGAGTTAAAATGAAATCATTCCTTGTTTATTGGTTCACGTTGTAAATTGAGATCAATGAAATTCTTCCAACAATTGCCTGAAATCAATGGCAAAATAGTATATAATTTGAGATCTGTATTGCAAATTAGAGTTTGACATTAATGGGCAAGGTTTCTGTACACTGGGGTGCATTTTCTTATAATATATAGAGGGATAATTCCTGTGGATCCATTTCTAATGCCTCTTATAGTGATCTGTTTTTCATGTCCACAATTGCCTACATTTGCGCTTATGCAAATAACCCAATCAAGCAAATGGAAAACAACGTGCTGCAATCAGGAGGGCTTGACAAGCAGTAACCTCAGAGTTTTAGGGGAGTGCCCAGGATGTAGATTTATGTTCCTACCTGGATCTGTAGAAACAATTGATCCATTATGAAGCACTTGAATAGGTCAATTTCAGACAAGCAGTACAAGTCAGATCAGATGCGGCATGTAATTGATGTTGGTTTGATTTAAATATGCAGTTTCTATAGTTCACCACCAGCCAAAGTAAAGCTTGATTTCTTCTAGCATGGTTGTGCCTCACCATCCTTATTTTGTGGCGACTTCTTCTCTTAAAGATATGAAAGAACTAATTCAGCATATGAAGAAACAGGGAAATATTCCACCCATACAAATGAGTACTAGATGTGAAGCAGGTGTACTACATACCTTTATAGGAGAAACTGCAAAATGAGCAAAAAAAGAAGAAGAAAAGGTTGGCCACTTCAGGTTACAGGAAGATTCTGTATCTGGGAATGCTAGAAACAGATATAAGTCGATTGTTCCATTATATATAATCTTAAGAGAGTGTAATTTTGCTTTTTCATCTAGAGATGTTTGTGTGCATCAACAGAAAATGCTGATTTTTCAAGATTAGGGAGACCTCTGGACCTGCTGCAGTTGACAACCCTACTTTTTATGTCCCCCACCCAAGACAATGAATTTTGGAGTAGTTGCCTTCAATCTAATGATACTTCTTTCTTGTATATTAAGCATTTCTGACATATCAGCAGGGGAAAAAAGTTTTAGAAGCAATTAAAACAAGATTCGTTATGAAATTGACCTGGTATATTTGCAGATTTAACTTTTACAGATTTGATTATTCATATATTTGATTAAAATGTCTTTCTAGGAATCTCTAGGTCCTCTAGTGTGACTCTATGATCAGCTTCTGCTGAAAGTTTTCATAAGAGTCATGGCAGAGAACCTAGAGATTTCTATAGAGAACACCTCCAATACGATCCAGCAGAGGTTGACCATTAAGTCATTTGGAGAAACTATATTCCCAGAGATGTGTTTGCTGAGGTAAAAAAATGCAATTTTATTATTTATGGTTTTTCATTTTGTGGGGGACCTGTGCTCCTAAGCCCAGAGAATGTAGGGGGCTGATTGTAGTACCCTAGTACTATGTACAGCTGCTCATGTTAGATCTCAAAACCTTAGCAGGGCTGAATCTGGTTAGTCTTTCACTAGGTGACCAAATATCACTGGAATATAGGCCTGTGTGAAACCCTGGGGAACCACTGCCAATCAGAGCTGATAGTACTCGGCTAGTTGGGACAACAGTATGATTCAGGCTGGATCTATACTGCCGTACAATGGAGTTTCAGGATGCAGGTTATCTGCACTGGCAGTGTAAATCCAGCTTCAGTGCAAGGAATCTTTCAATATTCCTATTAACTCTAATTATTCACACACCCAAGAATCCAAGTTCTTCACTTTTATATCTCACTATTTTCTCTCCTGCTTTGCCTTCACCAGAAAATTACTACACAAAACTTGAAAGGTACATTCTGCCTTTATAGTGGGATGGAGTCCTGGAGCCTTTTGTTAGGAAAGAAAGAAACTTATATTCAGGAAAGCACATTTGATTCTCAGAGAGGAAAGGAGAATTTTTTTAAAGATGATTACAATTAGCAGAAATAGCCCTAATGTGCACCAGAATTTTGATGATTGGAGTAAATTTCACATGTGAGATATCACAAAATATTCCATAATATTTATTTGTAATACTTGAGAATTATATTTGGGTTAGAAAAGTTATTGATTTTTTTTGGTAATGTTAAGTGCACTATACCTTGGTTTGGAATTACAGTAGAGTCTCACTTATCCAACATAAACGGGCCGGCAGAACATTGGATAAGCGAATATGTTGGATAATAAGGAGAGATTAAGGAGAAGCCTATTAAACATCAAATTAGGTTATGATTTTACAAATTAAGCACCAAAACATCATGTTATACAACAAATCTGGCAGAAAAAGTAGTTCAATACACAGTAATGCTACGTAGCAATTACTGTATTTACGAATTTTGCACCAAAATATCATGATATATTGAAAACATTGACTATAAAAATGCGTTGGATAATCCAGAATGTTGGATGAGCGAGTGTTGGATAAGTGAGACTCTACTGTATTTATATATACAGAAATATGAAGCCGACATAAAAATGTGTTTTCTTTTCTGTGTTAGTTTTTAATGTCATTCAATGTAGTCCAATGTAGCTGTATGTTCCAAGGATACACAGAACAAAATGAAACCCATAACCATGTTTCATATTAACATGTCCTGATGTCTAAAAATGGAAGATGTATATTATGTTTTTAAATCTAATCCTTTATGAAATCCAGATGTAAAAATTAAAAGTCCTATACCCTTTTCCATTTCTTGTAAACATATATAGGTTTAAGCGTTTTTACAGCATACCAGTTTTTCATCACTGCCTGCACTATTGTTGGCTGTACTAACAGTTCCCAAGTTACCTTGCATACAGCACAACTGCCACCAAGTCATGTGGATGCTCCAGTCCTAACAGTTCTGGATTCTAAAACAATATATGCACAGTTAAGTATCATTTTTTTCTCTTTTTCTAATCCAAAATTTCCTTTCTTAATGGTTTTCAGGAATGATCAGGGTGCCACTCACAATGCACAGTGACTGAAGTAGAATATAGTGGAATAGTAGGGGCTGGTTAGTAGCCTGCTGCAATAAATCACTACTGACCAAGAGGTCATGAGTTCAAAGTCCAAGTTGGATTGAGTGCCTGACTTTTAAATAGCTTGTTCTTTACCTAAGCAACTCGAAAAACAGTTGCATGTGTCAAGTAGGAAAATTTAGGGACCCCTTATGCAGGGAGGCTTATTTAACTCATTTACAACAGCATAGAAATGTCCAGCCGGATGAAGAAGTACTCAATCAAAAGGATTCATTGTCACAGTGGATGATGAAGCAGAAGCTCCCCCTGTGGCTGTAATCGAGCATATCTTTACAAAGCCAGAAGCTGGAAAGTTAAATAGCCTCTGTGTCTGTGTGTTGTTTGTCTAATGGCATTGAATGTTTGCCATATATATGTATATTGTGATCCCCCTGAATCCGGGGTAAGAAGGGCGGAATATAAATACTGTAAATAAATAAATCTCACTTATCCAACATAAACGGGCCGGCAGACGTTGGGTAAGCGAATATGTTGGATAATAAGGAGGGATTAAGGAAAAGCCTATTAAACATCAAATTAGGTTATGCTTTTACAAATTGACAGAAAAAGTAGTTCAATATACAGTAATGCTATGTAGAAATTACTGTATTTACGAACTTGGCATGAAAATATCACAATGTATTGAAAACATTGACTATAAAAAAGCGTTGGATAATCCAGAACATTGGATAAGCGAGTGTTGGATAAGTGAGACTCTACTGTAGTGTGAAAGGGCACCATATTTCAGAGGATCATGTGAGAGGTTTCCTAGGACTTATAGATGTGAGATATTTATTTGAATGATTAAAAAAATCTTAATTTGTAATATTTGTTGATTTTATTTATATCTCATATTTTATCTTAAAACTGTAGGTGAAAGTATTATACAATGTGCCTTTAAAAACTAGAACAAATTAAAGTACAATACTTTATATTATTAAAAAACAACTAATAGAGCCAGGGTGATGTAGTTGCTTGAGCATTGGACTACTAGGGTTTTGAATCATAGAATCATAGAATAATCTCTCCTCAGTCATGAAAACCCACTAGTTGATGTTGAACAAGTCTCACTTTTTCAGTCTCAGGAGAAGACAAATGTATCTTAAGGTTAAATTAGAAATGATTTGAAGGCACACACACTGACAACAATCAAGTTTAATATTAATGCATAATTCAATAAAAACTGGTTAGAAGTGCAATAATTAAGGTAATACTTATTCAAATTAAGAAATATTGCACCAATTTTTAATAGCACCAACTGAATTTCCTTTAGAATTGTGTTTCAGAGTATAGCCACTGAGAAGACCCTCACAACTGGAACAATCTAGGTCCTCACAATTCTCATAAATGAGGTTTGAACTAGACTTGATATTACATGCTAAATTGCATTTAACATGTCTTTACCAAAAAAAAGAAGCAAAAATTGTAAGAAAGAAGACTGATCAGGAGCAGAATCTCTTACACAACTACAATACTTAAAACTTCACTTTCATCACTGTGGTTACTTCATATGGAAACCTAGGGTTAGTAGCTTAGATGAGGCATTAGAGCTAGTCTAGCTGAGAATTCTGAATGACCTTCCTAAAGCTTTAAATTCCAGGATTCCCTAGACTGGAACCATGGCATTTAAAGTAAAACCACAGTTTTATATAATGTGCATGGATACCAGGATGGTGGACAATGTGGAAGAACATGTTAACCAATTTATAACACTAAGAAATTATCCTAAAGTTAAAGTTTGAAAGATTATACTGTACAATGCCCTTACCCAAATTATGGCTTCACATATCTGCATCTGACAAAATATATGCTCTCTAGGGATTTTCTAAGTCCTCCAAGAAATAATAATAATAATATTAATAATAATAATAATACAACTTTATTTGTATATCCCGCCTCCATTTCCACAAAGGGACTCAAGGTGGCTTACATGGGGACAAGCCTGACCCAACAAAAAATCAAACTAAACATAGATTAAAATATCTCAATAGAATCAACATTACAAGAAGATAATAACATAAAAACAGCATCAACAACAACCAATAGTCTGAGCAGTAATGTGTTCTGAAATTCGAGGGGAAGGGAATTGTGCAATAGAATTTCAGAACAGAGCTGATGGACAAAAATGCAAGGGCCAATAATAAATTAGAGGTAAAAGAGCAATATCAGTTTAAAACTCTAAACCTACAGGAGAAAGGACAGGGATAAAGTGCAGGAACTGCTGGTAAATATAGTGTGGGGGGGGGGCGAATATCTTGTGAACTGCTTAATCAAAAGCACAATGGAACAACTATGTTTTTAGCTCTTTACAGAAATTCCACGACATGCTTCTTCTGGAATTTATAATAGAGTCACACTGGCAAATTTCTGGAAGGAATAACTTTCTAGGAATTTCCTAGGTCCTCCAGTGCAACTCTAGGATAATGCCCAATAGAAATCATTCAGTTCAATTGGATTTATTATTAGCCATGGATTCCTGTTTCCAGATGACATGTTCCAAGTTCAGGAACTATATCTCCATATATCAGCCTACTCAAGTTTTGAAATCATCAAAGGAGAACTTCCTTTGATGATTCCATCATAGGTATCTCTGGTGAGAAAATGGAAGAAAACTTCTTCAGGGTCTGTAGAATTCTTATGTACATGAAGCTAGGTTTTCTTTTCATTAGAAAAACTTTTGACTGTGAACTGGTTATGGAAAAAAGATTTTTTTTGATGACAGGGAGCAGTGTACTTTTATCTTTGTTCTATCCTTTCTTTTTTTAAAAAAAAACCTGCTTAAAATTAGTTGCCTGAATAGATTGCATATTTAATTGTTCTTTTAAAATGCAATTTTAAAGATATATTTTTAAGGTTATACCTGAAGTTGTTTTGGATCTTATCTTGAAAAACATAGTTGCCATGAACTGGGTGGTAGGAAGGAAGGGACAAATGAAGGAATAGGAGTGTCACTTATTGGGTTCTGGCAGATGATGCACAGTCATGATGCTAACACCCAAGATCTCTAGAGCAGTGGTTCTCAACCTGGGTTCCCCAGATATTGTTGGCCTACAACTTCCAGAAATCCCAGCCAGTTTACCAGCTGTTAGGATTTCTGGGAGTTGAAGGCCAAAAACATCTGGGGACCCCAGGTTGAGAACCACTGCTCTGGAGGATCGTGGTGGGTTCTTGCATTGTCAGTGTGCCCGCAGTAATAGCCTTCCTTGGGTCTAATCAAAAACTGGGAGAGGGACAAGAAACAAGTTTCAGCAGGATTCTCTTCATCAAAGTTTCCTAGACTTGAGATGGGCATTTTTCATTTATTTTCCTCAAACATTTTAATATTCCTTCCCTCCCTACTCTTACCTAGAGTAGATCTACTAAAACGAATGGAACTTGTTAGTCACAGCAGTCTTAAATCTAATTTCAGTGAATTCATCCCATTACATTTAATAAGTTTTGATATGTTGTATACTTCATGTATTATTTCAGTGTTTTCCCCAGTATATGTTATTATGTACCTTCAAGACAATTCCCGTTTATTGAAACCCTAAAGTGACAATATAATGGGGGTTTCCTAGCAAGATTTGTCCAGAGAAGAATTGTTTTCCTCCAAATTTAAGGCAATGTGATGTATCCAAGGTTAATCAATAGTTTTCCATGTCTGTATGAACCCTGGTCTATAAAGCTGTAGTCCAGTTCTCAAAACACTCCAACACAAAATATTATTTTTCACCCTTTAATTAAATCTTACAAGTGTTAATTATTTTACATTAATTATTGTGTGGGTTTTTATATACAATTATGTGTTTTCTTTTATTTTTAGGTGGAAAGCACCAGAAGAAAGAAATGGAAATTTACTTTGCTATATTATATACATTAACAGTAATGAGGCAAATGATTCAGCCTGGAATGTAATCTATAATTCTACAGATCTATTTCAGGAATATACTATCCGGCAACTTTCCCCTGGAACTGAATACTTCATTAAGTTAGCAGTAAGTAATAAACAAATAATGACAATGAATCAGTTGAGCAAACCTTAACTTGTTTGTATTTTAATATATTTGTATTTTAGGGATATACACTAACAACTATATGTAGTTTGGGCTTTTTTTAGCTCTTCAGAAAATGGTCCATTTCTTGTCTGACCAATTTTGTTCTGAACCCGCGTCTGGGTTCAGAACCAGAGTTAAGATATGGAAATCTGAAAGTTTATGCATCCCTTTGACTATTATTGCAAATTAAAAATGGTTATGGTTCTCCCCTCTTTTTAGAAATTGAAAAGCCTGCTGAGAGTTGCAGCTTGAATATCTGTTGAGAGAGAAAAGTTAGTATGGCAGCATAAAGCAGAGAAGATAGCTGCCAGTGTTCCTCTTGCAAATGGGGAAAACAAAGAGGCAAGAGCTGGTGGCAGAGGAGGTGGTAGGTAGGCAGAAAGAATGAAAGTTAAGCTGCCAGATGGTTGTAAGCAACACTGTTGCTACATGGGCAGGGCTCCCCAAGAGTCAACCAGTATACTTTGCTGAGTGGAGGAGTCCCCTAAGAGTTCTGAGGAATGACTCTCCCAGAATCATACAGGGAGATAAGGAAATCTGGGCCCATCTTTCTGCATGCAGTTCAAATGACAAAATATTATATGTAAGCAGTCAGAAGGAAATAATGAAAACAGTGCAAATTGAGGAAAGACAAAGAAGAATTTATACATTACAACTTTAGAAAAGCATCAATAAGCAACTAACCACTTCATCACATGGGGCTTTTTTAGCATCCTAGGACACTTTCCCACCAATCTAGTGATAGATGGTTATGCTGCCCATCATACATCGCTGGACTTCCAGCCAAGGTCCCGTCCACAACCAAAGTGGAAGCGTCCTGGGATGCTTCCCTCCAAACACATGAGCCTGCATCTGTTGTGCTGACTCCAATGGGGCCAGCAAAAATCCTCGCTGCTTTAGCACTGATTCCCTTGTGTGATGGGGAGGCGTCACCACAATGAAGTTGCTTGTGGAGTGACAGAGTCGCCCCTCATCCCATGGAGGCTGGTGAAAGGGTAAGGGGAGGGGGAGTCCCACATGTGATAAAGTCCTAAGTATCCAGTTCTTTATAGTTTCTTCTTATGCACCATCTCACAAAAGTAAATTTGTGAAAATGCAACAAAATGTGCTGTTTATTGCAAACTAGCAGCATTTTAAAATGTCTTTTAAATGTCATTGCTATTCTTTTGTGCCATTGTTTTCTTTTGAGTTTTTTATTACAGAGCAGTTTCAGTTCCATGGTACAACTGAAAATATCTTGAATATAAACATGAGATAGTCCCTATTTGTTTTAAACACTCTCATCATTTTATAGTAATACCTATATAAGGACATTTGCTTTGATAAATGCCATAGAAAAATATTCTGCTCTTGATTATGAATACATTTACATTTATGCGTAGACACTCTGTATGCATTCATTTTGCTCAACATGCTCTCAAATGCTCTAAATATTATACCACATTATACTGCAAAGAAAATAATCTATGTTCAAGTAACAATAAGGGTCTGACACAAAGCCCACCAAAGCAAGGACATTCAGACTAATTAAGGATGACTTGGAATCCATGCTGATAGGATTTATTTGTCCTTTGTGTATTTCAGCATAGTAAACTACAAGGAATTATGTGCATTTTCTGCCATTCCATACACAGTTAACAAACCCCCTCAGAACGGCTCCAACTAGAATGAGTGGGAATTGAATATACATAACTAAATGGATAGTTATGTTATTTTTTCAGGCAATAGGCATAAAGTTCCAGTTAAACTTTTAAAATCTTTGATTTTTCTTGTGAGCATCATTCATGATGAATTACCTAAATCATTCTGTTTTTCAAGTCCCATTATCATGCTTTGATACTGAACAATGCTGTTCTTGTGTAATAAAAATTATCTTGTGCTTCAGATTCTTTCTTTTTTCTTAAATTATCCCTCATCTTTCCTTAAAGAAGTTGAACTTTCCTTAAAGGATTTCACATGCCCACATTACTGCCCTTTTTATCCCCACCATAACTCCCGGAGGTATTAGAAGTGCAATAACACTTTGCACTGAAGAATCAAGAATGCCTCAGAGTAGGCAGGAGTAATGTCCTCCCTTCTGAATGCCTCTGTTGACGTGAGCCTTCCCCCTCTTTTCTCTGGCTATGCATCTTGGGGCACCTGTGATGGACAGGAGCTCGTATACAGCTCTGCAGCTGTCTGGCAGCAATAATGGCAACAGGCCCAATCCATCTCCTTTTCTGTTTGCTGATGAATGCAGGGAAAAGAGAGTAGCTGTAGTGGCCCGTATGGACAGTGGAGCAGTCAGCAGTGGACCCAATCCTTTGCCAAAAGCTGTGGGGCCAAACTCTGGAGCATCCCCTGACTTTTGTTAATATGGAACTTAACCCAATTTATACCGCAATAATCAATAGAAGTGAGACATCTTGAAGTTGACATCACAGTGAACACAGGCTTTTAAACCCATATAGGCCTTTGCATGAGTATTTGGGTGGGTATTAACTGAAAATGTTCCTAACTGCCTGATGTCATCTCATACTCATGTCAAACCAGTTTGTAAGTTATTGTTAGACTGTCCTTGTTATATCCATCAGAAACTTTGATGTTTAAGCTGCAGAAAGCGCTTTCTTACAGAGTTGGCAATATTGCAATAAGTCAAAAGTGCTGCTGTATCAAGTTTGGACAAAGACATATTGTTGTGAGAGTGTTGTGAGCAGCACTTTCCTCCATTTCCTTGTCCCCAAACTGCTTTTCATTCCATTTCCAATGAGCAGCTGGAGAGGACCTCTGGCTGCATAGCCATAACTGCACAGTTTAACAAATTATTCCTTGCACTTATATGAATTTATTTTATGAACATTTCCTTACTGTTTTCAAGACTTCCAATTTCTTTTCTACAAAAAGTTTCAGCTTCTTCAAGTCCACACAACCTAAAAAGGGTTTGGTATTCATAGGTACATCTCCTCCTTGCAGAATATGCTATTAAGGAAAAGGCTGGGAATTGCAAAATGTATCTTTTAAAATGTATTTAATGTGTTTGGAGGGACACTGCTGGTGTGCTTGGCAAATGTAGAAGTGATTTACTGTGCAACTGTGAACAGGCACAGTGACAAAGCTATACAATGAAATGTTGGAATCTTGTAAGAGTGACTCAAATTTTGGAGTTGTACAATTCTTTTTTGATAAAAAAAAATGGGGGCATGGTCAACAAGAAAAAATGCCTGATTTGGGAGGTGTTAAAGCTGAACTGGCATACTAAGTTGAAAGCACAATCCACTTTTTGAAAGCACTTTCAGCCAAATCATGAGATAATAAGAGTGGCTGCCCTGGTGGAATCCATCCTTCTACAACAGTGGTTGCCAAACTTTAGGCATTAGCTCCCACAATTCCTAACATCTGGTAAGCTGGTTGGGATTTCTGGGTGTTGAAGTCAAAAACACCTGGAGGACCAAAGGTTGTGAACCACTGCTCTACAAGAAGGGGTTTGGAATAGTTGAACACACTTTTAGGACCTCATATGATAATGCCCATAGACAAGCCCTGATCTGACAAAAGCTGAATCAAGTGATATTCTTAATTGCCTTGAGTCCCTATAGGTGAGATAAAAATTAAGTATAAATAAATAAGTTATCCTTTGATCTACACACTATATTCCTATTGATGTAATTGAAAATCACATTGGCATTTTTAGCTGCTATATCACACTGTTGACACTTGTTCAGCTTTTGGTCTAAGACTTCTTATATTACTTCCACATGTACTGCTGTCATGCCAGGTGTAACCAGTACTACAGCTGTGCGTTTCATTGTATCTGCCTTACCTTTCTCCCTGTTGAAATTCATTTAGTTTTATCCCAGATTGCTAATCCGTCAGGGCCATTTTGAATTCTGATGCTGCCCTCTGAGGTATTAGCTACCTCTCCTAATTTGGTGTCATCTTCAAATTTCATGAACATTTCCATCATCCAGTCATTTATATATAAAAAAAGTTGAATAGGACTGGGCCCTGTGGGACCTCACTAGTCAGTCTCTCCAGGATGAAGAGGTGGCATTGAGCACTCTTTGGATTCAGTTGGTCAACCAATTACAAATCCATCTGACAACAGGTTTAGCCCACATTATACTAGCTAGCTTGCAAGAATATCATGATATGCCACAATGACAGCATTCTCCTAATCTACCATTCCATTAACTCTTTTTAAAAATCGCATTATAATTTACTGCGATGTCCCCTTTATATTACTGGGTCTTTCTAGACTCCTGTCTAATTGGCTCAGGGCCCCTCTTTGTGGATTCCCTTTGTGTATAAGTCACTAGGTGTATATTGAATGAACAGCCAGCAGAAGAGACAGTCAGCATAAAAAACTGATTTCTCTACAGTTGGAAAATCTGGTTAGGACGAATAATACAGAAGTGAGAAATTTGCATAGGCTTTGCTCAGCATTTCCATATCCTGAAGTTTTTAAGAAAATGATTCTGTGTAAGAATACATGGGGTTTTGCATTAGACTTGTGTGGTGTGCACAAAAAGAAGTGTTTTGATACAGTCACATGCTTTTTATCCACAATTAGAATGTGTGAATACCAGGCAAGAACTGCGCAGAAATATTCATTTTTTCTAAAGTGGGGAGCAAACTGTGAAAATTACTAATTTGTGCTTGGGTAAATGAAATAGTCAAACATTAATATATCTGATTTACAATCACAGAGATTTGTGCAGCTGGTAAGTGTAACCATGCATCCTACTCAGTGTTTTGTGACATATTTGTGAACATCTTTTCTGTACCAAACTTGTAACTATTTTGTAACCTGGTTAAAAAATAGGTCAGCCAACTAAATACATAGACAAAGGCAGTTTGAGACTGATTATAACTAGGGCAGGTGATGTACTCTGGAGCTGTTCAGGTTTTCTTTCAAGAATATATCTGTGTATTATCTATCTATCTATCTATTTTGAAGGATACCCAGTTTTCTTTTTTCTTTCTTTCAGATGTGATATTTTCAGGCCAATATTATATATTTTATACAGAACAATTCCTATTACTAGTGGAGTGATTATATTAAAACAAAATTGGACACTTTGATCATACTTGAATAATAATTGATTCCTTTCCTTTGCCCTAAGTATACAGTTGACTTTATCTTTCAGGAGGGTTTGCATGTTTTGTGCATGTTGAAGTTTTTCTACAGTTCCAAGTCCATTCCTTGCTTATAATGCTCTGTTGAAAGTTAGATGTTTAACTTTTGTTTTTCCATATTATCCTAGTTAAAAAAAATAAGCAAACTTAGGCTTCAACTGTATGAGAGTAAGTCTCATGAAATTCAGTGGGGCCTACTTCTGAGTAGTCATGTATGTTTATTTGTTGAAAGCATTTTTATCCTACTCTTCAGCTGAAGATGTTCCCAAAGCGGCTTATATGAGATCAGTAACAAAAGAGACAGTCCCCAGGGATGGGTGAATATCTCAAGCTCAATTTCACTCAAGTTCTCATTTTTCCACTGCTGAGATTATTCCATTTTGTCTCCGTAGAGGATTGCTTTTTAAAGAAAATTCAATCTGAAAAATTGTACAGTAAATATTGTCATATGATTTGTTGAAAGTACATGTATTCAATATGTAGTTTTTCCTAAGTTTGAATTGTGTACACGTTTATTCCAACACATACTGCAAGCAATAGTTTTACTTACAAAACAACATTTAATGTGTTTCTGACCATCTGCAATTTTGTATATATATATCTCTCAAACATGCACATTTATTGTATATATTTTGTAGATTGGGGGGTTATTCCACTGTAAATGTCAAGAGAGGACAGCTTTTGATGCTGTGTCTAAAGAGTCTTTCAAAAATTTCTTTTAATGAAATTTCTTTTAATTCTATGGTTAGTTTAATAACATTTTGAATTTTCATATGAATTTTAAAATGATACTTATTGCAACTTTTATAAGCTGCCTTGTATTCCATAGATATAGAAAGGGGGTAGTGAGGAACAGAGTATGCATAAGGCATCTTGCACACTAGTTCTGATATTAAAGTTGCAATCTTCTTATAATAATCAGCATGAATAGAAATCATTACGGATAAGAAAAGCCCAACACAGTGCTTTCCCTATAGAGTAAATGAAGCCGCCCTGCAATCACTATTTTTCATTCTGATGAAATACATTGCATTTCTGAAAGAAACAGATTTTTAAACTTTGCTTCTAGATGAGAGATTCCATTATTAATTAACTACTACTACTGCTGCTACTACTATATTTACATCTTACCTTTTCCAAAACTGGGACTCAATGCAATTTTATAATTTACACGCATTGTTCCAATAAAATATAGACCTTTGTAATTGAATTATTGTACAATAACACCTGTGAGGAAATTATAGAGAATGTTTTGAAAAAGCAGAAAAGACTTAAAAATGAATTATCCAAGCACCTTTCAATTCTACTTTTTTTTTACACAGAAAACTCACTTTTTCCCACAGGAATGACTTTCGTGTCAAATAGGGAATTTGTTTTGCTCATTTTTGTTTTGTTTCCATATTTACTAATATTACTAATATTCAAGTAACAAAAATTAAAAGGGAGATAAAGTAACAGACTCACCTCTTCACACAGAGGACTTCAACTGCGTACAGTCTGGTTTTAAAGCCTTCTACAGCCAAACATGTTGACAGTTTCCTAAACATGAAAAGCTATGTGGTAGATTGATACTTGAAATAGCCATACCAATTATCTGGGCTAGTAGAAAGGGTTAATAATTTTGTTTAATTAAAAGTTAGCAAGTGAAAAACAGGTTCCTACTCCTTTAATGGTTGCTTAGAAAAGAACATGGCAGGTAGAGATTGCATGACCTGCTGAGATTGTCAGTTTTACACAAGTTATAGAATTCATCTGTTTTTTTTTATTTCATCAGAAAACTACTTGTTTTTGAGGAACACTTACCCAAATTCACAAATTAGCTCACTGACCAAAACAAAAGTGTACGTGTGTGTATAGGAATGGGGGCAAAAACAGATCTGACTGATTTGCCCCTCCCTAATGTTAAGGCCTTTTTACTCAGCTCTCTGGCCCTTAACTGAGACAGAAGCTGACAAAATGAGAGGATAATTCAGAGTATACTCTCCGGAAAGGCCTTCTTGCCTTGGGAAAGAATCTTCCCTTGACATTTCACAAATATTTGTGTAACTATAATCAGAAATCATTCCCCACAAACAATTTGGGAGCTTTGTATGAAGGGGCCCTTGTTTTGTGAGAGATCAAAAAATGTGGAATCAATATAAGCCTTTACAAAAACCTTTGTTGTTTTAGCTTTTCTGACTGGAATGTATTGGGAGTGTATTTATTTGTCTTGTTTCATTGTTATTAACACCCCACCCCACCCCCACCCCCGCTTCTTTTTCAAGGCTTGCACGGGAGGTGGGTGTACAATAAGTGTGGCTACTTCGGCAATAACAACGGAGAGCACTCCAGAAGGTGTTCCTGCCCCAAAAGCCCAGTCGTATTCCTCTGACTCCTTTAACGTCTCATGGACTAAGCCAGAGTACCCGAATGGTAAGTGAACTCTTTTAGCCTCAAGTTAAAAAGATGATTAGTAAAGGTAAATTAATATTCTAAATGGCAGCTTATATGTGGTGCTTAATTTTTAATGATCATTTTAGCGCATAAAATACCTGAGATAGTATCATTGTCTGTAGCTGGAAGATTGAAGTTTTCTGTCTTGCTTTGCCATTTCAGTGGCTCAAAAGTGCTCCCTTTTGATGGTTCTCATGTACTGCATTCTTTTGCTTAATGCTTTCCAGAACAACTAAATGGAAGGACAGTGTATAGCACTTCTTAAGAAAGAGCACTATTATTTAAAATACATTTTATCTACATTTTTAAAACTATATATATATATATATATATATATATATATATATATATATATATATATATATATATCTCCATTATCTTGTCTATGTACCTTCTAAAGGCTCCGCAAAACAAAAGCAGTAGCCAAGGCTCTATCATGTATTTAATGATGAAGTAAGTTTCCCCCTTACTTTTTCTTTTTCTTTCTTTTTAATTCTCTTTTAACTAATTCAATTGGGCAGTGCCAAGAGCCTCTGTAGTTTACAGAGAACTGGGGTTCAAATCTGTGCTGAGCCTCTACTCATTTTATATCCAGCTCACAGGGTAGGATAAAGTGGTGAGGAGAACCTATTGAGTCAATTCTTTTTCCTTGAAGGAAAGAAGGTTAAAATATAATAAACTCTGAAATCCTAAACATGTTTACTCAGAGTTGAGTCCCATTAAATGCAATAAGATTTTCTCCCAGGTCAGCTTGTATAGTACTACTGCCTCATGATAGGTGTCCCAATGCTTTATGCCTAAATGGAAGTTCTTTCTTCTGAACTACTGATCTCAAATGCTGTCACCAGAAGTGTCATATTTTACCAAAAACTGCAAAAAAGGATTAGCTTGATTTTAACTGTTAAAAGTTTCACTGGTATGGTCATAAGTTGACTTTTGAAAATGCTTGGCCTTAATTTTTAAACATAAGTGTTGTTGCTGTTTTAAAACTTATCATATGCCTAATTGGTTGCACAATAACACATTTATATTCTTAAGACATGCAACAGAAAATGATTTAAAGAACTTGACAGCAACAAACTTTTATTAATTGCTTAAAAGTATAATAATAAATACTATAATCTGAAAGTTAACTTTGCAGCTCACCTGCCTTCTGCTCTCAAAATAAATACCTTTGTTGATTATTTCAGAATCATTTGTAGGTAACTACACATTTTAATTTAATGAATTTAGTAGTCAGACTGACACTGCACAAAATATGGACAGTGGTATGCATTGTTGCTTTTGTTCTGTTATATGAGTTTTGTATGAACACAAGTCTTTATAGGAATAATAGTTTCCTTCAGATACTCTAACTTGGGGTCCTCAAACCTTTTAAGCAGGGGGCTTGTTAACAGTCCCTCAGACTGTTGTGGGGCTGGACTATAGTTTGAAAAAAACATGAACAAACACATACTTCACATATCCTTTTTGTTGTGCAAAAAAAACCATGAAAGAACAATACAATATTTAAGATGAAGATCAGTTTTAACCAGCATAAACTTACCAGTGTTTCAGTGGGAAGTGTGGGGCTGCTTTTCGTTGGTGAGATAGTCAAGTTAATCAGGATTGTTGTTGTTGTGTGACTTCAAGTAGTTTCAGACTTAGGGTTGTCCTTAGGGTTTTTGGCAGGGGCTGGGTAATTGATCTTAGAGGGCTGCATCCAGCTCTTGGGCCTTGGTTTGGGGGCCCTTGCTCTAACCTTTTTTGCTCTTACACTTGTCGGCTCATGAGGAAAGCTTTACTGAGGATGCATCTGCACTGTAGAATTAATGCAGGTTGACACCACTTCAACTTCCATGGCTCAATACTATGGAGTCCTAGGTGTTATAGTTTCATGAGGCATGGATAAGGCTGAAGATCTTGTTAAACTACAGCTCCCATGATTCAATAGTATTGAGCTATGGCAGTTAAAATGGTGTCAAACTACATTAATTCTACAGTGTAGTCATACCCTGAGTTCCATGGGCTTATTCTCAAGAAAGTTGACTCTCCAGCCACCGATTTGTTACCTGGAAGGAACTAGGATTGCTGTGGTAACCATATGGCAGCAGAGAGGAACTTCGCTGTTATTGGGGATACATCCAGAAACAAAATGGATACCTGTGAACCTAGATTTATGAGTGATGCTATCTCTACTAGTGGGGTTACCTGAAATAGGGCAACCCATCACTGGCTCACAGAAACATTAGGTTCTTTGTATTCCTGCGAAGAACAAACATTAAATGCCTTTAGAAATGCAAACCCATATAGCAATAGCATACTATATATGTATGTATGTATGTATATACACACACACATACACACATGTAATAGCATACTGAATTACCAATTTCTGTCAAAGGAATAAGGAAGATTTTTCCAAAATAAAATTTAAAAACCTGCCAAAAGAAAAAAAAAGTGAAATTAGACCTCCTACACAAATGTATGCCTCTTGATGACATCAGCCAGCACTATTTTGGAAATGATTGACTTCTTATTAGTGCTGTGCAAAATTTTGATTCTCCATTGTAAGTTGGATCTAATTCATTAGATCTGTGCATACAATGCAATATCCGACGTGTGGGCATTGCCCACGCAAACAAAATGTAAGAATCAAAACTTTTACCTGGTACTTTTTCGTAAGCTACGTAAACATCGTAACTTTCTGTGATGCAATTTTAATTCACAGAGCAACCAAGCACTACCGGAGGCTATGCCTCTCAGCCAATCGGAGCTGAAGGAGGGGGGAAGAGGAGGCGGAGTCATAACCATTGATCTTAAAATCCCTGAGCACCATGCTACAGCCTCCATTTACGATTGGGTAGGGAAAGTTAAAACACTTCTGCACTGAGTTCAGTTAGTTAGCTTTGCAGGCAGGCACTAGGATACTAGCGCCAGAGAGAGAGAGGAGTTGATGATAGCTGAAGATGAGGCTTTACTGCTTGCTTCTTTTTGGGGGTGGGTGCACGCCTTTTTCCTCCCATCTTTTATTGCTGCACTTTGAGGGTATTTTTAGGGACTGACAGCCTATTTTGTGTGCATTGGTTGTCACAACTCACACAAGTTGTTTGAGACAGCCCCCCTTGCACAATTACTTAATGAAATACTAACAAAAATTGTTACTCTCATTATATAATGAAATGGACCCTACAAATTTTTAGAATACTTTATAAATAACATGCCGATGCCCCCAAATTTTGAAATGAGTAGTGAAACTTTTTTTGATCAATCGCACATTATTATACCACTTCACTTCCTGCCCTACAAGCCATCAACTAAGTTAGCGTTATGTTTGGTGTGAAATAATAGGAATTCTTTTAAAACTGAAATATGTCATTTTTATTGCAGTATAGTAAAAGACGTGAAGGAGAACTTTAGCAAATGTGGGTTTTACATTCACAGTGTAAGCATAGGAGAAAAAAACTCAAGCACAAGGTGCATTTTGGTTTTGTTTTTTCAAAAAACTCAATTGAAGTTAAGTTTCACTCTTCCAAAATTTCAAATTAATGTAAAAATCAATCACTGAGGATAACTTTCTCCTCCTTCTCCAGTTTATTTATTTATTTACAGTATTTATACTCTGCCCTTCTCACTCCAAAGGGGACTCATGGCAGCTTACAGAATACACATATGGCAAATATCCAATGCTGATTATCCAATTAACAGGACAGACAACACAAGCAGAGATAAAGACAGTTTTCCCATCTTATTTCCAGCATCATGGAGGTTGTGCTCGACTCTGGGGCTGACCTGGACTCAAACTGCTGACCTTTCAATCGGCAGGATTTTTCTGCAGCACAGCGGTTTAGCCCACTCTGCTAAGCCCAGCCCCTAGCACAGCACTAGCACAGTTCTAGCTGAAACTTAAGTTCTCACATAGCAATATTATGTAAGTTAAACATAGGATCCCTCAAAGATATGCCTTTATCGGGTTTTTTCCCCGCTCTAGCTAGTGGATTATGTCATTGTATATAGGTATAAATGTATATTTGGTGGGCATAGTTCCAAATCCCTACCACACCACTCTTTATTTCTAAAAATCAGAGTGCAGTCTCAAGTAGTTCTTGATATGGTATGACAGCTATCTTCTATTATGGCTGAAGCCTGTCTTCATGTGCTGCTTTGAAACACTTTTATCAAGGCTGATTTTTCAGGTTCTCGCAGTAATTCTGAAACTGAATAATCACTTATTGTTAGATGCATCAGTAGTTTGTTTTTTTTTGTGTCAGGAGCGACTTGAGAAACTGCAAGTCGCTTCTGGAGTGAGAGAATTGGCCTTCTGCAAGGACGTTGCCCAGGGGATGCCCGGATGTTTTGATGCTTTTACCATCCTTGTGGAAGGCTTCTCTCATGTCCCTGCATGGAGCTGGAGCTGATAGAGGGAGCTCATCCGCGCTCTCCCGGGGTGGGATTCGAACCTGGCAGCTTGCAGATCAGCAGCCCGACCTTCAAGTCACACTTACTTAGGCGATCCCTCGTAGTTCGAGGACGATAGTCTTCCTTCCTTGGTATCTTGGGGGTGGGTTCTTAGGTGGCTGAAGAGACCTATTCTTGACCCGCATATTCTCCCGCAGTGAGGACATCGGTTTCCAGGTGGAAGGCGGTCCCGGTCGGGGTTAGCTTGATGCTCCTTCCTCTTGGCATGTTTCTCCCTTAAGCCCTCCATTCGTGCCTCTTCGAACTCCGCAGCACTGCTGGTCACAGCTGACCTCCAATTGGAGTGCTCAAGGGCCAGGGCTTCCCAGTTCTCAGTGTCTATGCCACAGTTTTTAAGGTTGGCTTTGAGACCATCTTTAAATCTCTTTTCCTGCCCACCAACATTCCGTTTCCTATTCTTGAGTTCGGAGTAGAGGAGCTGCTTTGGGAGACGGTGATTGGGCATTCGGACAATGTGGCCAGTCCAGCGGAGTTGATGGCGTAGGAGCATCGCTTCAATGCTGGTGGTCTTTGCTTCCTCAAGCACGCTGACATTTGTCCGCCTGTCTTCCCAAGAGATTTGCAGGATTTTCCTGAGGCAACGCTGATGGAAATGCTCCAGGAGTTTGGTGTGATGTCTGTAGACAGTCCACGTTTCGCAGGCGTAGAGCAGGGTTGGGAGGACAATGGCTTTATAAACAAGCACCTTGGTCTCTCTACGGATGTCCCGGTCATCAAACACTCTCTGCTTCATACGGAAAAATGCTGCACTCGTAGAGCTCAGGCGGTGTTGTATTTCAATGTTGATGTTGACTTTTGTGGAGAGGTGGCTGCCAAGGTAGCGGAAATGGTCAACATTTTCTAATGTTACACCGTTAAGCTGTATTCCTGGCTTTGCAGAGGGATTAGCTGGTGCCTGTTGGAAGAGCACTTTGGTTTTCTCGATGTTCAGTGAGAGGCCGAGCTTCTCGTATGCTTCTGCGAAGGTGTTTAGAGTGGCTTGTAGGTCTTCTTCTGAATGCGCACAGACTACGTCATCAGCATATTGGAGTTCTATAACAGATGTTGTGGTGACCTTGGTTTTGGCTCTCAGTCTGCTAAGGTTAAATAGCTTGCCATCTGTCCGATAGATGATTTCCACTCCGGTGGGAAGCTTCCTATCAACAAGGTGAAGTATCATAGCGATGAAGATGGAAAATAAGGTAGGGGTAATAACACATCCCTGCTTGACACCTGATTCCACCTTAAATGGGTCACTTTGGGAGCCGTTGCTGTCCAAGACTGTTGCCATCATGTCATCATGGAGGAGCCGCAGGATGTTCACAAATTTGTCAGGGCACCCGATTTTTTGGAGGATGGTCCAGAGAGCGCTGCGATTCACTGTGTCGAATGCCTTTGCAGTGTCAATGAATGCCATGTACAGAGGTTGGTTTTGTTCCCTGCATTTTTCTTGGAGCTGTCGTGCAGTGAAGATCATGTCCACTGTTCCTCTGGAGGGGCGGAAGCCATTCTGGGATTCTGGGAGGGTGTCTTCTGAGACAGGGAGAAGGCGGTTTGCAACTTGCATCAGTAGTGATGACTATGTTTGAAGAAAACAGTATCAGATTTTCCTCCTCAGTCTGGTGCATATTTGTTTCCCACATTGAATGGGTTGACTGCCATGTCAAGTGCAAAGGTACAAGGCTGCTCATATGAATGGTGGCAATGGCAGCTCATGGAAAGATGTTTTTGTGTTTCTAGATACCAATGAGCAAATAGTCTGTACATTTCATGGTGTGTAGATGTCTTGGAGGAGCAGGGATGTTATCCAACATTTCTGAGGGAACATTTCCTCCAGTGATTCTTGTGCTGAGCAGCTGGCTTTCACAAAATGCTAAACAGCTTACCAAGATGAGCATTTGCTAAGTCCCAATTGTTTCAAACAATAGAATCCATTGTTTGTGGGGATTTGCAGGTGAAAACATATTGCCTCCACAGTAAGGGAATACCACAGAAGAGGCAGAAAATTTGTATAGGGAAAAATCTCTTCATCTGAAAAGGTGAAAAGAAGCTCAGAGCTGAAATTTAAATGTAAATAAATCTGTAAAAGGCAGTTTATTTCCAGGTTCAAGCAAACAAAACCTATGACAAGTTCTATAGCCC
Organism: Anolis carolinensis; assembly: GCF_035594765.1. NCBI lineage: Eukaryota > Metazoa > Chordata > Lepidosauria > Squamata > Anolidae > Anolis > Anolis carolinensis. The sequence goes on along the minus strand of NC_085841.1, from coordinate 33,398,395 downwards.
ATTAATTATAGTCCATTATAGAAAGTCCTCTGTGCATTTTACAACTACCACACAACAGGAATTGCGTTCTCCTTGGATGTGCAGAACATGGGTTACTTTAGATGTCAGGCTAAAGCAATGGTGGCTTTAGGGGGTCAGGAGATCAATTATTTGTTAACTACCATGTAATTTCTGTGTGAACAGCAAGGTATAGATTTACTTTCTAGCATTAACCATGAAGTAGACCTTTTATTCTTGGGATTTTGTTTTATTTTTATTTTGAAAAAGGTTAACATACAGCTTCAGAATATCTAAATATAATTAAGAAAATAGAAATTTCATGAATAGTTTTCACTTCTATTTTAAAACTGCCATTTGAGGAATATGATCCCAGTGCAGATAAGGAACAATTTTCTACTTTTGCATCTTTGTGGACCAAGCAGTATTTGGAAATGCAATTGGATTAAACTCTTGGTTTCATACTCCACTTCTTATGCTAGCATCCAAAAGCTCACTGAAAAAGGAACTAAATTTATGAGATATCATTCTGCTCTTGAAAAAAGACCTCTCTGTGTCCTAAACTATCTTGGGGATAAGGAAATGTGACAAAACTACTCCCTGGCCCCTTCTAGAATCTATTTAAGTCAAGCAAAAGGTACACATGGAGGGCACTAAGGGAGCACTTGCAACCACACTTTGCCTGACTCTCATACCCTTCAAATCGCTGTAATATTACTTTAAAAAAAGAAGAAGACAGTGCACCATATTTAATTCACACAAAGCTGTCATTGCTGAAAGTGGTAGTGGGGTTACTGAAGATGAATTTGTGTTGAGTTCCTTTTTTGGTGGGGTTGAAATGACACTGCTGTGATTGGAGGCTGGAGTCTTTTCATGGTGTTTATGCTAGCATAATAGTCAATTATGCTGGTGTAATGCTGTTTTGCTGTTTTGTAGTCCTAGTGGTAAGTAGAGAAAGGTACTATAATTAGAGGAGAAAGTTGCCCTACTAGATCCCAAGAAGCTTGGAAGGTGATGTAGCATCTCTCTTATCTTATTTCAAGAAGCCTGTATGCTTTGTGGCAGTGATGTTATAGGCATCACTCAAAGAGGAGAAAAGCTGCTCCTCACTGTTCTTCTGGCATTCTGTCCTTTCCTTTGTTCCCCCCAGGCTCAATTTTTTGTGTGTCTCGGGGCAGATCCAGACAGGATTTTAATGTGCATCCAATCAAGTTTAAAAAACCCGATTGTGCTTTGCTGGGGAGTGGTGTCCAGATGCCCTGCCAGACCTTCTGGCAGGGCACCCAGACACAAAAGAAAACCCTCCAGAAATGCCTTAAAAAGAGAAATTAAATTACCTGGCAGGCCCTCCCTTGGCATGTAAAAATGACATGCTAGGAGAAGGGGGGGGCGGGCAGAGTGATTTTGCTACATGCCAGAAGAGGGCTCGCAGCAGGGAAGTGCCAGCCAGGTAAGTTATTTTCTTTTTTAAAGGCTTTTAAAAGGGATTTTGGGAGGATGTGGGTCTGCATTGGGTTTTTGGGGCTCCAGGAGCCCAAAAATCCTGAGGCAGCTGTGTGGGTTGGGACCGGAAGTCACACAATGTGATCTCCTGGCCCAATCCACACAAAGCCCACAGCTGGAAAGACCCAGGTCTTTTCAGGTGTCAAATTACTTTAGGACAAAGCCGGGTTTTACGGCTTTTTCCCAAATTAATTCATTTTTACCTGAGACATCATTTGGAAAATGGCAGTACGGTAGGGGGTACCCAGATGGATTCCATGACTCAGTCCAGATTTTTCCTCCAGCAGTTGGGTCAATGAAGTCTTCTAATAATAATTTGGATATCTATTCATTGAACCAGGGGCACATCTGCCCTGACCATTTCAGTCAGTTTTAATCTGATATTTAAGAAAGTGGTTTCCCTCTGCATTGATTACATTGGAAATCCTGAAATTAGTTTGAGATGGTGATTACACAAGCCACAGAGTACTAAAGAGCTTTCTTTTGCATACTTTTATGGGAGTTCATTTTCTAGCTGCTTTAGTTTGAAGCTAGCATTGAACTGAATTAAATGGTCAATGTTGATGGAACCCAGGTCTACTGACAGAACAATAATATATATAGCTGTTATAAATAAAGTATAACATGTAATAGGATTCTGTTTGTGTCTTGACTTCCCCAATTCATAGTGGACCTTGATGCTAGGGTTGCAATCTATCTTTTTATGAAATGAAAATGTCTCCTAAAAAGTACCCAAATGATGAAGGAAAAAGGGAAATAATACACATATGCAAATACACATATGCACATATGCAAATATTTTCATCTCACTTAATGTTTTCTTCTTATCCACAAAAATGAAATTAGGGAAATTTATGCTGCTGCTGCTACTGGCTTGTTATCCTGGAACTATATAGAACTAAAGCTGAAAAGTTCCAAATTTTAGTGTTGTATTCCTCTGTACATAACATAGGAAAGACATCCACATTTATTCAATAGGAAATTAGCTTATTTGTGGTACTTTTCAGATGTTCAGGGGCTTTGGAAAGCGGCACTTAGTAGCTTACTTACTTATATTCTTAACATATAAAATTTTGATACTCAAAGTAGTCAAACACAAACTTCAGAAGAATTAAATTGTTAAATTGAACTTGATCAAATGTGATGTGTCTAGCTTTGGATAACAGTGGTAAAGAAATTCTGTTGATTTTATTATGCCAACAGTCTTTTTGTAAAGTATGTCTTCTATAATATATCAGCCACCAGAAGCTGAAACAATGTATTTCTTTAGATGTTGTTTATTTGTGCCTACAAAGCAGGAGATCTTTGTGTCAATTGCCAAATACCCTCAAGGTTTTTGGCAGCACAGATATGAATGATGTAGTAAAGATTGCTTTAGAAAGGGTACTTATAAAATTTAATGCTAAAAATACCAGAGGAGGAGAAAATTCAGAAAGCTGTATGAAAAGGTAGGATAAGGACAATCATCGTGCTTGGCTCAGTGAGTTTTTAATTTGAACCTTAGCAATAAATATCCCAGATTTAGTGGATAAGGGTTACGCCTGATACAAGGGGAATGGCTTTGCCAAAAGGATGCTTGTGTGATTTGTGTGGATTTAAAAAAAACTGCACACTGGGGAGGAAAGCAAGAGAATGCAGAGCCTGCAAAAACAAGAAGCAAGAGGAGGAGGAGGAGTAGCAGCCACCTCCTGAAATGCCATGTTTCTAATGCCAGAGAAGATGATAGATTTCCTCATATGAACACTCTCCCAAAAAGAGGGTTCTTAGATTTATGTTGTGATCCTGTGGCTAATTAAGGTACAACTAGGTCTAAACTATTTTACTGTAATTGTGTGGTATTCAGCCACATTTGGAGTATTTCTTTCAAAGGAATAGACACACCTCATTTTAAGGAGCTACGGCATGCAAAGCAGGGACAAAAGATACCTTGCTAAACACACAAATAGAATCCAGACATTTCATTCATTGATATGCTGCATTAGAACCAGTAAAACACACCAAGTGTAGTACAGGTTAACTATACAAAAGAGACATTCCTAAGGAATTCAGAGATTTCCTTCTATGAGAAGTCTTCCAGTTAAGTCTTAATGGTCACCTTTTAGTTATGGGGATGCCTTGATGGAAAGAGTTAAACCCATAGAATCCTTTTTGGCAATTCTGAAATAATGTTGTTGACTACTATTTATTGATAATTTTAATAATAATAATGATAGCAGTAGCTACAACAATCATTGTAGTGGGTGCCAAAGTCAGCATGATACAGTTGGGGGACCATATCTGTGTTTTCCATTGGGTTTAAGTATGAACTTTTCTATGCCAGTGTGTTAGGATTTGAAATAGTTCCTATATATCTTCTATGCCTTTGTTTTAATCTACACATGTATTGCATTATGTTATTTTAATTAATTGGTTTTTGGTTTTAATATTGATATAATATTGATATTAAATTAATATTTAATATTTTAACTTGTTTGTTTTTAATCTATATATTTATTTTATTGTATGTATGTTATGTGGCATCAAATTGTTGCCTTTTTATAAGATTGCTCTGAGTCTCCTGTAGGGTGAGAAGGGCAGGATATAAATATGGTAAATAAATAAATAAATAAATACATTATGAATGGGGCTGTGAAATACAATTATCTCAGATCTCCTAGATCAAGAGATTGTTTTGTCATACATTGTATGTTAAAATCTGTTTGCTTCAGAGTGGGACAATTTTAACAAGATGAGTTCTGCATTTAGCAGGTCCAGCATTTATCAGGAAAATTATGAAGATATTTGTTGTATAGATAATGCTCCTTCTGTTTTGTAAACTATGTAATTTTTTTAAGGTGCTTTGGATGATGATGTTGCTAAAATTACTGCCTTGGGTTTTTATAGACTGCAATTGCTCCACTCTCAAGACCCATATCTTCTGTGCTCTGGGTAGTTTGTGTGTTGTCTGCTAATTTCTTTGTCTTTGGATGCTTTCTTTTTTCTTTTTAAAATAGGATTTATCACTAGTTATGGATTGTATATGAATGGCATATTGGTTCAGAACTCCTCCCAAATGACCTATTATAGATCTGGACTTTCTCCTTGGAGTCTGCATTCCTTCAGAGTGCAAGCATGTACTGCAAAAGGCTGTGCTTTAGGCCCACTGGTGAGTACCTCAATTTACATTCTGAGACTGTAATAAATGTCAGATGGCACTGAATATCAGAGTAAATGGTGATGATTCACAATGGTCAGTACTAACCCATCTGGCAAAATGTGACATTTTATAAAAAATGCCATTAAAAGCTGCAAAAGATTGGAATAGGTCACTGCTAGGCACTGTTCCAAAATATCATATAGATAGATAATATACTAAAGACCAAGACAGGGAGTGGAAAAAATATGAGAGTGAAAGGCATATTATTGAAATTAAGGGAAGTTAATATGTTTAAAAGGCAGAGACATGGTTTAATCTGATTTATAAGGACACAATTAAAAGAAGAATTTCTTCCAGTAATAAGTAAAAAAATTCTAGTTTCTGCTTGACCAAAAATGGATGAGTATAAGACAAATGTGACACTACATGCCATGACAATACCATTGTTTAAACTAATATAATTGTTTTGAAAAGCTATGAATGAAGGGTTAAAAGGTAAATATGATGCAATGTGATGCAACAATAAGCAGTATATTGGAATTTTTTAAAAATGTGTTCTTTTTAGCATTAGAAACAATGTTCAGTGACATTTATATGTTATCCTATAGTATGGTTCTTAAACCACTTTTTATTGTTCTAATACATTTCCAACAGCAGAACAAAAATTGAGTGTATTAATTTGGATTGTATATGAATGGCATATTTGTACAAAACTACTCCCATATTCTATGATATTTTTCTTCTGATAGCAGATTGTAAGTCTTCCCAGTAAAATCTGGGATAAAAAAAACACGAATTTCTCCCCTTTATTTTTATATAGCTAAGTAATTCTAATATGGCTGGTGATCATTTGCATAGGATTCTCTTTCTTTGTCGTAATGGTTTCACTGAGTGAGGATTACTTTTAGAAAGGTATTAAGTTTTACATTTTGTAAACTTTATTTTTGTTACTATATTACCATTCCCCCCACAATGTGGGCAGTTTCAGCCATCAGGATAGTAGGCGTTATCGGTGTTAAGCATTTTACAGCTTTGATGGTGTTGATGGATATTATTTACTCTTAAAAGCATGAATGGCTTTTTGCCAATTTTTCCACTTGTAAGGAACAATAAGCTGGTGTTCCTGTTCAATCTCCATTCATTTCACTGGGGCTTCTATGATGCTCCCACAGAAGCCCTATTCAAGAGTACAAAGGTTGTGCAGCAACATCGCTGCTTGTTGAACTGTGCCTGAACCAGTTTTGTTTTGTTTTAGACATTCCAGCTATAACAAGACGGTATGAACGCTGAAATCATTTCCCACCCCATTCAGTTCACAGATAGCCTTATTAAGCATGAGTAGCAATGCATTTGTTGCTCACAATAAATTTATTCCTCAAGTATAACAGTGCTTTCAAAATATTCCGTTCTCTTCTGGAGGAAACTAGTGAGTAACGGCACTTCATTAAAGCTGAAACTCATCCCTGACTTCAGTGCAATTCAAAATAGGGGGTTTAAAATTGACCCACTACTTATCTGTATCTCCTGCTCAGAATGCAAACTATTTTCCTGAGCCAGTGATCCATCTCTAGTCACAAGAATGGAAATGCAATGTCTTTATTTAGGGAGAAACTCACCTAAATGCTGCCAGGAAGTTGAAGTAATACTTCTTCATTTGATTTTTGTGAAAGATTTTTCCCCCAATTACCATCTATATCCAACACTTACTTTAAAAAAAAAATCTTTAGTTCATTGAGGACTTTAAATAGAAACAGGGACATCTCCCAATGGTAAACTGATATTATCCTTCCAGCTATTTTTGTTGCTGATCTTTTATTTAATGTGCCCTAATCGATTGAAGAGATGCTGTGCAATGCAAGCATCTTAGGAACCAGGTTTCTCTAGGGTGTTTTTGTTTTAAGTTAGCAGTGAATATTTTAAATCAGTTACCTATGAACGGCAGTTGTGCAATGCTTCAAGTTAAAGCATTTTCCCAGGAAAGTTTTATATAATTTCAGATTTAGTAAAACATCTGGAAAATTCAGATTACTTTGGAGTTAAAAACAGTATCTGTTTATAATCCAAACTGATCATACTGTTCTATTTATGGAAAGAAATAGCTTTTGAGAATATTAATTGATTTGGAAATTATATAAACCACATCTAAAGTGGCATTTATTTTAAAACAGTTTGTACTCTGAGAAGATAGAGAGAAAAGGGATCATATATGTAGTATCCTATTTTTATAATTTGTTATCATTACTATCATTATTGAACTTGTTATACCTATTTGAAACCATTTATTTTAACTGTGGTCTATATTATTAATCTACCTCAAGATAAACATTTTGGGCAATTTCACTGCTTTTAATTTTTGGATTGTACTGTGGTTAAGTGTAGGATAATTTCCTGCTTTGAATTAATATTGCAAAATAAATTCGTGCATATTATAGTGCAGCAGAATATATTGTTCTGTCATTTTTGTACTCACTGCTTTGCTTACATAATAACAGCATGCAATTTTAGTTAACATGGGGATTCAGTTTGAATCTCGTAATAGTAAATATGGTATATTAACCATTCATGAATAACTGAGAATTGAGAACTCTTCAGAATTTTTATTTCTAAGGGTGCATCCACAATAATGTAGTTTGACACCATCAACTGTGCTATGCCATGGCTCAGTGCTATGGTATCCTGGGAATTGTAGTTTGGTGAAGCATCGGCATTCTTTGGCAGAGATGGCTAAAGACCTTGTAAAATTACAGCTGTCACAATTCCATACCATTGAGCCATGGCAATTCAACTGCATTATTTCTACAGCGTAGATTTACCCTGAGAGACACAAAAGCATAACAGGTACATAATTTAAAGAATTAAGTTAACTTGAGTTTGGTTCGTATGACTGCACATCACAGATTCCAAGAAACTTTGCTGCGGAGACAGATTATTGAACATTGTCTTACGTTTGATGTAATTTGTGCACCTTTCACATCATATGTTTGCTATATCTTCAAACAGTTGATAAATTTGTTTTACAACAGGGTTTAAATGCAAGTGCTAGTCTCAACTAGAGTAGATTCATTACCATGTATTAAAATTGCATTGAATCTTTTTGTGGGTCTTCTTTAGTTTGGGCTTGTGAAAGCATCTGGTATAAGAGCTTTTGTTCAGTTCTATCAGAATAGTTGGCTTCAGGATTATCCACTAAAATGCAGCCATCTTTTTTGTAGATTTTAAACTGTATTAAAACTGTATGTAGTGTATATTATCATTTATTGTATTGTTCAATGTGTTATGATTTGTTGTTCTATTTATATTCTGTTATATTGTATTGTTCTGGGCATGGCCCCATGTAAGCCGCCCCGAGTCCCTGTTGGGGAGATGGTTGCGGGGTATAAAGAAAGATGATGATGATGATGATGATGATGATGATGATGATGATGATGATGGTTATTAAAATGTTTTCAATGTAAGCTGCTTTGAGTCTCCTTGGGAAAAGAAAAAGCAGAGTATAAATAAAGATAATAATAATTTTGCCTATGATTGTTTCTTGCTGAGAACCTGCAAGCAATTTAGCTGAAGAACCCCCTGCCCACAGGGAACAGACATATTTTTCAAATGCTGTTTTAAGGGATGGGATACAATCAAGCACCTATTATATATTTTTAGAAGAGGAAAAGGAATGGGATCACAGCTATAGAAAATCAGATTCTACCAGGTGGTTGGCAGAGCTGAGCTGGAGTGTGATCTGAGTAATCTTTCCAAGGCTAAAAGACAAGCAAAACAAACTAGGGATAGTAGGTAAGAGTATCGTTGCATATTTAAAGCTAGTGTGCCAACTGTGCCCGTTCCTGGAGAAGTCATGGTGGTACATGTCTAAGTTACATCCCAGTTCGACTGCTGTAATGTTCTCTGTGTGGAACTGCCTTTAAAAAGTGCTCAAATACTTCACTTGGTCCAAAGAGCAACAATCAGACTGCTGAGGCTGGCTACGGGGAACGTATAATGTCAGCGTGGACTCCACTGGCTAGCAACATGTTTCCAGGCACAATTCAAAGTGCTGATCAACCTACAAAGCCCTATACAACTTCAGTCCAGGTTATCAGAAGGACCATATCTCTTTCTATGAAAATGGTACACATCTACATTCAACTGGAGAAGGCCTTCTCATCACCCTCTTAAGTGTGTTTGGTGGGAACACAGGAGAGAGACTTTTTGATGGCTGTTCCCAGACTATGGAACTCTCTCCCAAGAGAGACCAGGATGGTCCCATCCCTGCTTGACTGCTGCAAGCAGGTCAAACCTTTCACTAACAGCAGGTATTAGGGGAAATATAAGAATCAAGCTGCTGGAGAGGATGTGGTGTAATTCTCGGGAAGATTATGAGTTTTAAATGTATTTATTATATTTTAACTGTATTTTAACCTAAATCCAAATAGTACTATTTTTTAATTTTTATATTTGATTTGTTTTAAATTGTGACCAAAGTGTGGGATTGTTAGCCACCTTAAGTCCCCATGGGGAGAAAGGTGGATTATAAATAGAGTAAATAAATAAAAAATACATAGTAGCAAAATGGAAATTGAGAAAGATTAAGGTGATAGAACCAGAAGATACTCTGAAAACGTTATGCTCAAACAACTGAAGAAATCATAGTCACAAGAAACAGCAATGTTTCTTGCCAGAATTTTGGTTTTGTGTATATGGGAGCAAGATTAAAATGACCAATTAGGACACATGTATTATTTGTGGCTGCATGGCCAGGACACGGGTATGTTTTGAAAATGGATCAGAACTCAGTTAAGTTTAAGAGGTCGTTTAGGGGAGAGAACTGCAAAGCAATGAAAGGTCACAGAATTTCAAGGTGATGCAAAAATATTACTGCAATTTCTGATCCCAGTCAATCTTTCGGAGGCCAGTGGTTTAAAACTGATGTGGCAGTAGAAAATCCACCTCTCAGAAGTGACAATGGAGCAAGCACAATAACTCATCTTTAAGTGTGTGTTCTGATTTGAATTTTATTTTAATATGTTCATACTATGCTTTTCTGGGGAGCTTGTAGTAACACAGAGACATCTAGATAAACAAACTGGAGCAGTTTCCACTACCTTCATCTTTTTTTTCATAATTCCTTCCTTCCCATCCAAAGTGGCTACCTCAAATGCCTCAACAACTGCACCATCTTATGTGTACTCTCTGAGATGTCTTCTCTTTCAAGGGTCTAGGACATCAGATCAGAGGAAACAAAGCATCTCTGCCTGTAAGCTGGTGAAGATCACAACACCTATTTTCATTGCCAGAGATCAGTTTGAAACCAGATCCTATTAGGGAGGAGAAATCCCAGTTGACTATCACCTAACAAAACCACATGGGATTGAGATTTTTAAAACTGTATTCATGTCTTGCAGAACTGTCTTTCTTGGAGCTTATTGCAAGTCTACAATAAATAGGTTGACACCCCCTTAGAGGACGGGGCAGGGGCATCCTAGTCACTGTTGCTGGTGAAGATGTTGTTGATTTCCAAATAGGTCATTTAGCGATTAAATGAAATGTAGGAAAGAAACACAAATCACAGAAGAACATAGTCTGTGGATATAGCAATATACACAAGATTTTTTTAGAAGTTGAAAGGGGAAGAGTTGTTTAGTACCAATTGGTTGCTTAGCCAATGCTCATATCTTGATCTCCTCTGTCTCTCATGAACTAATGGTGTATCTCCAGAACAGCTTATAAGTGTTTAACCAACACTTGTTCACCAGTTTATTAGAGATGAAAGCCTGAGATTTGCTGTTGGAAATCTAACTTGCACATGTGGATGAATGTATCTTCATGTTTAGGTGATTTCTGTTACTGGGAAAGGAGGGAAGAATGTTAGAACACAATCCAGATATGGTAAAATATAATAGCCATATAATAAAGAGAGGGAGAAAAGGGGCATCTGAGAAACAAAGATAGAATACAGCTCCTCCCCTTCCCTTGCTTGTTGGTATACAGTGTTCATTCTGGTAATTTGGGGCCTGTGTAGTCTGTTCCAATTCCTTTAGATATGCATATAAAATCAATTATAATTAAGGAAATATATCTTCTAATGGATATCTTTGTGATTTTTATCTTTCTCTGCTGCAATGGAACAAGTCTGAAAGGGTTTTTTTTTACAGAATTCTATTTTTAGATTTAAAAGGTTATAGCAGAAACATTTAAAATGTTTAGGGTCAATTATTAAAATGTTTGATTTAATAAAAGTATTGGAAGTTGAAAATTGTCTTATGGTCAAATTGGCTGATATCGTTAAATAAGGACATTTTAAAATGACTAATGCTTTTTCAATAAATTTCCCCTGTAAAAGTTTGAATTGCACATTATTTGTTTAAAAAAGAAAACATTCTCATATTTCAGTGCTGAAATCTGGCATTGAGACCAAGGTCACATGAACATATCTTATTTTTTGTTAGCCAACAAAAGGTATCACTGCTTGTGGATTTTGGATGTTGTTGTATTTCCTTTCTCGTGTATTACTAATTGAAGAAATATTACTTGTTTTATCTCACAACTCCCTCTTTTTGTTACAAATAAACTGAGAAGCACCTTGTATGATTAAACTTGCAGGTGGAAGCTCGTACAGTTGAAGATATTCCTAAAGGAAACATTGAGGTATTTGTCATTAATGATGGCTCCAGGGGAGTCCGGGTGAAATGGCATCCTCCAAGTGAACCAAATGGCGACATTATTTATGCGGTTCTTTTTACCGGCATCTTTTACACAGATAAAGGTATTTCCATTTTGGAACATTATTGGAATTGTGTTAGTATTGTGCTATACCTTCTTGTGTGTGTGTGTGTGTGTGCCTTCAAGTCACCTCTTGACTTATGATGACACCATGCATTTCATAGGGCTTTCTTAGTAAAGGTATAAAATTATAAAATGTGATTCATGGATCTTTGATATAAAATGTAGTTTGGTCTTTCATAGAATCATAGAATCATAGAATAGTAGAGTTGGAAGAGACCACATGGGCCATCTAGTCCAACCCCCTGCTAAGAAGCAGGAAATCGCATTCAAAGCACCCCCGACAGATGGCCATCCAGCCTCTGCTTAAAAGCCTCCAAGGAAGGAGCCTCCACCACAGCCCCGGGGAGAGAGTTCCACTGTCGAACAGCTCTCACAGTGAGGAAGTTCTTCCTGATGTTCAGGTGGAATCTCCTTTCCTGTAGTTTGAAGCCATTGTTCCTTGTCCTAGTCTGCAGGGCAGCAGAAAACAAGCTCCCTCCCTCCTCCCTATGACTTCCCTTCACGTATTTGTACATGGCTATCATGTCTCCTCTCAGCCTTCTCTTCTGCAGGCTAAACATGCCCAGCTCTTTAAGCCGCTCCTCATAGGGCTTGTTCTCCAGACCCTTGATCATTTTAGTCGCCCTCCTCTGGACGCTTTCCAGCTTATCAACATCTCCCTTCAACTGTGGTGCCCAAAATTGGACACAGTATTCCAGGTGTGGTCTGACCAAGGCAGAATAGAGGGGGAGCATAACTTCCCTGGATCTAGACGCTATTCCCCTATTGATGCAGGCCAGAATCCCATTGGCTTTTTTAGCAGCCGCATCACATTGTTGGCTCATGTTTAACTTGTTGTCCACGAGGACTCCAAGGTCTTTTTCGCACACACTGCTGTCAAGCCAGGCGTCCCCCATTCTGTATCTTTGATTTCCATTTTTTCTGCCGAAGTGAAGTATCTTGCATTTGTCCCTGTTGAACTTCATTTTGTTAGTTTTGGCCCATCTCTCTTTATCAAAGTTAACATTGAAGTGAGTTTTATTAGTACCCCTAAGGGGAACCATTAGATAACAAACCATTACAGACCAAATAGCGAAACCCTCTCTGCTGCTGTTTAGTCATTTAGTCGTCTCCGACTCTTTGTGACCGCATGGACCAGTCCACGCCAGAGCTCCCTGTCGGCTGTCACCGCCCCCAGTTCCTTCAAGGTCAAGCCAGTCACTTCAAGGATACCATCCATCCACCTTGCCCTTGGTTGGCCTGTCTTCCTTTTTCCTTCCATTTTCCCCAGCATCGTGATCTTTTCCAAGCTTTCCTGTCTCCTCAAGATGTGACCAAAATACTTCAGCTTTGCCTCTAATATCCTTCCCTCCAGTGAGCATCCGGGCATTATTTCCTGGAGGATGGACTGGTTGGATATTCTTGCGGTCCAAGGCACTCTCAGGATTTTCCTCCAGCACCAGAGTTCAAAAGCGTCTATCTTCCTTCGCTCAGCCTTCCTTATGGTCCAGCTCTCGCATCCATAGGTTACTATGGGGAATATCATTGCTTTGACTATGCGGACCTTCATTGCCAGTGTGATGTCTCTGCTTTTCACTATTTTGTCAAGGTTGGCCATTGCTCTCCTCCCAAGAAGTAAACATCTTCTGATTTCCTGGCTGCAGTCTGCATCTGCAGTGATCCTTGCACCTAGAAATATAAAGTCTGTCACTGCCTCCACGTTTTCTCCCTCTATTTGCCAGTTATCAATAGGTGTAGTTGCCATGATCTTGGTTTTCTTGATGTTTAACTGCAACCCAGCTTTTGCACTTTCTTCTTTCACCTTGGTGATAAGACTCCTCAGCTCCTTCTCGCTTTCGGCCATCAGAGTGGTATCGTCTGCATACCCAAGGTTGTTAATGTTTCTTCCAGCAATTTTAACTCCAGCCTTGGATTCCTCAAGCCCCGCATGTCGCATGATGTGTTCTGCATACAAGTTGAATAGGTAGGGTGAAAGTATGCAGCCCTGCCGCACTCCTTTCCCAATCTTGAACCAGTCTGTTGTTCCGTGATCTGTTCCATGATCTCTCAGTCACCCTCAAAAGGTATTTGCTGTTTCTTATTTTAATTCCCATTTCCTGACCTTCCATAACATCAAGACTTGGGTTGAATCCAGGTTTAAGCTAAGGATAGACATGGACCTTATCCGATGGGCAGGGGTAGGGTAAAGTGAGGGATAGCAGAGGGAACCTTCGGGCTCTGTTCCCTCCTGTTGGGGTCCATCATCTATCTTCCCACATCATTTCGCCCTTCAGACCAGTCTTCCTCCACTTAGGCTTCACTTTATTCAATGAAGAGTCAGATAAACACGTAACTCCTCTAGGGGCACTTCTGTCTGTGTCCAGAACAAAGCTCAGCAGAATTCCGCTGAAAATAGCTCTCCATTATATAATGGTCTCTATGGAACTCTGTTTCAGCAGTGGAGAGAAGCAGGGAGAAGACGCTACTCTAGCTGCATCTGATGAGGTCCATAGAGCATTACATTGATTTCAGGAAAGTGATTTTGTTGCACCTTGGGCCTATCCAGTTATTTTTAAACTATGAGATTTAAATTGATATATGTATAGATCTATTTAATGGTAAAATTCAATATATAACAGAGGGAAGCATGCAAGAAATAAAACCGTATCATTGTCATTGTTAAGGAGAGAAAGAAATCGGTAGCATAAGCATTTGTAGACAAGTCTATCTCATCAGACAGGGCAATTTGCCCATTGTACACCACTTGCTCTCCCTTTTTGCCATGGAGACCATTACACAATGCACATCAACTTCTAACTGGGCTCCATGGTGAAAGGCAAAAGCAATTAGAATATGCTGCCATGGCTGCAACACGGAAGGCTGCCTATGTTGCCTTTGGAGCAATGGGGGGGGGGGGAAGCTGGGTGGCGACACTTCCCCT